>NC_089263.1:55110508-55423083 GCF_963930625.1 Muntiacus reevesi | reverse complement strand
TTCAGGTACACATTAACCAAGCAGCCTGTGATACCAATACACCTCCTACTTCTAAATATTCAGAAAAACAACAAACTTCACGTGACTGGTTAGCAGTGTTTGTTTCTAGATTCATTTTTTAAACAATTATATATGCAACTGATTATATGATTATTTCTATATTACATATTATAAATATTGAGCAAAATAAAATTTAGTCCATAAAAATGAAAAGCATGCTCAACAATGAAAGAACACATAAAGAAGTCATCTGGAGTAATGATCAGTCGCTCAGTTGTGTCCGACTTGTTACGGCCGCATGGACTGTAGCCCACCAGATGCCTCTGTCCATGGGAATTCTGAGGCAAGAATACTGGAGTGGGTTGCCATTTCCTCCTCCAGGGGATCTTCCAGACCCAGGGATCGAATTTACCCATTGCTTGTGTCTTCTGCATTGGTAGGTGGATTCTTTTACAACTGGTGCCAATAATGGAGAGCTGGTATAAGTAGATTAGGCTGCAATGGTCTTTACTTTTAACAATAAATGACTATTGCATTTAGAAAGATGAGAAGAGAATGAATTGCATTCTGATATTATTAAATGTGTTCTTCACAGAAGGAAATTCCAGAACAGTCTTTTGAGAGGAAGAGGGTCAAGAGTGATCAAGAGGAAGGATTTCAGGATGTCAAAAGGTTAGGTGCCTCAGAGGATGAACTGAGTCTGTCCTGTCATTTCACAGAGGGGCACAGCGAGGACCAGAGTGCTGACATGAACTGCACATGGGAACCAGAGCACGCGGCTCCAGCTCTGTGCTCTCCATATATCATTACCCTGTCTTGCCTCTATTTCAAGACTTTAAATGGAACTTCCACCGTACAGTCATTAGAGCAATAATTGTATGGCTAAGAGATTCTCTGTAGTAACACTACTAACCTGTACCATCAATATTATTTTTTCTGTTTACTATCAGTTTTTTTCTATTATATAGTCCCACTCTTCCTTGAGCTCTATTCAATAAACATGCTTCTAAGTTTTAAATGAATTTGGAATACATCTATATTTGTATATACCAATGGCCAATTAAAAATTTAGAACAAATTATAATACAGTTCAGTCTAAATGGGACTCCAGTATGGAGCTTCTGATGTGCAAAAAGATGTACGATGGAAACTTTATTAGAAAATATTCATCAACAACAACAACAAAAAGAAAATATTCATCAAAATATTCATGAATTACTATGATAGCTCAGTTGGTAAAGAAATCCGCCTGCAACACAGGCAGGAGACCCCAGTTCAGTTCCTGGGTTGGGAAGATTCCCTGGAGAAGGGAAAGGCTATCCACTGCAGTATTCTGGCCTGGAGAATTCTGTGAACTGTATAGTCCGTAGGGTTGCAAAGAGTTGGACATGACTGACTTTCACTTTCACTTCATTCATGAATTAAGTGAAATATGTTTAAAAGAAAATCTGAATCCTGTTTAAATTCTCTTCTAATCAGAAGAGCCAGGTGTCCCATATGGAAGAGGAAACCCGTAAATATAGTTTGGGCATCTTGGATGAATTGCTTCTACGTGGATATGACCTCTACCAACGTTGATTTTTTTCCCCACTACCCTCTTACAAGTCTAACCTAAGAGAAACAAAGGTTTCAACAATTCAAATAAGATACAACTGTGCATAAAAAGGAACCACGAAGGGATTCCTTATAACCTTAAGGAACAGATGTCTGCAGAAATCTCTAGCTTATTGGACCCACAACTCTAGATTATCTGCTGCAGTGGTATTTCTTCACTGGCTCATTACACCCATCCTTCTGAGCACTGGGTGATTAAATACCATGACCTTAAGCTCGTTGCTGTTGTTGCTGTTGTTTTAGTCTCTTAAGTCATATCTGACTCTTTGCAACCCCATAGACTGTAGCCTGCCAGACTCCTCTGTCCATGGGATTTTCCAGGCAAGAATACTGGAGTGGGTTGCCATTTCCTTCTCCAGGGGATCTTCCCGACACAGGAATCGAACTCACGTCTCCTGCATTGCAGGTAGATCTTTACTGCTGAGCCACCAGGGAAGTCCAAGCTAGTTGTTTAAAGGAATGCAAACATTTTGCAGAAAAATGCACAGATCTCAGCTCAGCTATTAATGGGAGCCATTTAAAGTTTCTTGTCAATTCCCTAAGGTTACAACGTCTTTGCCATATATAAATTATCTTATATAAAATATGTAACATAACCAGAGGCATGTGATAACAATCCGTTTTAACTGATAGCATTTCCTCATTACAGACCCTTCCTATTCTTTGGAAACTATTTAAGAGGGAAGGAAAGTACACTAAGAAAAAGAACAGAATAAAACACTTAGCAGTCCACCACTGGATTACTTACAAGGTAGCCTTCCGTGGTTGTGTATCTTTACTTCCACTGCTCTTGGGATCAGCTGAGTTACCTGTCCCTCGGGAGGTGCTGGGCAGGGAGGTATTAGAAGAAAAGGAACTGGGAGCACTATTGGTGTTACGAGTCCGGAGTGAGTCATCTGAAAGGAACACACATACAGTCAGCCAGATGGAGTCCACTAGAGAGATGTGAACCTTCAAGAAGGTTCACGAGAGCTGACTCTTCCCCTTCTTTTAAAGCCAATTTTACTAAGATATAAATTATATACAATAGACTGCACAAATTTAAGGTCCTGAAATTTGTATATACTATCAAGCCATCACCACAATCAAGAGTGAACAGACCCATCACATTTGCTCCTGCCTCATCTCTCTATTCCCTCTCTGATGCCAGGCAACCACGAACCTGCCTGCTGCTGCTCACTACAGATTAGTCTGCATTTCATGAAATTTCATAAGAATGGACTCAGACAGCATACACTCTTTTGTCTGACTGCTTTCATTCCGCATAATTATGTTGCAACTCATCCTCATTTTATACGTCAATACTTTATCCTTTTTATTGCTGACCAGCACTCCTATTGACCAGTATTCCCGTAGAAGGAAATGGCATCACACTCCAGTATTTCCGTCTGGAGAATCCCATGGACAGAGGAGCCTGGAGGGCTCCAGTTATTGGGTTGCAGAGTAGGACACAACTGAGCGACTGAGCACATTCCTATTGCACGGACATGTCGAAATTTGTCTATCCAGTCTCCTATTGATTAGAAATAATGATTCCCCCCCCATTATACTCTATTACAAATAAAGCTGCTGTGAACGATAGTGTACAAGTTTGTATGTGGACATGTTTTCTCTTTCGTTAAGTCTTGAATGGAACTGCTGAGTCATGTAGTCGGTGTATATTTAATTTCCTAAGAAACTGCCAAATTGCTGTCTGAAGTGGTTATACCACTTTGCATTTCCAGCAGCAATATGAGAGTCCTGGAGGGTTACTCCATATCCTCACACACTTGACATTGTGAGCGTTTTTAAACACTAGTGGATGTGATGTGGTATCTCCTTGTGCGTGTGTGACTTTTTTCTCAATGCATTAACTTTCATTTCTCTAATGTTACTGATCTTAAGCATCTTTTTACATACTTGTATATCTTCTCCTGTGAAATGCCTGTTCAAATCTTTTTCTCATTTTAAATCAGTTGCCTGATTTGTCTTAAAGATTGTTGTATATTCTAAAAACTAAAAATAGAGCTACCATATGATCCTGCAATCCACTCCTGGGCATATACCCAGAGAAAACCATAACATGAAAAGATAAATGCACCCCAGTGACCACTGCAGCACTATTTGTAATAGCCAAGGCATTAGAAGCAAACTAAATGTCCATCAACAAATGAATGGATTAAGATGATTTGGTGGAATATGGAATATTACTCAACCATAAAAATAAAGTAATGCCATTAGCAGCATTTGAATGGACCTATGATAGTAGATTGTCATACTATGTGAAGTAAGCCAGGGAACAATAAATACCATATATCACTTATATGTGGAATCTAAATAAAGAAAAAAGATATAAATGAACTTATTTCCAAAACAGAAAGAGACTCACAGACATAGAAAACATAAAGAGGGTGGCAGGAGGGTGGGAATACCATATACACACTGCTATATATAAAACAGAGAGCCAACAAGGATCTATTGAATGGCAAAAGGCATGTGTACTCAGTCGTGTCTGACTCTGTGACCCCATGGACTGTAGCCAGCCAGGCTCCTCTGTCCATGGAATTTTCCAGGCAAGAATACTGGAGTGGTTTGCCATTTCCTTCTCCAGGGGATCTTCCTCACCCAGGGATTGAACCTGTGTCTGTTGAGCCTCCTGCATTGGTAGGCAGATTCTTTACTAGCTGAGCCACCGGAGAAGCCAGCACAATGAACTTGACTCAATATTTTGTAATAATCTATAAGGGAAGAGAATCTGAATAATATATATATAACCAAATCACTGTGCTTGTACACCTGAAACTAACAATATTGTAAATCAACTATACTTCAACTTAAAAAAAAAACAAACTTGTATATTCTAGATACAAGTCCTCTGTCAGGTATATGTAACATGAATATTTTCTCCCAATCTGTGTCCTGCCTTTTATTTTTTTAACACTCTATTTCAAAGTGTTAAAGTTTTAAATTTTAATGAAGTATAGTAAGTTAATTTTTTATGGTTTGGAGAAATTTTTGTCAATTCTAAAATCACAAAGACTTACTTCTATATTTTCTTCAGAAATATTACATTTTTAACTTTTAAGTTTACAAAACATTTTGAGTTAATTTTGTGTATAGTGTGAGATAAGAATTGAGGTTCAGTTTTTTGGGTTTATTATGGACATTCAATTGTTTTAGCATCAAAAAATTTTAGTAAAAAAAAATACAATTCTATGACCATTGATTTCTCAAGGAACCTTTCTTAAAACTCAGTTAACTATGTTTGTCAGTGTAGGCCATACAGTCTTGAGTACTGAAGCTTTAGGAGTATAATGCTATCAGGTAATTGTTATTTTTTCTTTTTCAAAATACTCAGTTCTGTGTATATACACAGTAACTTTCAAAAACATTTTTATCAGGATTGCATTGAATCTCTGGCTCAAATAAAAAACAATTGACATCATAACAATATTAAGTTTTCCAATCCATGAACAAGGTATGCTTTCTATTTATTTATGTCTAATTTCTTCCAGCAATGCTAGTGTGTATCTAGCAAACATTTTGCTAAATTTGATCCCTGAGCATTTAATATTTTTGAGGCTATTTTAAATGTTATCTTCAAACAGACATAATTTTTTTAAGTATACGGTTTATAGAAAAATTGAGACGAGTATGAAGAATTCCCACCTACCCCCATAGTTCAGTCAGTCAGTTCAGTCACTCAGTTGTGTCCAACTATTTGTGACCCCATGGACTGCAGCACGCCAGGCTTCCTTGTCCATCACCAACTCCCGGAGCTTGCTCAAACTCATGTCCATCAGGTCAGTGATGTCATCAAACCATCTTGTCCTCTGTCGTCCCCTTCTCCTCCCACCTTCAATCTTTCCCAAAATTAGGGTCCTTTTTATTAATGCCTTCCATTTATATACTATACTTGGTACAATCAATGAGCCAATGGTAACATGATATTACTGACAAAATCCACAGTGTGTTCAGATTTCCTCAGTATCACCCAATGTCTGTTTCTATCTAAGGATGCCATCCAGGTCACCACAGTACACTTGTCAGGTCTCCTTTGCTGGGACAATTTCTTAGCCTTCCCTTGCTTTTGATGACCTTAACAGTTGTGAGCGGTACTGGTCAAATGTTTTGTAGGATGTGCCTCTACTGGAATCTGTCTGATGCTTTTCTCACAGTTAGACTAAGGTTACAGGTTTGAGGTAGGATGACAGAGTTAACGTAGTATTTTCATCACATCATATCAAGGGTGCACACTGACAAATCTTTTTTCTGTTTTCTGTTTTTTTTATTTTATACTTCATGACAGATCACTAGAAATGGAATTTTTTGAGGAAATGTTTTAAAAAACTAGGATTCTTGATGAACTTAACCAAATTGCTCCCAAAAGCTTCCACAGATTTTCATACCCACCTGCAATGGATACATTGCATTTTGTTTCCATGAATCCTTACTAGAATTCCCTTTACATTTCCTCCAGCCTGTGGTGCATACAGAGCTTTGGAATGCTGCAACTGATGACTGACGGTACATGTTAAGTAAAAAGTATTAATTTGAGTTTCCACACCGTCTTTGACCTTTTCATTTATTAAAATTTAACACTATCTACCCCCTGCCACCCACACTCTCTCCACACTCCAGCCTGACAGGCTGCTGCTGTTCTCTGAAGACAAAACAGTCAGCTTTTACTTCTGACAGGTTCTCTGAATGGGACGGTATTCCATACCCACCTCTGCCTGTCAAAGTTCTAGAGCACCTTAAGGTTCATCTCAAATGACAATCATTCTGAAGCCCATCTTCACTCCCAAAGTAAGTAAAATCTCTATGTGAACACCTAATATATTTCTTTAGAAATATTTTGCTCCCATTTTCTCATTATAGAGCAGATATATAATTGTATAGTGATGTTTTTCTCAGTCTGCAACTCATTAAGTAATAAATAATAAGCACATTTTTCTAAATAAGACACCTAGGAAATACTTCATTCAATTTATTTCCTCTCCCAAAAATAATATTGAAACTTTAAGACAATATTTTCAAATATTTTAATAAATGATTTACCCTATGAGAGATATGCTTTCTAGGGCATGGATGTTAAACTTTAGGATCTGCAGATCATACACAGGCCTACCTCCATTTATTGCTCTTCACTTTATTGCAGATAAAACAGATAATGCATTTTTTCTTTATAAATTGAAAGGTTTGTGACAACACTGCATCCAGAAAGTCTACCAGAACCACTTTCCCAATAGTATTTGCTCACTTCTTGTCTTTGTGTCATATTTTGATAATTCCTGCAATATTTCCAACTGTTTCCTTGTTATTATATTTACAGTGGTGTCTATGATCAGTAATGTTTGATGTTACTATTGAAACTGTCTTTGGGCACCATGAACCACATCCATGTAAGATGGCAAACCTAACTGATGAATGCTGTATGTGTTCTGACCGCTTCACTTTCTGGCCATTCCCTGATCACTATCCCTCTACAGGCCTCCTTGTTCCCTGAGATACAACAATATTGTGTCCAATAAAAGCCACACCTACTTGTTACCTATTGTTTGTGGCTCTTTTTATTCTGCTATACTACAATTGAGTAATTGTGACAGAAACCAGTTTGGCCAAGAGAATCCAAAATATTTACCATGTGGTCCTTTACAGAGAAGTTTGCTTATCCCTGGTATAAACTTTCAAGTTACTGTAACGTTACTGTAACGGTTTAGCTGCGTATGATCCACAGTGAAGCCTTAGTGTTTTTAACTTCCTTAAAAATTACTGCAAAAACTTTTAGTCTATGCCTGAGCAGGTCTTCAGACTACAGTAAAACCTATCCTATCATTTGTACTTCTCCTCTTTTAAAAGTATTGATCTCTGACTCTTGACACAGTGAAAACAAAATAGTATTGTCAAGCATTTTAACTGCTAGGGGAAAGTTTCTTTGCTATTTGCTAAAGACATAAATTTGGGGAAACTGTATCTAGAAATAAAGAAATGAGTCATTTAAAGAAAACTGTATTTTATTAAATTTAATAATTATTTGACGAGCTCAGATTTCTACTTACCAGTTAGTGAAATCATAGAAGTCTTTGATAAACCTGAGACAGAAGGTGTATATGCTGCTGTAGAACTTTTACTAGAAAAGAACATGATTTAGTTAAAATACAAGAAAATGCGTCTTTCGGTCTCAGTCATTGATGAGAAAACACCACTCTGTCTTTCCTAACCTTCCCTTAGTGCTTCCTCTGCTTGTTACGAAACATGCTTACTACTTTTATTTCTTATTTATTTTTTACATTCCACCCCTCACAACAATTACTTTAAGTTAAAAACATTTCCTTAAGCTTCTGCTACATCAGCATAATGGTTTTTCTTTTGATACACAGCCAAAACAGGTAATAGAGACAAAATTTTCCTAGGAATAATGCATCTTTAGTTCTATTCTCTTTTGCCCATCTTGAGATCGCCCTATTGGCTAGGAACTCTAAATAATTCTACCAATAATGTCCAAAAACATAGCTGAAACACATCCAGATTAAGCTTTTTTTTTTTTCAATTTTTTACAAAAAGTTTTAAAAAAATAAAAATAACATAGTCTTTTTCTTGATAGTTTTAAAGACATTTATGGTTCCTTAAAATTACTTTGCTTGCTGATTGATAGGCAGCTGTTACATATTTATTATATGTATACAATATATTATAAGAGTCATGGTCATTTAACTTATTCTGATTCTCCCTTAGTCTTAACTGTTTATAATTTTGTCTGCTGGGCCAAAAGGGAGACTAGACATACAACCACAGTCAGGAGAACTCTGTCGTGACCATTTTACCACAGAAAGAGGCCAGTGGTTTCTTCATGGACAGAAACAACATAAACAGCAAATGGATATCACATCTATTCAGTGAATGGGGCATGTCCACACCCATTTAGAAGCTGTGTGGCACATGTGATATAGCACCACTCTCCTCATAAAATGATATACAGATTCCATGATGTTGTTACACAGGATCAGGGAAGTAGTCTTGCCTAGAATTCCAGGATAACTGTTCTTATGCAAATTGGTAAGACTACTATTTTTCTTAATATGAAATCTTTATAGAAGGTAACTTATTATTCACCTATGAAAAACCTCAAAATTAATCCCAATTTTATATAATAATGTAAACATCTCACATGAAGATGTGTTAAAATAAAAATTAAGTCAGAATGTGAAGGGCTAACAGATCATACCTAGTAGTACATTTGTCTAAGTTGCCATATTTTGCATGAAAAGCTTGATTATTAAAAGACTGGCTTCGAATCAATTTGGATTTCTTGATTTCTTTACCTAGAGTAACAAGCAGAAGGCAAATGCAATTGGTTAGCTCATCAGTGCATCCTCAGCTGCCCCAACCCCATTCCCTCTCCAGCTCCCACCACTGTGAGAAACACACGGAGGGGGGTGGCTTCCCTGCCTTGGTTTGACCTGACTGGAGTATTTCTTAAGCTTCACTGCCCAATAAGAAGCACCAAACAAAGGAAAAGGAAAGAAGAGCTTTTCGAATAATATCTCATCTCACAGAGTGACTGCCTTGTAATTATCACTTATAAAAGGAACAAAGCAGACACAAAAACCAGTTTCTTACTTGTGGATGGGGTGGCAGAAGAGGATCCAGGAACAGGAATGGGGAGGCTCTTGGGCAGACTTGTTGGTGTCTTGGAGTCTCTACCTAAAACAAACTCTGTTTTAAGTGTTATAATTTCTCTGATTATTCTCCATACACACATGACAACACAGGGACTATGGACCACTTTCTCTCACTAAGCAGCACTCTTTTCCAAATCTTATTCTTTATATATTTAAATATTCCATTCTTAGTTACTCAGTGATCAATTTGACAATCTTATTGCTGTTATCAAACTTCAAACTTTCCTTCGAAGGATCTGAACCTCTGCACTGATCCTCACTATTTACTTATTGGTAAGGATCTGTATCAGTTAGCATCCATTTATGAGAACAACTTTTGATAAATCAAAGAAAGTAATTTTCCATATAAAATTAAAAACTTAGCATAGGGAGGTTCAAGAGGGAGGGGACATATGTATACCTATGGCTGATTCATGTTGATATTTGGCAGAAACCAACAAAATTCTGTAAAGCAATTATCCTTCAATTAAAAAATAAATAAACAAGCACATATTTTAGAAGTTAAAAAAAAAAAAAACTCAGCATGGTCTTTCAGAATGCTGGGATGTAACATCAATTGTGTACACTGGTGGTAAGGATGCAGGAAAACTACTTACGTTTCTTTTCAAAGGTTTTATCACTCATAGGCCTTCCATCATTTTGTTGCTTCTCTTTTTCTAATTGCTCCTATTAATAAAACAGCACCTTAGCATTAAGGGTAAGCATAAGTAGATTTACTTTTTAAGGTTTCTAAAATAACATTTATTTATTAAAAGTTAACATGTGCATAATAGGCAACCAAAAAAACACAAGAAGCAAAAACAAAGTCATTCATAATCACAAGCAGTTTACAGTTTGACATGTCCTCCCAAGTCTCATTGTGTATTTTCATAACTAAGCATCCATTTTTATGTAATTAAGATCATACAGTTATGTATCATGTTGTTTCACACATCATGATATTTATCATTTCAAAGTCCCAAAGCTATGAATATTTTAATAACCAAGAATACACTATACCAACTCAATCTGGAAGGAAAAAAATGTAATCTTGCCTTTTGTGATGACAAAAATTCCAGAGAAGACAAAAATGGCAGCAGAACTCTAGATAAAGATACTGGCAGAGCTATGATTAAAATACTACATTCCCTTAATGTCCAATTAAAAGTGAGACATAAAGCAACAGAGTACGCAAAGTGTAAAGCTTCTAGGAGGATTCATTACCTGATCTAAATTATTAAAGTATAGTGAGGTATGCTTCCATTGAATTAATTATTTAACAAGCATAAGTAGATTTAGAAAACTGTTCTAATCAGAAATTACTCTAAGCTTTAGAGATATAAAAATACAGTTCACAAAAATACCTAACAGAAGTAATTTTTTCTCAAAATTGGTATCTAAAGAAGTCACGGTTCTTTCAGATTTTTTTTTTAACATCTACAGAATTGTGCCCTTGGAGGGTTGTCAAGACAAAACAATGAATTTGATATTACTGTTGCAACGAGCCTTTCAGATGGTAAAGAATCTGCCTGCAATGCAGGAGACCCAGGTTTCATTCCTGGTCGGGAAGACTCCCTGGAGAAGGGAATAGCAAACCACTCCAGTACTCTTGCCTAGAGAATTCCATGGACAGAGGAGCCTGGGGTTTATAGTCCCAGTCCATGGGGTAGCAAAGACTTGGACACGACTGAGTGACTAACACTTTCACTTCACTTTCATTTACTAATTCTCATCAGCAAAATATTGGTACTATTGGCCCTTTCCACTTCTAACTGATAAGTGAAAAAACAATATCCTTCTTTTAAAAGCCTGAGAGAAAAAAAACTCTGTAGATATTATTTAAATTTTGATTGAAGTAAAATACACATAGAGAAAGTTCACAAACTGTAAGTATACAACTCAGTAAATTTTCCCAAAATGAACACACCCATATAATCAGCTCCCAGACCAAGAAACAAAATATTTCCAAGCTCAAAGTCTTCTTTATCCCAACAGAATAACCAAAACAACTCATATCAAGTTCTGAACAAACATGACATAACCAGCATGTACAGAACACTATAGTCAACAATGGAGAATACACATTCTTTTCAAGAACAAGTGTAAAATGAAGAAAAAGAAAAAAACAGACAAAACAAAAAACTTCCACATAGACTTGGACTGCATAAAAAACTATTAAATAAAAATTCTAAAACTGAAAATAAAACATGCAAAGCTGAAAAACATTGTTAAGTGAGCTTAAGAAGTAGTGCCATCTATTTTATCTTTTCCTCTGCCATTTGATCATATTAATCACAGTTATCCTGAAGTCCTTGTTGGGTAACTCTAATAGTAGGATCATCTGTGAATCTTTTTTTATTTTCTGACTTTTATCTTGGGTTTAGGTTATTAAGTCCTAAACTTTTCAGAGCCTGTTTATTCTGTTTATTCCTTATGTCTACCACTGGCAATCCTGAGTTCTAATCTTTGTTTTACAGACTGCTGAATAATACAATTTGCTTTTCAGCGGATTTCCACTTAAGTTTTAAACTCATAGCACAATTTTCTGTAGAGAAATAGACAATATAGAACGAATGGGAATATTATAACTGAGAAACACACGCTGGAAAGTTTAAAACCACTGGAGGGGCTCAACAGCCAAACGGAGAAGAAACAGCGACACTGAAGACGGATCAGCAGAGATTATTCACTCTGAGAAGCAGAGTTTAAGGGGAAAAAGAGAAAGAACAAAGCCTCACGGACCTGTGGGATGATATCAAACAATCTAACACGTGTATAATTATTGACCCAGAAGTATAAGAGTGAGCAACAGGGGACAGAAGATATATTTAAACAAATAACAGGTCAAACCTTCCCAAATTTGGGAAATGATACATGTTTACAGATTCAGGACGCTCAACAAATCCAAAACAGGATAAATATGAAGCAAATCATGCCTAAAAACATCAAAATCAAACTGCTAAAAACAAGAAAATACCTTGGAAGTAGTCAGAGACAAACAACATTATACATAGAACAATAATTCAAATAAGAGCAGATATTTTATCAGATACTAGAGGGACCAGAACACAGATAGAAATAATTCTTTTAAGTACAGTATGAAAAAGGCTTGCAAACAGAATTTGTATTCAATAAAAATATCCCTTAAAGAGGAAGGCAAAAATAAGACATTTTAGATAAAGGAAAACTAAGATAATCTGTCTAAAAATACTTGCACTTCATTCTTCAGGTTGAAGGGGAAAAAAAACAAGAGGGAATTTTGGGTCCTAAGTAGTGAATGATGGTTCTATAATGACCTACAAGACCTTCTAGAACTAACACCAAAAAAAAGATGTTCTTTTCATCAACAGGCGACTGGAATGCAAAAGTAGGAAGTTAAGAGATACCTGGAGTAACAAGCAAGTTTGGCCTTGGAGTACAAAATGAAACAGGGCAAAGGCTAACAGAGTTTTGCCAAGAGAACGCACTGGTCATAGCAAACACCCTCTTCCAACAACACAAGAAAAGACTCTACACATGGACATCACCAGATGGTCAACACTGAAATCAGATTGATTATATTTTTTGCAGACAAAGATGGAGAGGCTCTATACAGTCAGCAAAAACAAGACCAGGAGCTGACTGTGGCTCAGATCATGAACTCCTTATTGCCAAAGTCAGACTTAAACTGAAGAAAGTAGGGAAAACCACTAGACCATTCAGGTATGACCTAAATCAAATCCCTGATGATTATACAGTGGAAGTAAGAAACAGATTTAAGGGACTAGATCTGATAGAGTGCCTGATGAACTACGGACAGAGGTTCATGACATTGTATAGGAGACAGGGATCAAGACCATCTCCATGCAAAAGAAATGCAAAAAAGCAAAATGGCTGTCTGAGGAGGACTTACAAATAGCTGTGAAAAGAAGAGAAGAGAAAAGCAAAGGAGAAAAGGAAAGATATTTCCATTTGAATGCAGAGTTCCAAAGAATATCAAGGAGAGATAAGAAAGCCTTCTTCAGTGATCAATGCAAAGAAAGAGAAGAAAAAAACAGAATGGGAAAGACTAGAGATTTCTTCAAGAAAATTAGAGATACCAAGGAAACATTTCATGTCAAGATGGGCTCGATAAAGGACAGAAATGGTATGGACCTAACAGAAGCAGAAGATATTAAGAAGAGGTGGCAAGAATACACAGAAGAACTGTACGAAAAAGATCTTCACAACCCAGATAATCACGATGGTGTGATCACTCACCTAGAGCCAGACATCCTGGAATGTGAACTCAAGTGGGTCTTAGGAAGCATCACTACGAACAAAGCTAGTGGAGGTGATGGAATTCCAGCTGAGCTATTTCAAATCCTGAAAGATGATGCTGTGAAAGTGCTGCATTCAATATGCCAGCAAATCTGGAAAACTCAGCAGTGGCCACAGGACTGGAAAAGGTCAGTTTTCATTCCAATCCCAAAGAAAGGCAATGTCAAAGAATGCTCAAACTACCGCACAATTGCACTCATCTCACACACTAGTAAAGTAATGCTCAAAATTCTCCAATACGTGAACCATGAACTTCCACTCAAGCTCGTTTTAGAAAAGGCAGAGGAACCAAAGGTCAAGTTGCCAACACCCGCTGGATAATCAAAAAAGCAAGGGAGTTCCAGAAAAACATCTATTTCTGCTTTATTGACTATGCCAAAGCCTTTGACTGTGTGGATCACAATAAGCTGTGGAAAATTCTGAAAGAGATGGGAATACCAGACCACCTGACCTGCCTCTTGAGAAACCTGTATGCAGGTCAGGAAGCAACAGTTAGAACTGGACATGGAACGACAGACTGGTTCCAAATAAGAAAAGGAGTATGTCAAGACTGTATATTGTCACCCTGCTTATTTAACTTGAGGAACACTGGGCTGGAGGAAGCACAAGCTGGAATCAAGATTGCTGGGAGAAATATCAATAACCTCAGATAGCAGGTGACACCACCCTTATGGCAGAAAGTGAAGAGGAACTAAAAATCCTCTTGATGAAAGTGAAAGAGGAGAGTGAAAAAGTTGGCTTAAAGCTCAACATTCAGAAAACGAGGATCACGGCATCTGGTCCCATCACTTCATAGGAAATAGATGGGGAACAGTGGAAACAGTGTCAGACTTTATTTTTTTGGGCTCCAAAATCACTGCAGATGGTGACTGCAGCCATGAAATTAAAAGATGCTTACTCCTTGGAAGGAAAGTTATGACCAACCTAGATAGAATATTAAAAAGCAGAGACATTACTTTGTCAACAAAGGTTTGTCTAGTCAAGGCTATGGTTTTTCCAGTGGTCATGTATAGATGTGAGAGTTGGACTGTGAAGAAAGCTAAGAGCGGAAGAATTGATGCTTTTGAACTGTGCTGTTGGAGAAGACTCTTGAGAGTCCCTTGGACTGCAAGGGGATCCAACCAGTCCATCCTAAAGGAGATCAGTCCTGGGTGTTCATTGGAAGGACTGATGCTGAAGCTGAAACTCCAATACTTTGAGTTTCATGAGAAACTCAAAGTTTCTCCAACTTTGAGAACTCTAACTCATGAGAAGAGTTGACTCAATGGAAAAGACCCTGATGTTGGGAGGGATTGGGGGAAGGAGGAGAAGGTGATGACAGAGGATGAGATGGTTGGATGGCATCACCAATTCGATGGACCTGAGTTTGGGTAAACTCTGGGAGTTGGTGATGGACAGGGAGGTCTGGCGTGTTGCGGTTTATGGCGTTGCAAAGAGTCGGACACGACTGAGCAACTGAACTGAACTGAACTGAACTGAACTGAAACACATTGTAAGCGACTTCCCAGGTGGTGCTAGTGGTAAAGAACCCGCCTGCCAATGCAGGAGATGTAAGAGACGTGGGTTTGATCCCTGGGTCAGGAAGATCTCCTGGAGAAGAGAGTGGCAATCCACTCCATTACTCTTGCCTGGAGAATCCCACGGACAGAGGAGCCTGGTGGGCTATAGTCTATGGGGTCATAAAGAGTCAGATACTACTGAGGCGACTTCGCGTGCATACAAAAACACAGTGGTATATCCATAGTTTGGGCTGCTGCTGCTGCTGCTAAATCACTTCAGTCATGTCCGACTCTGTGATCCCATAGACGGCAGCGCACCAGGCTCCCCTGTCCCTGGGATTCTCCAGGCAAGAACACTGGAGTGGATTGCCATTTCCTTCTCCAATGTGTGAAAGTGAAAAGTGAAAGTGAAGTCGCTCAGTCATGTCTGACTCTTAGTGACGCCATCGACCACAGCCTACCAGGCTCTTCCATCCATGGGATTTTCCAGGCAAGAGTACTGGAGTGGAGTGCCATCGCCTTTTCCAATAGTTTGGGCTACTATTTATAAATAAAAAGGAGTGACCTCTTGATATACACAACTACATAGAAGGATCTCAAAATAATTATACTGATGGAGAGAAGTATGACCCAAAAAGTACTAATGAATGATTCAATTCATTAGTTGTGGATCACAAAGGGGCACAACAAAATTTCTGAAGGAATAACAATGTTTTGTGTTTTATATTCTGGTTTCACGGATATGTCCATATGTCAAAATTCACCAAATTGTACACTTTAAGCATCTGCAGTTAATCATTAAGCCAGTATACTTCAATAAGGTAGTTTTTTTAAAGGTTCTCAAATATAATTTTCCTTCCAGTTCATAAAAGAACATATTTCAAAAGATCAGGACTCTTCTTCAGTCATTTATAGAGAAAGTAAAAATAGTGTGATACCGAAATAATTTATTTAGTTTAATAACATAGCACAGTTAATACTGGTCAGAAAAGAGTAGGTGTGTATGCATGTGAAAACATACCATTTCCAAAAGAAGTAGTTCTTCTCTTTCTTTCTCTTGATCCAACAAATCTTTCTCATAAAACTTTTTCTGAAACTAAGTTTAAAGTTTAAAATGAAATTGTGAAACAGTAATGATGAGTCTCTGCCAATTTTTAAAGATTCCTTTCCACATAAGGTAAAGGGAGTATACTTACAGCATCCATGGACATTTCCATTCTGTCCAACTCTAACACGGTCTGTAAAGAAAATGTTTTAAAATAATTCAACAGCAATTAAATCAACTATTCATTTTTCAAAAAGACTCCTTTTCTAGAGAGAGGTTCAAAGAAGAGATTCCCCCACTATGGGAAAGGCTAAAGTAAAAAACCTCTAGAGTTCTTCCTAACTCTGTGCTGATTTTTAATCGGCCACTATACATTAATACCAGGACTTCCCTGGTGGCTCAGATGGTAAAGCGTCTGCCTACAATGCAAGAGACCCGGCTTCAATCCCTGGGGTGGGAAGATCCCCTGGAGAAGGCAATGGCACCCCATTCCAGTACTCTTGCCTGGAAAATCCCATGGATGGAGGAGCCTGGTAGGCTACAGTCCATGGGGCTGCAGAGTCGGACATGACTGAGCGATTCACTTCACTTCATACATTAATACCAGGATCAATTTGAACTTTAAAAGTTTTTAACCTTAAGAAAAGCAGGTCTAAAAAAAAAAAAAAAAGCAGGTCTAGAGGATTCTTTTAAATACTAAATACATGCAATTTAACTAATTTCTAATAACTCCCTGTGCCACTATTTCCTGAATGTTCAGAAATATAATTTTTGAAATTAAAAAAATCTTTTAGCTAAATACATAAGAAGCTGGCTATCAGTCGTTTTAATATTCTTGGTTCCTTTCCACAGAAATTTTTGATCCTTCTGACATTCTAATGAATAGAAAAAATTTTGCTCTGAAAGCATTCTCAATTTATGTCTTTCAGAATACACTGTCTGAAATAAATTATTTCAATCAAACACTGGCCCATCTAATCCAGGGTTCTATCTCTGACAGAAGACAGTACTTCTTTACAGGAATAACTCTGATGGTCAAAATACAAGTACATTTATTCATATGCCCAAAGTTATCAATTGCAAACATAGTATTTGGTTTTATTTTTATGCTGAAATTTATGAAAATGTTATAATTCATGCCATGAAATATCCCTTTTAAATGAAATTACTTTTCTTCTTAATAAACTAAGCTATTTCATTTTTATCACAAGGCTTTGAATAGCTTCCTGAGGGCTTCCCACACCAATACGTCAGTTTGATAAACATTACAGTACAGAATTTTTTTGAGACAGAATGACTTCCTCATGTGCAATGTTCTTAAAATAAGAACTGTACTCCTGAATAATCCATTCAGTAATCTATCTATCTAATTATAGCATTTTGCCCCTATTTAATGGGGTCAGCTTGAGTTATCTCTTCAGTTTATAAATACTCTCAAAAAAGTAACTAACTGGAACTTCCCTGGTAGGGTAGGGGTTAAAAATCCACCTTTGGATGCAGGGGACACAAGTTCAATCTCTGGTCAGGAAACTAAGATCCCACATGCTGCTGGGCAACTAAGCCCACACTCCACAAGGGAGATCTTACATGTGGCAACTTAAGACCTGATGCAGCCAAATTAACTATTTTAAAAAGTAACTGTTTCATGTTTACTATTTTGAAAGTTAACACCATCTCCTATATTTCTGTAATTAAATAGTAAAGACAGAAATATCTGGTAGAAACAAAAGTATGTATATCTGTGTTTTTAGATTTAGATGCATGTCCAAATTCTGAGTATTACTGACTATTTCAGTTAATGAAAGGAGAATTTACATTGCAGTAAAATAAAATTATACTCATTAATACTGTTATCAAATCACTTTTTTAAAAAGCTTCTTATGCAACATCGCAAGGATCCCTAGAAAAAAGAAAAAAAAAATCAAAGGATTCTCTTTTTTCCCCCCTCATCATTGACACCAAGTTGTTTATGACATTAGTAAATTCATTCCTCTCAACTACAGATAAAGGATCAAAAACTATATATCCTGAATTTCACATTCAGATCCATAGAAATAACGACTTGACTTAATCTCATAAAAACATTAGTTAAATGTTTGGCGAAAGAGGTTTTGAAGACTTAAGTATTTTCAAGTTTGACTTCACTAACCCAAATGTTTACTGTTTCAGTGTTAAACACTGCCAAACAATCCATATAAGATCACAGGCTTAAAAAATCTAACAAAAAAGCCATAAAACACAATGCTACATAATTGAAAAGGGGTAAGGGGTCTCTATTCCAGCCCTAGGGCTGCCACTTACTAATAAGATCCTAAGGAGATACCTAACATTTCTAGGTCCAGAGCTTCTGCAAAGTCAAACAGATGACTGGAGGCCCTTTGAACCCTTTCATGGCTAAGTTTCTAGCTACCTGGCTATGCTGGGTCTCAGCTGTGGCATGTGGGTAGTTCCCTGACAGGGAATGAACCCAGGCCCCTGCATTGGGAGCGTGGGTTCTTGGCCACTGGACCACCAGGGAAGTCCCAGGGCTAAGTTTCTATCAAATGTGACTTTACCAACAAAGTCTTACCAGTTATAATTACTTTTAAGTAGTCTGGTGAGTGAAACATCCATGACTAGCTTTAAAGTATTTACAGAGAACCTACAATGCAAGCTCTCTCATAGAGCTTGTATCACCAACAATAAAAGCTTCATGCTTCAGTGCTCTGTGCTTAGTCGCTCAGTCCTGTCCAACTCTTTCTGACCCCATGAACTACAGCCCGCCAGGCTCCTCTGTCCCTGGGGATTCTCCAGGCAAGAATACTGGAATGGGTTGACATGCCCTTCTCCAGGGGATCTTCCCAAGCCAAGGATCGAACCCAGGTCTCCCACATTGCAGGCGGATTCTTTACCAGCTGAGTCACCAGATAAGTGCTTTCTAGAAGGAACTTCCCTCTCCAGTTAGAGCACACATCTACCAAATCCTTACTACTCTAGCAATGATTTAAATATTTTAACATACTACTGTTAGCCCATCAAGTTCCCATCAAGAATAGTGAAGCTATGATTAAGACCATCTTAACCCAAGAAAGACAAATGCCATGGCAAGAGGGATACTTACTCTTTTTACAATAGCCAGAACATCTTTATCTTTTTCTTGACAGAGGAGTTTTCTCACACACATTTCCAACTGCTGAAGTAGATGCTTATCTGCAGGAATCTTCAGAGTAGATTTCACTTTGGGCAACAAGTAGCAAAGTTTCATTCTATAAAAAATTAAAAAGCATTAACCTGTGAGTGAATTTAATAAACTGGAATAATAGTCACATGAAATTGAGAGAAAATTCAAGCTTTAGCTAGCTTGAGAGTTTAAATATATATGGAGGGCCCATGATGAGTCAAGCATTCATTATTCTGGGTGCTGAGATATGGCAGTGAATAAAATCAATACAATTCTGTGCTCTCTCACAGAGCTTTCATTCTAGTCCACAGGTAGGGAGAGAGGATAAACAAATGAGTAAGTGTTAGTCACTCAGCTGTGGTTTACTCTCTGAGACCCCACAGACTGTAGCCTGTCAGGCTCCTCTACCCATGGGATTTTCCAGGCAAGAATAATGGAGTGGGTTGTCATTTCCTTCTCCAATGAATGAGTAAAATGTCCATCAAACAGTGGTAAGTGCTGCAGAAAAAAATAAAGCAAGGAAAGAAGGTGAAGGAGTACCAGAGGGGGTTACAAGTTTCAAACAGGTGGTCAGAGAGGGTTTCTGTCAAGCTTTCACTGAAAAAAAAATGACATTTAAGTAAAGACTTAGAGTAAATTGGGGACTAACCCATGTGAATACCTAGAGAAGAATGTTATAGTAAGAGCAAATGCCCTATGAGGGGAGCTTGCCTTAGGAGTTGCCCCAAATTAACAAATTGGCCCAAGCTGGCTAGAGTGGTGAGAACAGAGCAAAAACAAATTTAGCTAGAGGCCTCAGTGAGGAAATAGGAGGTCAGATCATCCAGGGCCTTGGGACTACAGATTGGAAACCGGTTTTGAGAGAAATGCGAAGCCATGGAGGGTTCTGCACAGTGGGGTAAAAAGATTCAACTTAACATTTGGGAAGTATCATCTGGTTACTGTGTTGAGATTAGACCATAGGTGGGCAATGACAGAAGGGATAGGATAGAGGAGGCTCTTTCAGTAATCCAGGCCAGAATCCAGTAACTCAGTAATCCAGTAAGATGATGGTGGCCCCACCATCACACTGGTTCTTGAACCAGAGAAGCAGCAGTGAGAAGTGGGAAGTGGCTTGCTTCTGAATATTTTATACAAGCAGCAGGATGTGCTGAGGTCCTGGAGGTAGAATGACAGAAAGGAGGTCAAAGCTCTGACCCGAGCAAGTGGCAAGACAAAATGGTTATTTTCTGAGATGGAGAAGACAGTAGAAAGAGCAAGTGTGGATGAGGAAGGTGGGGCTTAACTGGACAGATTAACTCTGAGGAGCCTGTTAGGTAGTTGATGGAAATACAGTGGGCCTTGGCTCGATGAGTCTTCTGTCCGGGGTGGATGCCCATGCTGGAGATGTGCCGTCAGGAATCTTCAGATGATAGATGCTACATGAACCAGGAGCCTGGAGAATTACCCAGGCAGCAAGTGCAGGTGGAGAAGGAGAGATAAAAGGAGAGTTTCTATGGCACCACCATGGTCCAGATGGGCTGATAAGGAACCAAAAAGCAAACTGAAGAATTTCAGAGAGGTGAGGTAAGAAGAAATCCAGGAGAGTACAAACAAACAAACAAACAAACCTACCAACCGAACAAACAGAAAAATTTCCTAGGAAAAGGTGGTACAGGAAATGTTCTATTTACTAAGCTAAGATTCTATTTGCCAGGGCTGTTGTCTATTTGTGGCTGCTGTATTCATTCATTCATTTGTCTCAGCAATCTCCAG
Source organism: Muntiacus reevesi (assembly GCF_963930625.1). Classification (NCBI taxonomy): domain Eukaryota; kingdom Metazoa; phylum Chordata; class Mammalia; order Artiodactyla; family Cervidae; genus Muntiacus; species Muntiacus reevesi. The sequence goes on along the minus strand of NC_089263.1, from coordinate 55,402,068 downwards.
ATACTGGTTTTTTTTTATTTCTATGCCAAAGCTTGAGACAACTAAATCCCACTCCTGGAGTTCTCAGGACCCTTTCTCAGCTGAGCTTCAGTCGAGGACTCCTCATATACAAGAAAGTTTGCTTTTTATTTAACCAAAAAGGTAAAAGACGCTTCTTCTCCAGAATTTTCATCTCTGTACGTAGCAATAATAGTCTCAAACTTATTCAGGACTCGCCATGGATACTGCTAAGCATAGTGGTGATGCTTTCTCCAGTTAAGAGGTCCAAATTACCCCAAAGAGAATTGTTTTCATTTCTGGCAGCTGAAGAGAAAGCTCCTCTGAATACCAATAGTCTTTTTCTAGCCTTGATATTGTCCAGACTCAGTGAATTTAAATTTTAAACATTCACTTAAGGAAAAACAGAAATAATCAGCAGTCCATGCACACTTCATTCTTTATAACCCAAGGCACATCTAGAAAACCTACATTCAACAGAAGCCACCCAAGCCTTAGCAATTATTTATCTTGATGAGAATCCTGGGCCCAGGAGATTATGAAGATTTCAAAATTAAGGACCACACTTTTTAGGTAAGCTAAATTCTGCATGTACACTATCTCAGGTATTTATTCCTCAGAACACCCCCACAAATTAAGTACCAAGGAAACTGATGCACAGAGAGGTTCTGTAAGTTGCCTGGACACGCAGCTGGTGTAGAGGTTAAGGAGTGTGGCTCCAGCCACTCTCCTTCTAACCTGCATGATCCTGCCACTCTCGCCTGTGGCGGCTTCCATTCTATCCACCCATCTCTACAGAGTTGGGTGAAGTCTTTTGCATCCAAGAGTACGTGGTGTTACTGGACCCATTTTCTTGGCTGGCAGCTGCTCAGGCAGGAGAGTCAGAACCAAGACACATGGCTATATGATGATCTCTTACTCAAAAAACCACCAAGACTCACAGAGCAATATTCATCTTCATTTGGTTTTTGAATTGATAGGTTGCTTTCTCTTAGAGTCAATGCTTTGCTGCTAGTCACACTGACTTGAGTAGAGATGATTTCATTCCCTTTCAAATAATTTTTGAAATTCCCTTGCAAAAAATTTTGTCTGATAAAGGATAATTCATCACATTGGAAGCTGCTTTACTAGAATCACACCTTCAATTTGCAAAAGGTTTACAATGTGGTTGAATCCACTAGCTATTTACCAAGAGATAAATTCTAAAGCTGAGCATCGAAAAATTGATGCTTTTGAACTGTGGTGCTACAGAAGACTCTTGAGTCCCTTGGACTGCAAGGAGATCCAACCAGTCCATCCTGAAGGAGATCAGTCCTGGGTATTCATTGGAAGGACTGATGTTGAAGCCAAAACTCTAATACTTTGGCCACCTCATGTGAAGAGTTGACTCACTGGAAAAGGCCCTGATGCTTGGAGGGATTGGGTGCAGGAGAAGGGGACAACAGAGGATGAGATGGCTGGATGGCATCACCGACTTGATGGACATGAGTTTGAGTAAACTCAGGGAGTTTGTGATGGACAGGGAGGCCTGGTGTGCTGCGATTCATGGGGTCGCAAAGAGTCAGACACGACTGAGCGGCTGAACTGAAATTCTAAAGAACTGTCACCAGGGTCTTTCAATCTACTTAAAATCACTTTAATTTAAACCTCAAGTCAAGAAAACCTTAGCTCTCATTTATACAGCACAGGGAAGATGCACAAAATACTAAAGCCAATATTGTATGTTTTCTGTATTTTCTCTACAAAACAAAACCAATATCTAGATTTGTTCCTCCTAAATAATGCTCATAACATTCTCAGGCTGAACTCTTCAATATCTTCTGACAAATCTTCTTGGTATATTTCTTTCTCAACATCCATGCTATTAGTCTATGCTTATTGCCTGGCCAGTTCTTCCTGTTAAAAAATATTAAATGATTACATGTTGCCTACAATGCACATCAGTTGTTTATAAAAGATGCACATATGTCACACAGCATGAAATGAGCATGAAGCATGGCCTGAATACTCAGCAGGGAGCTCTGTAGTCCTGTTAAGAAGTCTTGACTCTGACTGTGTCTCCTAGGAATGTGAGTTCCTCAAACACAGAATACCGACATAGAGCACAAACACAGAAACCTCAAGGCTGACAGTTTAAAAGTCTCTTTAAATCAGTATGCAATGTACAAATAACTCACACTGAGTGTGTGTGTGTGTTTAATGCCACTGAATTGCACAAAATGGTTAAAATGGTCAATTTTATGCTATGTATGTTTGACCACTACTTTAAAAGAAATTAACATGCTTATTTGGGGAGAAAAAAAGCAAAATACAATTTATTCATTTTTTTCAGTTTCCAAGCAAGCCATTTTCAGGCCTGTTTCATTTAACTTCACAGTTAATTAATCAAATCCACTTACCATTTACTGGATTTCAAAATTGTGAGAGAGCTGAACGAAGGAAAAAGAAAAGAAAAAGACTTGGAAACAGCCCTGCTTCGCTGAATAAATGGGCTTATGAAAATGGACAGCTCTTCTCCAAGCCAACTTTGAACCATTTTTTTCTCTAGGCTTAAAAGATAGATAAGTTAATCATATCTACTCAATCTTCTTCTGATGTCTGTGTGTATTCATGTGGCTGGAGAAGCCTGCCAGTCTGGCTGTGACTACAGCTGTCAACCCTGTAAACTAAAGGCCTGAGACAGTGTTAAAAGATCACACTCTCAAGTCCTACTGAGGCTCAATTAAGACTATCAAGAATCTCAAAACGAGTACAAGTTCTTGATTATTTTCAAGACCAAGAAAATACTTTTGAATATTCATTACAGTAGATACATTAAAAAAACACAATTTTTTCAAATATATTCTTGGATTAGTACCATACCTTACATTAGCTACTGGATCATGTGTCAGTTCAATAGCAGGTAGAAAGAAATATTTACAGAAAAATGATTTGGAAAAGATCTCTATAATAAATTCACAGGTATCCAAAAATCGGAGTCTGTTCCAATAACTTTTTCCTTGGCCCAGTTCTAGAAACAACAACAAAAAGTTTTGTGTTTTAATTTTTCCTACATAAAATTTCCTGTGGAAAAAAATGACAAAGCCCATGATAGTTTTTTTATACCCACAATTTGCTTAGCAAAAACAAGAGATAAGGGAAAAAAAATCATATTATATACCCCTGAATTAATGAAAGCATAAAAAACAGAAACAAGTTTATTAAATATTACATTCAATTCCATAAGTGAAAGTCAAGTTGCTCAGTCATGTCCGACTCTTTGCAACCCCATGGGCTGTAGCCTACCAGGCTCCTCCATCCATGGGATTTTCCAGGCAAGAGTACTGGAGTGGGTTGCCATTTCCTTCTCCAGAGGATCTTCCCGACCCAGGAATCAAACCTGGGTCTCTCACATTGTAGGCAGACGCTTTACTGTCTGAGCCATAAGCATTTATTAAATATTAAAGGAACATATCTACTATTTTTTGATTACCCTCTATGTGCCAAGTACTGATACATATTATCACATTAAATCCTGAAAGCCCAACAGGATGGGCATATATTTATTCCCCCTAAACAATAAGGGTACCGAGAGTCATAGAGGTTAAAGGAACAGAGCTAGGATTCAAATGCAGGTCTGTATAACTTCAAAATCTTTTGACCAATGAAGTTAACCATTTTCTTCCTCTTGTTTTCTTAAAATGCTTTGAAATAAAATCATACATAAACGAAATTATCACTGAAAATAATTCAGGTCAATATTTAAAGGATAATTCTTTTCTCCCTCATTACACACATGTTCAAAAGCAAAATTCTTAATGTTTTAAAAACAAATATAATCTCCATTCAAAATAAAACATTCTAAAGGTCAGGTCCTACCACTAAAAACTGAAAATTGAATTAAAATACAGTAAAAAAAAAAAAAAGAAAGAAAGAAAGAAACATTAAAGTATATTGAGCAAAATTTTTCTTAAACAGAATTCTATGTGCTCTAATTTTTTTTTTTAAAGTGGTGATCCATACTTAAAATGGTAAACTATAATAACCAGAAAATCCCATTACCTGACTATGCTGGATAATAGTTTAATAAAAGCATTAAGGCACTATGGTCAAAGTAAGTACACAATAATTAACAAATTCACTAAGTATATATAGGTGTCTATCACTACTTCAAGAATTAATTCTTTAACAAAAGGTTTTGTCTTGATTTTAGCTCACAGCAAATTAAAATAAATTTGCCTTTGCTAACTGACAATTTTTTAAGACATTATAAACCTGCTAGGCTCATTAGATTCACATTTGAGTGTACTATCAAGTCTATTCAAGAGAACAAAACCCACATTCTGTAATATTTAATATAGGAACACAAAACAAATCAGTAGATTCATGGATAGCCTACTTGTATTTTATTTTCAAATTGTATTCATTGGAATAGAAACTGAGCTTTCAATGATAAGTATATGTATTTTAACATCTCAAGTGTAAAAATTCATTAAAGGTAGCCTGGAGTAGATGAATTTTTCATTCATCAAAGGTCTGATCCTATAAAAAATTTCTAAAACAAGCAAAAAGAAATTAGCCTATAAAGCTCAAATAGAAATATTTAGCAATACTGGCCTAATTATTCATAGCAATATGATAATATAAGTCAGATCTAACTAAGGCCAACCAGTTTATTTACTTTCTGTTCTCCGAATGAGAGAGAGTGATTACTTACGTTCGATTAATTTTTGAATGACCTCATGTCTCTGTTCCTGTTTACGATTATAACGTAGAAAAATACATAGAGTTCGTGAAGCCGCCTTTTGGACAGGTAAGACGTTCTTAAAGAAATAAGAAAGACAATTAAACAAGTCTAGTGGTATACACTCTAAATATATTGACCCCACACATCAATTTTAAGTTATCGACTAAAAGTAAAAGCAGTGCTGTCTGCCTCTGAAATCAGTGTGAAAGTGTCTTCACAATTTAATGTTATCAGTCAGGCAAATCAACTCATCTATCACACTGCAAGGTTCAAGTAATTTGGCAGAGTCATTTCCAAATCATCCAGATTTGATTTATATTTGACTCACATCTCCTTGCCACCTCATCTTAAGTGATATTCTCCCCAAATACACCTCAGTCATTTCTAGACCATGTTACTCATTTATTCTACAAACATTTGCTAGTACACATTCTGTGTCAGGTACCTCGCCAAAAATGTGCCACTTCTCAAATCCAGAGATCCTATGACCAGGTATACGTCAGATTCCTCTCACTTAGATCTGCCTCTTCCACCTCAATACTATTCTTTAAGATCCCTGGTCCATGACACAGATAAAGTTTAGAATTCAAGGGACACATGCCAATTATTTTTACTAGTGTTTTAAACTCTTTGATCCTTTGGATTTGTGTCACATCAACTGGGCAGAACCTTAATTCTAAGTAAATTCAACCATCCATCTTTACTATGGCTTCAAACTATGCATTAGAGAAAAATCTCTCAACCAGGTATACTGTATCCAGTATAAATTCACATTCACTATCTTGACTTACATATATTTATATGTTATAACATTCAGTTCTTGAAGATTCAGACTATCATGATAGGGATGCTTGAAATTCAAGTAGAAAAAATATACATTGCTCAGAGAATATTGCCTATTACCTCCTCTCATATTTTATACAAGCTATTTCCATTCTATCTAGTACCATTTTGTGCAGTGTTTTTAACCTGTTGGAGGTAAAAAGGGATATTCACCATAAATTAGAACAGAAAATTTAAAAAATGTACAAAACAGAAACATCAGTGGAATTAAGGAAAATGAATGTTAGATAAATGAACTTAAATAAAAGAATGTTACTCTTTTCTTTCGTTTTGTATATACTAATAGAATTCCAAATGCATAAACACTAATTATTTGAAACAGAAATAATATAAAATATGTATATTTTATACCTCACAGTATAAGGTAATATCTTTGGGGCAAGAAATCGAAGACAAAGGTAATTATATCAAAACAAACAAAAGTCAGTTTAAAGAAACTGTGACCACTTGAGCATGTGAATAATGACTGAAATTGATTAAAACATTGTTCAATACAAAAGATGAGTCTAAATGAAAGGATAAAAACAAAAACAAAATTCATTCATTATCACTGGGTTAACTCTGAAAATTGACAGAGGGAAAGAAATAAGCATTTATCCTCTCTTTACATTAGGAAATATATTTTAGGGAAAATAAACATTTATCCTGAGAAGAATGCCATCAACAATGTAGAAGAAAAGAGAATTTTAAAAGCCACTCTTTTGTAAGTTCTAATGAAATAACTGATTCAGGCAAAGATCATCAGTGGATGCTAAAACTGAAGGGTAAAAAGGTTACTGGGAAACTGGGTATTAAGTGTTGAAGTGTCAGATTATGACACAGATCACAAGGGAGAAAACACAATTTTGCAGTGAACTGACAGAGACGTCCCTGCCTGCACAAGCACTCCGAGCTCATTTGCAAAGGGACAGACGTCCAGACGCGACACAACGTAAAACACACAGCAGCGCTGATGAAGGATTCTTGCCAAAAACCTCTGATCTAAGCCTCAGCAAGCCCTTATCAAACCTCCAGCTTAAAACGAATATGGAGAAGAGATAAACAATAAATCCATGAAGACTTCTACAGGACAACTGACTAAGTCTCTTCCGCAATTCAATGTCATGAAAAAGTGGCGGGAGGGCAAAGAGGGAATCTGTTCTGGATTAAAAGCAAATTAAGAAATGTAACCACCTGAGGCTATGTATAGATCTTACTTGAATCCTAAATGGAATAAAACAACTATCACACCCATTTGGGGGATAATTGGTAAACTTTGATATGAATTTTAAATGATATTAAAGATATTTGCTCATTTTGTCAAATGTAATAATGGTAACACGATTATATAGGACAATGCCCTTTTCTAGAGATGAATACTGAAATGCTTAGAGAGAAAATACGACATCTATAATTTAAACTTTTTAGCACTATGAAATGGAAAAGGCAAACATGGCAAAATGTTAACAACTGTTAAATCAGGGTGATGGGTATGTGAGAGTTCATTGTAGTATTTTCTCTGCCTTCATGCATCTTTAAATTTTTTCCATCACAGAAGTAGGAAAAAAAGTTAGTTGATGTCATTCCTTTACACCAAAACCTTCCAAAGCCTTCCCCTGCATAACAGAATATAATCTCTGTTCTACATCATGGCTTTCGAGCGCCTGTGTGCTGTGGGCCCAAAGACCTCTCCAGGCTCATCTCTAAACCGCCACACTGGCTTCCTTGCTGACTCTCATAAAACCACACACACCCTGAATCACATCTTTGCATTTACTCTTCCCTCTGTCGGGACCACCTGTACTTCAGACCTCCACATGGCCACTCCCTTTCTTGGTCCACGCCTCCTATCAGAGAGGGCTTTTTCCTGACCACCACATCCACAACACCCTCCATCACTTTCTTCCCCTCCACGCTGTGTTTTAGTTCTTCCTTGTACTTCTCATCCCTGGTGTCCAACGCACTGGGTTGGCCAAAATGTTCATTTGGGTTTTTTTGTAACATCTTAAACCTGAATGAAATTTTTGCCAACCCAATACGTGTGTGTTGTCTGTCTCCAATAGAACTTAAAGTTCTGTGAGAACAGATCCTTTATCTTTTCAGTCACTAACAGTACACGGCACATTGTAAGTGCTCAATAAATTTTATTAAGTGAATGAATGAATACTATGACCATTAGATATGGAACTAAAAATATAAACCTTCTTTTCCAGGAGACACTGAAACGAAATATAAGTGTCTTTATTTGATCATGGAAAATGTGCTATAGTAAATCAGATATCTCTTTTAAGTGTAGAATTACCTCCTTGCAAAAGAAAACAAAGCAAACTCCTCAGACTTGAAAGTATTTTGTTCACACTATGGTGTAAATTATTTCTCTTTCCTGATATGAGAGGCTAAAAACATGAAATAATTTTGCATACTAATTAGCTTTATAAACACAAAGATGACTACTTAGTAATTAGGTTGAGACAAACAGTTAAGATCAAGCTTCATAGGATTTATCACCTCCTGTTAATACATTTTATTTTACTATTTATCACTTCCCATACCATCACCTCTTTAGAACTCAAGGTCCATTAGAGCAGGAATCTGTCTTGTTCACACCCAGATCCCCAGCTTTCAAAACAGTGCGTGAAACACAGCAAACAGAAGCTGATTGCTGAATAAAGTCATCAATAAATTCTGCTTGACTTTATGTGAGATTTTCTATGTGGTGCATTCATGCATTATCCTCTGATAAGAAGTTATTTTTGCCAGTATCACTTTTTAAGATGACCACACCTATAAAACCACCTTCAACCGCTAGGCGATACACGGAACAAACTTCAAGTAGAGGTGTTAGCATAAGATACACACCTATTGTTTTTTAGTTAAGTTATAAAATGACACCAGTAATGTCATTTTTTCCCCTCTTTTTAATCTTTGAAGCTAAAAGTGATTTGGGGTTTTCGAGATGGCTACTAAATTTCATTATTCCCCCCCGCTTTTTTTGAGAACAATGAGAATTCAAAGTACTCTTTAAAAAATAGTTTCTAACACATACACATTATGTGGAACTTTTGTATATTTGAAAAGAATGGTAGTAGGATGTCACAGTCAACATATAATCAAACTTAAATGATACTCTGGGAATTTTAAGGAAAAAAGGCAGACAATTTACTCTATGTGGAAATGTGAGTACAAGCCTTTCTTTCCCCCTGCTTTTGACTCTCATTTTGAGGTTATCCATAGCAGGGCATCCATGTTTTTTCTATAAATTGTATCTGTTACAAGGTATAAGAAAGAGAAAGCAAACTAGTATTTTAGTTTAGGGGTTTAAGGAACACTCTTAGGTCAGGTGAGAGAGCACAGCTGAGGCCACGACACATGGAAGGTGCACATCAGAGCAGAAGTCACTGTGCAGTGAGACTCCTGCCAGTCTCTCCCTGGAGCACTGTATCAAGCTTGAAGCCAGTGTGCTGACACCCTTCCCTGTGCAGCCCTCTCTTCAGCTGGGTTCAAAAGGAGAACCCAGTGGGGAAGCAAAGGTAACAACACCACTCCAGGCAGAAGGGCGTGAAAGGAGCTTGCTGTTGATTTCAAGAATGTGGAGAATTTGGTTAATTCCAAAATGTGCGCCAGTTCAAGAAAAAATCAGATTAGAGGCATTGGGCTCACATTTGTCATCATGATTGTGAACATTCTTTGTAAGAAACGGTAATAGATCTGATCACTTGATATGACTTGCGGCAGACAGGCGTATTTCTGGAGCAGCTTCTCATGAGTTCTCCACTTTAAAGAGGCTGCAGCTCGCTGCTCAGCAGCTGTGAGAGCTGGAACCAAGTCAGGCAGAGATGATAACTGAAGAAGAAAACACATCAAGAGAATCAAAGCTAATTAAATACATCAGCTGCAGCATTCAGCCAAATTATTCAGTCTCACAATACACCAGGGAAGGGAACACTCTTAATCATTTCCAAACTTAGGAGGCATTGCAGTTGTCACAGGGTGGTAATCATTCAGAAAAATCAAATATTTTTTAAAAATCTATAAGTAAAATTTATGATTCCTGGCAACAAAATTTGGAAAGAGACAGATTCATAGCTCATCCAGTTAAAGTAAAATGTATTCTATTTCACCATCAGCAAACTTTGATATGCTAAATCCTACCCTTTGCCCTCACTAGTTCTTATTCTTGCAATAATAACTAATGCTAATAAAAACTGAAAATATGAAAGTAAACCCCAAGGACTGTAAATAAAGATTGTGGTAAGAAAGGTAGAGGAAATTCAAGTTGTCATAACTCCAAAAGACTTTTACTGAGCGCTTATAGGTGGCCAGCACTAGGTTAAGTGTTTTTCATATATTCTTTCATTGATTCCTCTCAACATCTCTGCAGAGTGAGGTCCAGAAGCTCTTTTGATCCATGGGATTCACCTTATTTTCTTGAACACTGCTCTCCCCACCAGTAGACATCAGTTCCAGAATCTCTGGAAGATGATCTATGAGAGCATCTAGTACCTGTTAACAGAGATACTGATTACCCTTCTTGTGATGGCTGTGTTTTTCTAATCTTAGATTAATTAACATACCAACTTCTACACAGAAATAGTGGGAAGTTACCAAAGAGCATTTGGGGGGTTTCTAGTCTCCTGCTCTGTCATCTTTTTGCTACAAAGTCTTAGAAACATAATCAACTACCTTTGAAAAGAGGTTAGTATGTCTGCCTCTTGATATTATTCAAACAGTCTCGATGCAAGGCAGCCTAACAACATCCTTAAAACTGCCTCCCAACTTTTAAAAAAGTTTAAGTTGGATGACACCCTCAGAGATGTCTCACGTTGAGTAGCTGAGCTTTGGCAAGCCAGCAGCTGTTTGGGTGAATAGGATACTCTAGATAAAGTATCAAAATTAAGTGTTTCAGAGGCTCCACAGTGCTAAGGGAAATAAAAAGATATAAAATGTGATTGATACAGCATATGATCACAATTGTATAAAACTTAAAAAAACTTTATACAGAAAAAACAGAAAATGAAAACATACAAGAAAATATTAAATAGAAATAGTGATTATAACTAAAAGTACTCTTTTGTCTGTCTACTTTTTGACATTTCCAAAGTTTTCCATAACATAACAAATAAATATACATATATATATTTTAAAACTTAATATTTTTTTATAAAAGACCTTTCCAATCTCTAGTCTATGACACAGTCTGTCATCAATTACAAGCTTCCAGGACTAGTCAGCTATTAGAATTCATGAATTTCCAAGAAGCAGGAAAATAAAAAGGGCATTGATATACTCAAACCTGATATAAGAGTAAAAAACAAACAGTAAGAAGATATTACCTCCAATGATTCATCTTGCAACAATGTTATTAGTTCTTTATGTATTAAATATACTCCAGAATTCAGAAGTTTAGACACCTAAAATGTAGCAATAAAGTCTCTCAGATTTGAGATTACTAGATATATAGAGGTTATAACAATTAAAAAAAATAATAATCCCTGTCAGATTTACTTCCAAAATGAGACCTGGTTACAACATAAATATAAAATTAGATTTCTAGAAAAAATTACTTGCACACCTAATAAGCTTTTCAGTCTGCATCCTAACATGCTGGAGTGTATGGACACATGAGGGTACAGAAGTGCACAGTTAGGGGTGGGAGGTGTAGAAGAATGGATTTATCAGTCGTAAGTCTCCTATCACAAGCAGTAATGAGCCCATGGATGCCTGTAGTTCATATTCTAGTCTTAGAGCAGACAACAGGGTCTCTCAAGAGAGTGTAGCCAGGGGAGCACGTATCCTGGTTTAGCGCCCCCAGAGGGCACAAGCTCTGCTGAAGGCCAGCAGTCACACAAGGGACAGAGCAAACTCCTAAGCCAGAGAATCTTCAAAGACTTTCCCAATCAAAGACTTCACTCAGCAAGAGAGGAGCTGGGAGTTGCTGTTCAGTCTCTAAGTTGTGTCCAACTCTTTGCGACCCCACGGACTGCAGCAGGCCAGGCTCCTCTGTCCTTCGCAGTCTCCCAGAGTTTACTCAAACTCATGTCCACTGAGTCAGTGATGTCATCCAACCATCTCATCCTTTGTTGCCCCCTTCCCCTGCCCGCAATCTTTCCCTGATGCTGGGAAAACATAATCTTAAATCTAAACTAATCCAGCTCCTTTATGAACCACTTTTTTCCCCCTCCAGAGAAGCAATGGTAAAAATCTACAATGGTAGATTCACCAGATTCTAACTTTACCTTTAAGTATCTTTTTAACATACTATGTTTGAGTAAGTTTTAATTGAAAAGGGAGCTCCTGATAAAGAAGGTATTTCAAAAATCTTTGCTCTACACGGTTGTTTTTGATTTCAAAGTATTTTGAAAATCCTGTCTTTCTCAAAAATAAGAATAAACTTGGACCATACTAGAGTAATAATCAGAATCCAGTAATAACATTGTCAGGAAAATTTAAATCCAGCAGTGGATTTTCATTATTTAAAAGGACAAACCTACACTAAACATTCATTTATGGAGTCAAGTATCATCTTAACCCACCACCATGGTATGACTGGGTGAATATAGAAACTAGCCCCCCAGCAAATAGCTAAACCAATGATCTCCAAACTCACTTCTATCAGTGAAATATTCTTGTATATATATTTCAATATTCCTATTTCTATGGTGCGAACATATTATGTCCACTATAAAACATAAATAACAATAAAATAGTAAAGGCATGAGATAAAAATAAACTTAAGTAGAAACTCTCACATTGCATAAACGCTGCTTTCTCAGACTCTGATCTCATGCAACCATCTCATGAACGATCTAGACAAATACAAGTATGCAGGGCAGCAACCAAGCATAAATGCCTTAATACATATAGGAGATAAGTAGTTCATTCAGCCAGCTAGAGCCCTCTGCCATTTCTCCTCCTCCAAGAATATTCCTATATGTGTATTTATAAAGATGACTTAACTGTTCAACAATGAATTATTTTAATTAATTATACCATTTAAAGAGAATCTTTCTTGGACTTTGCACACAGAACATTCATTTAACTCACACCAGAAAAAAACAAGCAATGACTATCATTCAACAGTCAAGAGTCTAAAGGAACATTTCTAATGCTGCTATGGATATCCTACATAGTTTTAGCTAACCTAACAATGCTTTGAACACAGTTCAAGGAAGGAAATACAATATTCTCACTGAGAATAAGAATATTACTATAAAGGCAATAAATATTTTATTCAGCCACTCAGATTTTTTTAATTTCTTTTTTAAAATTTTATCTTTTGGTTGCACCTCAAGGCATGTGAAATCTTAGCTCCCCAACTGGGAAACGAACCCATGCCTCCTGCATCAGCAGCATGCAGTCTTACCCACTGGATCACTAAGGAAGTCCCAAGCCACTCAGATGTTTTTATGTGACAGTCTTGAAGTCGACAAATGATAACTTATACATGTTTATGGCAATGATGGCATGCATGTACTTCCTACAGTCACTCAAGAAACATGCCCTAAATTTCAGCCTCAAGGGTTCATTACATTTACCATAAAATTTAAATTCACTTTTGTGGGACTTCCCTGGTGATCCAGTGGTTAAGACTCTACTTCCACTTCAGGGGGCATGAGTTCATTCCCTGGTTGGGGAACTAAGATTCCCACATGTCCCTCGGCAAGGTAAAAAAAAATTCACTTTTGCTCTGACACTATGAAGAGTTGCCATAACAGCTGAATATATAAACTGTGCTCACAAAATATGAACCATGTATGGTAAAAGCCACAAATTTAAACAAATACTCTCTCAATTTGCCATTTGTTCTCAAGTTCTTGAGTTTAATGCTAAATATAAACATTATAAAGCATTGTAAAACTGATTTTACTTCCAGATCTACAGCCATATTCATACCACAATGTCTGGCTTAAAGTAAGAGATAGTATAATTTAAGACAAGATATACTGAATGAATGGATTAACACATGATAAATGAATGTATATCTATATGTAAATGAATTATGTAAACTCTCTAAACAGAATTATGAGAATTTTTCCAAATTTAGGATTAGAATATGAAAGAGATATGGAGCCAATATCTTTTAATAAATCTGAAAACAAAAGTATACAACACATCAGAAAATCACCTAGTACATGTAAGTAAAAAACAATAAATATAAAGTGGTTACCACTTTTTCAGACTTACTTCATAAAAGCAAATAGCAATAGTGTATCTGACTGGTACTTCAGGGTCATGACAAAGGCAGAAGAATGTAGAATAGAGTTCCATGTGGAAGTTTTTGGGATCAACAAAAACAATCATGGCCTGGTAGAGGTGGAAGAAGATGAGTTTCGAAGAGAAAAACATGCATCAATAACAATATCATAATCATTTCACTGAAATTGAAATCATGTTCTCTGAATCACATTTAGTTAGAAATCATATTTGGAAGATCCAAATACACGCATACAATTCTAACATATATACACAGAGACAAATATAAATTACACCAATATATACCAGACATAATGCTAACTAATAAGTGTTAAATATGACAACAGTTTTCAGTATTATCTATTCACATATTTTAAGTTATAATTAAAATGTGTAGCCACTACAAATGTATAATGTATTACCGGAAAGTTATAAGCACAGTTCTTCCGTACTAAAACATATTTCTTCTCCTGCTCTAAAATTTGGGGTGGTATCTGGTTTTCATTGTGTCCATTTTCCTGTTGCAAACCCAATGTACAAAGTTTCTTATAAAACTCCAAAAATCTCAAGTGTTGATCTGGAGTAAAAATTCCTAAAACACATGTAAAACCTTTGATCAACATTTTAATTGAAAACAAAGAGAGAAAAGCAAAGTGCAGTAATTAGAATCACATATTTAAACAAATGGTTGGAAATTATGAGTAAAAGTAATAATGAGAAAAGAGTAACTACTGTGAAGAAATCTAATGGGTCTTTACCTTATGTTAATGTTAATAATATTTTTATTTTAATTTTGATAGTATAAACTATGTGGTGCAGGAATTATACCTGCATTAATTTCTGCAGCATGTACCACAGTATATACCACTAACAAATAATTACAAATAATAATATAGCAGCCATTATTACTATTTATTTCTGGTAAATATTTTAAAGTTGCCTACAGAAAAGACATGCACATATGTCTGCAGAGAAGGAACTTAAAAATGGGATCTGAGGGAATTCTCTGGTGGCCAAGTGGTTAAGACTTGGCACTTTGACTGCCAGGGACCTGAGTTTGATCCTTGGTGGGGAACTAAGATCCCAGGAGCTGTGTGGCATAGCCAAAAAAAAAAAAAAGCCCCAAATATGAAAGACAACAAAATAAACCCAAAATACTTTTGACGAATGATTGGTTCCACATTCATATACTATCGTAAAGAGCTAGTAACTCAACAAATATTGCAATACTTTTTTCAACAGTCTATTGAAAGCCTCTAATCCACATAAAAATACTTTTTGCTATGCTAGATTATTACAATTAATGTTTCCATTATTTTAATAAGAGAGAACTGAGTAATACATTTAAAATGCCAAGAGTTACAGGTATTATTCTACATTCTAATTTGAACTGCTTGTGTGATATATTAATCATTCAAAAAAAATTAATAAGGGTATACTTACTATGTACCAATAGTTAATATACCTAAACTTCTATGATCAAATGCCAACTAATATAAAAGATAAGATATTCAGAAATTTAAAGGGCTGTGCCTATTTCACTGCCATTGTTCTTTCACATAGGTTCTATCAGTGAAAAAGTCATTAAGATGTTACACACTTATAGAGTAGGCTTTGCAACTGAAGAACTGCAGTTTAGGGGCTAAGGTAAAAGAAAAAGGAAAAATTTTCTGCAATCTTGACATTCTTAGCACATATCATACCATATAATCCATGGCATAGTTTTCCTAAATGGAAAGATAAAGAAATAAGAATTGATTCATCTGCTTTGAAAGATTTTTCACAAAATGATTTCACTACAGGAAGTATAGTTTGACTTCTGTCATCTGAAAGACAAGAATAAAACACAGTTTAGATCCAGTTGCCCACACTGCAAATGTGCAAATTACTGTGTACACACAAATTTCAGAAAGAAAAATTACTATGTTAGTCTCAGAGTAACAGAAAATACCTGACAACAATGACAATGGAGGTATGATATAAAGAGAAAGTGAGAAGTGAGTGGAAATCATCAAGAACTTTATTTAGACAGGCTAAAGGGTTTGTGGACTCCCCTTGTGGTTCAGGATAAAGAACCTGCCTGTCAATGCGGGAGTTGCGGGTTTGATCCCCGGGTCGGAAAGATCCCCTGGAGAAGGTAATGGCAACCCACTCCAGTATTCGCCTAGTGTTAGCATTCTTATAGTCATGTAGACTCATACCACGCTGCATTTTATCATTTTATTTTTGATATATTTTAAAAGTTAGTTTATATTACATTCTGTATAATGAATGTCTTCACTTTTACTTCTTATGTGACTCTTTTTAAAAAACTGATTTGATTCTTTGAGTGTTTGCTTACTCGCAAGTTTCTGATATTAACAATATTTCAGTTTTGATTTCAAATACTCCCTGAATTTCCCACAGTTCTCTTAAACTTTCAGAAAAGAATCACTACTTTATTAGGGTCAAACCAGTCAATCCTAAAGGAAATCAACCCTGAATATTCATTGGAAGGACTGATGCTGAAGCTCCAATACTTTGGCCACCTTATGTGAACAGCTGACTCAATGGAAAAAACCCTGATGCTGGGAAAGATCAAAAGCAAGAGAAGAAGGTGCCAGCAGAAAATGAGATGGTTAGATAGCATCACCGACTCAAAGAACATGAATTTGAACAAACTTCGGAAGATAGTGAAGGACAGAAGAGACTGGTATGCTGCAGTCCATGGCATGGCAAAGAGTCAGACGTGACTTAGTGCCTGAACAACAACAAAATTAAGGATCTGACAACACTAAGTAAAATTTTATAACAGGATTATCAGTATTATTACTACTGCTATTATTATAATCACATTTCAGCACCATATCTATTGTTTTTACTAAATAACACTCATCCAACACAAACTGAATTTCTTAGAGAACAAACATTAACAGAAATAGAAAAGTGAATGATAAATGGTTTTTGAACTTCAGACCAGCAAAGAAATCAAGCCCCCAAAATATCATAAGACAATGTGATCATTGTTTAAATAGTTAGTATATGGCAGAAGTCTGCAACTATTTTTGCAAATATTCTAGGTTTTGTAGTTTATCTGTCACAAGTACTCAACTCAGTCACTTTGGCACAAAATAGCTAGAGACAATATGTAAACAAATGAGCGTGGCTGCATTCCAGTAAGCTCTATTTACAAAACGGGTGGCAATGGGATTTGACCCACAGGTCACAGTTTGCCAACCCCTCGTATAAAGGGATGTAGAAGTTGTCTGGATCTGAACTCGGCACTAAAGGAGAAGCAACTGGCTAGGAGAAAAATAGAGGGAAGAGTGAAAAAAGAGAACATGGAAAGCCTAGAGGTGGAAAGAATCTGGTATGCCAAGAAAACGGGAAGTGGGGTTGGAGCACCAGAGCCAAGGGAAGCAGGAAAGAATGGCAGGAAATACAGCCAGAACACATGTTAAGACAGATCTGTGACAGCCGAGTGTGTGGCAGGAGAGGTCTCAGATCAGAGATGATCTCTGGCTCTAGCTTGGATGCCTAGGGCCCCCTCATTATTAGGACATGGGCAATCACTCATTCACTTCTCAGGTACTGCTGTTTTTAGTCCTCTGGTGCACCACATGGCCTAAATTATTATTCTGTAACATCCACACAACACAGTTTGTCCACATTGCAATAATTTTTAAGAGATTCTCCTAGCTCAGTTAAAACATTGTTAATCCTACAATTACACAAGTGTTTTGCACCTGAGTACTTGACATCTATTCTTTCAAATTACACCCTACCAAAATAGCCAATTTGCACAGATAAAACTAATGTCCAACATTCATTAAGAATCTAGTCACACTCACAAGAGCAACTAATCATCTCACTGATTTGATCTGCGTAACACAAAGAAACACCTCCTTACCGATTCCCACCCAAATAGCCTGCTCAGGCTTCTCTTCTTGCGACCAGGAGATTTCTAGTATTAAAATATAAAATAGAGGAAACTAATATTGATATTGCTTCAGTCAAGATCTGTCTTAGGGTCAGTTGAGCAAGTTAAAAGCTAATCCACCAACCCAAAGTCTTATTAGCTCTCCATACTAGTCAGTTACATGCTGATGAGAAAAGAGAGAGGGGTAGGGAATATACAGCACCACCAGGTGCCAGGAGGGGGAAAGCGGCAGTGGAGAAAGCCCTCAGAGAGGAAGGACTACAGCAAGAGAGGGGGAAAGGGACACCTCACTCTCATCAAGACTGACTACACTGCAGCCAGCTTCCTCCTCTACTAGTGACACGGAACAGGCAGACAAAATGCTATCAGAAGCAAAGCTATGGAGACTCACCTGTATCAAATATGTCGAGCAGATTAACCAAAGTTTCAAAGGCTGCCAGCCGCACACTGCTGCCTTCATCCCTAGAAAGTTCTATTAATTCAGGGAGCACCACACTTTTGGTAAGTTCTGTCCTGCACAATAAGCAACAGAAGAAAACAAATCAAATCAATAAATTTTTGGTAAGAACGTAATTAAGGATCAGTTGCTGAGCTGCATGCTGCATAAAACAGGAAAAATCATGAGGATATGGCTCTTGCTCTCTGGAAGCTTGCAATCTGACTAGAAAAGAATGACAGTTTAAATATAAGAAATATCCATGGTAATAGCATCATTACTTATACAGCTTACAGTAGCTGCTCAATATATACTCACTAAGTGAATATATTTATGTGACAACTAACATGGTTGAACAATGAGGCTGAATATATGTGTATTAACCACTTGTATTTCTTCTTTATGAAGCATAATATTCATTTTCTTTGTTCATTTGCTGTTTCATAAAAGTTCAATGGAAATAAGGCATCATTGTGAACCTACATGTATGATGAAAACATTTTCCCTCTTCATTAATTCTTCTCAGCATACTGGATTATAGGTGAGGAATTTTTTCAGGAAGAAGATGCAAGGTGTATACTGCCCAAACTAGTTGATTTATGAGACTATCATTCTCTTGTCTCACAGCCAGAAGTATACGGAATAGAAGTCTAAGGACAGCCTGATCCTATTACCTTTGTAGGAGTCCATATTTACCAGTCTAGATGCTGGTAATTACAATCTAACCCTGTCATGATGTCCAAAGGGAGTAAAATATAGGAACAAAAAGGTAAATGAAATAAGCAAGCTTCACTTTTATCTCTCTTAATACAAACACATCAGAAGGTACTTATCATTTTTAAAGATCATAAAAAGTTTAGTTCTTCAAATAAGTGCCTGTTTTCATGGAATATAGAACAGAATATGCATGGCTGACAATCCAGTAACAAAAATGTGACAAGAAATTGAAAGTATCCTTACCCAATGCCCTGAGCTATATTTTCTAATTGCCGACACATACAAGATCGAACTTCATATTCTACATCTTGACAGAGTGATTTTACCAAGGGAAGTATTTCTCTTTTAATGCTGAGAGAGAGAAGAAAGAAACATGCAAATAAGTATTTTAGAGTAATTAATATTTTCAAGAAATTATCCTGAAAATCTTAGCTTAAAAACAACATACTTTAATATAGAGCTTTATAGTTTACAAACCAGTCAATCCTAAAGGAAATCAACTCTGAATATTCACTGGAAGGACCGATACTAAGCTAAAGCTTCAGTACTTTGGCCACCTGATGCCAAGAGCAAAAGACCCTGATGCTAGGAAAGATTGAGAACAAGAGGAAAAGAGGGCAACAGAGGACGAGATGGTTGGATGGCATCATTGACTCAATGGACATGAGTTTAAGCAAACTCCAGGAGAAACTGAGGGACAGGGAAGCCTGGCGGGCCACAGTGTATGGGCTCGCAGAGTCGGACATGAGTGAGCGACTGAACAGCAACAGTTTATAATGTATATTTATATTTGTAATTACATTTGCATGTTAACAGCTATTTTTAATGATTATAGAATCTTTTAAAAATAAGGGTTAATTTGGAATTGGCAGCTAAAACATCTTAGCTAGATAAAGGCTATGGGCAAGTGGACTATCTGATTCTAGCAACCATCAACCAAAATATTCTTCAATTTTATATCTCACTCTTGCATCATTATTACATAACATTCCATTCTTTCCACTTGGTATTTATCATCTATACAGAAAGTAGCAAATAAATTATAAACAATCTCCATAAAACCTCAAAGAAAGATAAATTATTCAACATAATGAATTCATAGCAATAATGGAAAAGAGCAGAAATCTATCTTTACATCATGTTTATCAACTTTTAAAGACTATAAGATAATATCATGCTATCCCCAAAACTACACTACGTACACGATGGAAATGACTAATACGGGAAATAAGAAAAAAGTTACCCTTGCTGATTTTGAAAAGCCAAATCAAGAAGAAATGCATCTGAATAGCAGACTTCAGAGATTTCTATATTCTATAAATTTGAATCAGTTAAACTGTACACAGTATGGAGTAGTATAAATATAATTATTAAACATATAGTCATTAAACATTTTAAATCAATTTAATAAAGTAGACAAAAAATTATGTACAAATACTCACGCAAGGGCATCAAATTTGTTGGTCAATTTTCCTAAAATTTTACAACTAACTAAACGAGACTGCACTGTTTGGGAAAGTTGTGCCTTGGAAACGAGTGGATTCAAAATCTAAAGAGAAAAGATTTAGAGAACAAATTTACAAAACTTTATATATTCTTGGCATTAATGTCAGCTGTTTACTTTAAAGAACATTTTAATATCCTAAATATTTTTTATAGAACCTCAGTTACATTTTGAGGTCCATAGTTTTCATCACCTGGATCACTACACTTTCTGGATTATTAAGAATGATGATAAATCATGCAATCAAAAATAATCAGGCAAACAAAAAATTGAATTAAAGCTTATGGTGAATTCTCTAATGATCTGTATGTACATACAGGTGCAAAACATTCATTTTTCAAAAGAAAAAGCAAGTTAATTGTCAGATACTGTGAAATTTGTTTTTGTTCCATACAGATTAATTTTTATATTTATCCTAAGGTAAACGAAACACTAACTTCAGGGACCTCCCTGGTGGCCCAGTGGTTAAGACTCTGTGCTCCTAACGCAGGGGGCCAGAGTCAGGGAATTAGATCCCACGTGCCACAACCAAAACCCAGCACAGCCAAATAAATAAATAAACTTAACTGAAATGCTATTGCTGATCAAAGTCCAGACAAACATGCATTTTCTCATATTACTAGTCAAAAGTTTTAAGAATATTAATGCCTTCTAACCCAATAATTCCATGTTATGGAAGTTACAGTTAAGGAAATTGTCCGAAAAACAGGAAAAGCTCTATGGAGACGTTCACTATTGCCTTACTTTGATAATAAAACACTGAAAACAGGCTTAAGCATTTCATAAATAAGTAAAATATTTGTAGCTACTACCAAATGAGTGATATGAGGAAATAATAAAGAAAATAATGCTAAAGGAAAAACATGTATAAATTCAATATGATCACTAATATGCCAAATAGCACCATATACAGGGAAAAAATTCTGAAATGAAAATATATCAGAATGCTAAAAGTAGCAAAGTACAGAATCATTTTTCTTCCTTCTATATTCTCTACTACTCAAGTTTTCTATAATGAATATGTGCTGCTTTCAGAGTAGGAAATAACTCTATTCTTTTTGAAATACCATTTTTATCGAAAAATAAAAAACTTAGAGTAACTTAAATATTAAAATTTATATAAAAAAGGTTTTACCTCATGCCTTAGGGTATCTTTGGGCAATACTTCTATCACAGACAGAAGAGTTTCCAGCCATGCGTTGCTGACACCTGAATGACAAAGACAAAACATAAGTTAACTATCTCACAAATTCAGTTCCAACTTAGCCATTAATATTTACAACAGACTTTAACTGTAAAATAACGATAATTATGTTTATTGCTACTATAAGAAGTTTCTCTGTTTTTTTTTGTCTTAGCCAATATCTGGAAAACATTGATATTTTTAAAAATAATATCAAGGGGTAACCCAAAGTGTACTTTTTTCTTATACTATAATACTATGTGTTGTGTAAGAAGCAAATCTAAGAAGAAAGTATAAATTATAAGATGAACAGATGGGTCTTCAGGCTCTAAACGTCACTTAATTTTGTGGGTTTGTCCAAAAAGAGACATCATGAATTTTAGTCACACCACTGACCAACTAACTCTCAGGGAAAACGGCCTCACTCAGTTACGGTCATCAGACTACCATGACTCAAACATCACAGCCACATACGAGAAACAGCAGGTACATGAGGGTGAAGCGTGCCAGGCCCCTGACCTGCGTCCCTGTGCTCCAGGTGCAGGAGGATGACTTGGAGGAAGGAGTGGGCATACGTATGAACCGACACAGACTCCTCCTGCAGGATGGTCAGAAACGACACTGCAGCCGTTAACTGCATTTCCACCCCTGCAACACGCAGGGCATCCTGTATAATCAGAAAGAGTTTGCTATTACATAGATATCAGAAGTTACAATTTTTTAAAAATCCAAGGTCATAGAGACCAAACAGTCATATTCTACAAAATAACTATATAGGACCTTTAAGGATAGATACTTCTTCTTAATACTTTATTTAAGAAAACTACATTAATCTGCTCCTGATTGTTTAACTCATTAGACCACATAAAGTTTTAAATGTCTTAGATAATTTATAACATTCCATTGCTTTACTGCATAAAAATCAGAAAAAGTACATACACCTTTAGATAATAGAATTGGCATTTTTAACAGATCTCAGTTTCTGTTTTCCTATTTGTATTGTACAGTTTGCCAACCCACCGAAAACAATCATGCCAAAACTTAAGACAATTGCATGTGTTTTTATTACTTATATTTCTGCTTCAAAAAATAAATATTATGCATTTTACTATAAAAAAGGAATACATTTATGATTGTGAAAATGTATTTTCCCCTTTAAACAAGTTACAAGAACATAAATTACTACGAAGTAAACTTTTAAAAAAGGAAATTGCTTAATATAAGAATGTTTTTAAAAATTCATAGTTTTAAAAAAATTCAAGTTATATTCATAACCATCTCCACTCACCTTTTAAAGTCAAAGTCTACATTAGAATAGTTTAACACATTGAAGAGTAAAACAAAAGAAAACCTATCTTTCATATAAACCTCACCAAGGTCTCACCTGTATTTCTCTAGAAGACTATGTAGGTGTGCATAACATATATATAGCTAAAAGCATTACTTTGTTTAATCAATTACAGTAACTACTGGAATTTCCCCTGTATGCCTATTTTTATAACTAACAAACTTGGTAGAACAATGTGGAACTCGCATCCATAAAACAAAGTTTCATATCTGTGATCTTAGGAAAAGTAGTCTTTCTGTATTATTTCCTAATATATAAAACATAGATATGGCTTCATTTTCTTAGAGATTTGATTTAAATCATTTACACAGAAGTTTTATGACTTACCACCTTGTGCAAACTGAGCATTTAGATAATGACCACTGTATATCCAACTGTCTCCTCTACACCATCCTTGGATATCTGGTAGGAGTCTCATCACCTGAACCCATCTCTCCCCAAAACCTGTTCCTCCTCCTATCTTCTCCAACTCAGTAAACAATACATGGTAACTCTGTCCTTCCAACTTTCAATCCTAAAACTCTGGAGTCATCCTTAACTCCTCTCAGTTGCTTACTTCCCATAATCAAATGAGCAGTCAATCCTGCCCCAAATCTGACCATCAATCACCTTTATCACTACCATGCTGGTCCAAGCCACCATCATCTCCAGCCTGAATGACTCCAGTAACCTGCTAATCAGTGTCTGATTCTATCACTGCCTCTCTATTATCCATTCTATACAGCAGCCAGAAAGATTCTTCTAAAGTCAGATCATGTCACTTTTCCACTCAAAACTCTCCAGTGGTTTCCATCCACTCAGAGGAAAAGTCAAAACCTTTTCAATGACTTACAAAGATCTGCTCCCAATTTCCTTTTCCCAGATTTCCACACGGTTGGCTCTCTGAACTCCCTCAAGCCTCAACTCTCATCACCTTTTCAGTGAGCCATTCCCTGATGATCCTATTTTTTATTTTTATTTATTTATTTATTTAATTTTGATGATCCTATTTTAAACTGAAAGCCACCCCTCTGCCCCAGCCCTCACCATGACCCAACTGGGTTGATCATCACCATTATCCAACATACAACACAGTCATTTGCTTACAGTCTATCTCCCACATCTAGAACACAAGCATCATGACTGCAGAATTTTTTGTCTGACTTTGTCTGATTCACTACTGTATCCCCAACTCCTACGGCACACAGCAGGCATTCAGTGAGTAATTGCTGGATGACTGAATATCTCTTACCCTTTCACCTAAACTTCCTGCTCTTGTGGCTCTCTCCCTTCACACACTTTGTCCACATCTCCTAAAAGATGGCTTCAAGAGATTTTGCAGTGAGTCCTAAAGATTAGGGATTGGGAGAATTAGATATAAGGCAAAGCAAAAATGGATCATATAGAAATGCATTCTCAATTCTCTATCATGTCAGTATGGAGATGTTCCTGCCATTTTTCCTACCCCAATGTCTCTGTAACTGTGATTTAGACCATGTACCCAGAGTCCTTCATTCAGCATGGCGGGACCACTGCCAGTCATCAGACTAGGAGATAACATATGTCATTCTACAGCAGCAGGGAAAGACGCAGAGCTGTTAAGCGTCTGGCTCAAGGCCAGCATGCTTATCATCGGCAACTCTAAGACTTAAGCTTTGTTGGCCTAATGCCAAAGCCAAGGATGAATTCTTCCTCGCAGACTCTGTACTCCTCATCTCCATTTACTAAGGAATGGCCTACATCAACTCTGAGTCTGTAGGTGGTAGTGTCAGAGACTTGGCAGATGCTTACATGGTGGGGTTCATTCCCAGAAATCGGATCACATATTAGGGTGGCTGATTTCTGTTGCATTTTGTTTTAAACTTTGTACCACACACACACACATACACACACACGTCATTTCACAAGTTTTTTTCAATTATGTATCTTAAGAGTTCCAGGCTGAAAAGAAAAAGAGAAGAAATGATAAGGCGTAAAGCAGAGTAGCAACTGGTCTCCGAAATAACCCTCCTACATCCCCCTCCCATACTGTTTCCAAAAAAAACCATTTGCTCCAAACTAAGAATTCTGGATTTGGAAAACACTTCTAGAAGATCTGATGTGGCCAGGATACATCACTTACAGGTTTCAGAAGGCACAGCTTTTATTTAGAAACAGAAAGCATTTTGCAAAGAAATATTTAAATAAATTGTGAGGGCCACAGTGTGCATTCCAGTTCACATGAGTCTGCTGTTTTACGTTCCAAGAGATGTGATTCTGCCCCTCTTAAAGTCATTAAGGTCCTGGGTTTTTGGATGTGTGCAAACTTTATGCAAAGGAGGAACAGGAGGAGTTCTCCAGCTTCACATCTTCTTACTGTATTACTTAGTCTTGACTCCCGCAGCAACATATGCCCCAACTATTTTGCATTTAATTTTCGAAAAATCCTCAAGTCTTATCAGGATTTGGGTTTTTCTCTTGTTGTGCTGACTTCAACATCTGGGACTGTCCACTGTTAAGAAACCAGCACAGACTAAGAGACTTCATCACTGCTAAAATTCAACTGATTTCTAAACATATTTTTCTGAAATATAATACAATAAGAACATGATACTTACCAGTTCCTGTTTCTCCTCCACAGAGTCACACCCTCTGGACAAACATAGTGAGATCCATACTCTCTGGGTAAATAAGTGTGCATCCTCATGGACCTTGGAAGACACTGAAAAGTAAATTCCTCTATTGCTTAAGTGCATGCCTTAATGCCAGTTACCGTTCCTCTTACATACTATCGTGTGGCTGGCATTCCAACTCAAATTTCTCAAAAATGAAATAAGACATTTCATAAATGAGTGAATGGTACACTTCCAAATTTAAAAAAACAAGTCCCACTCAAGGAAGGAAAATGTACTAGAAACTTCTGTGTTTAAATTCAGTCTTTAGTTAGCATGAATGCTGCAAGAAAGCATTTTGTAGACAACGTAATACAGTCCTTGCAGAGAAGGAAACTGCTGCTTCCAATAAACCCACATCATATGCATCCAGAAGACCTTTCTCTTTACAATACACAACACAGAGAAGCATAAATAAATAATTGGCTTATTCCAAAAGAGCAAATATTTTGGGTCCACATATTTGGAAACTAAACCTTTAAAATAAAACTGATAAACATAACTACTATAAAGACTGCTGTTAAAGGTAAAGGAATCCTAAAATTACGAAGTATCTTTGTATATTTTTAGAGATAACATCACTGACTATTTAGAAATTAAATAATATGAGTTAAAAATGAAAATACTAACCTGGGGCAGATATTAAAATACTAAACTAGTATTTATATTTTATATTAAAATATAAACCTACAACATATAAAATATCTGGAGTTCTGAGAGTCACAGTGTGGGAATTTTTAGTATTTAACAGTAATAGTGAACAACTCTTTTTACTATATAATTATACTATTTATAAAAGACTTTACAACTGATTTAAATATGAATAATTGGAACACCAATCCTGAAATTGCAATTTAACTACAGTATCTCATTCATTCCCTGATCACTGACTGCCATGTTCCACACATACATGAAGGATGGGGAGAACTAGCTGAGAGCATAAAAAAAAAAATTCTGAGAGGGGAAAATAAAGAGGAGGAGGCAGACAGGAATAAAAAGGGTGTGTTTTACCCTTCTTTTAATCTGTTTCAGTGATCAGCAAGGTTCATGAGGAGGTACACATAAAAATATTGGAAGATATTTTTCCTAAAAAGGAAACACCAGTACTAATAGAAACTATCACTTGATGACTGCAAACATGCAATGAAGTATCCAGCCATGAATAATCACCAGGACACCCAAAAAGATCAGTGCATTTGAAGACCATGGTTCTGAAACTGATCTTTGAGCTGGAACAACTCTGTAATTTTTCACACATAATAAATCAGATTCATCAGTAATTTCATGATTTACACTTGAACTGTAAATAAAAATTTAAAACTGCAAAAAAAGGATGTGCCCATTTCAAAGAAATAACTAATGGACACAAGAGCTATAAATAACCATATCAAATGTTCCAGTTTATTAAACATTTTTTTGAAAAAGAAATTATAAACTGTTTATAGGGAGAGATGGCACTGGAAAGTGTGACACATTTCTCTAAGCAAGTAATGCCTTCTTTTCTCTCTAGTCAGTCACTTTCCCCTTCTATTCTAATCTCTCTCTAAGCCAATGAAAGTCTAATTTTGATAACATAATTTTAATTTCAGTCATAGCTATTTATTAAGCTGCTGTTGCTATTTAGTTGCTCAGTGGTGTCCCGATTCTTTGCGACCCCACGGTGGCAGTGCACCAGGCTCCTCTGTCTATGGGATTCTCCAGGCAAGAATACTGGAGCAGGTTGCCATTTCCTTCTCCAGGGGATCTTCCCGACCCAGGGATCGAACCTGCATTTCCTGCTAAGCAGGAGGATTCTTCACCACTAAGCTACCAGGGGACTCCTATTTATTAAATACCAACATCATACTAAAGTATTCTGAGAAACTGGAGAAAAGTCAAAGATATGGTTCCCTACCTTTGAGGGACTTCTATTGATGATACACATTCCAATATTGAAAAATATCCATCTAGTTACAGCCAAGGAACTAAAGACATAGCACAGAGCAGGGCTAGCAATGTATCTGGTCATCCTGTAAATACACATTCTCATTCGATTCTTTCTGCTGAAATTCCCTATATGTCCATGCACATCACTGTGAGGAAGTGGGTGGTTCCCTGTTCCCCAGTAAGAATCAACAATCACACCTGCATCACCAAAGGAGGTTCTCTCCAGCCTCCTACCCTGCAAAGGGGGCATGTGGCAAAAAGCCCACAAGTGAGTGCCAAGTTCCCTTGTGTCTGGAGCTCTGAGCTATTCCAAACGAATAGCAATCTTTAAAAACTTTCTAAAAGTTTAGCTGATTTTTCCTAACGATTTTATCTGGTGGCCACTTCTTCCTCTGAAACTCTTGTCAAAAGTCAGCATCCTTATGTCCCATTGCTCTTCAGAGAGCTCTTCTGAATAGAGTTCATTTCTTTGTGACCACTTTCGATGGGCTCAAGAAAAGTTACGATCATGTGAATTTTGTGAACACAAGCCATCATTGTTAGAATAGGAAAGATGCTTTTCTGCACATACCTAAGTAGAAGTGGATGGGACTGTTTTGTTTCTGAGGACTGAATATTCCTTACTTTCTTACAAGCTTAACCGTACATTTTTAAAAAATGCTTGTGAGACCTCATCTAGAGAGTCAAGATGTTCTGATATGGGAACATTTTCTAAGATATCTACCTCAACACACTGCCAAAAGGCTAGTAAATCCATACAGTTTTAAATCAAACATAGACCTTTATTATGGTGCAATATGTGAATATCTTCTTAGTTTTATAATTTTGCAAGGATTGTAGATAAACATATCCATAAATTACCCTGTGTATCATCTAAATGCCCAAAGTCAGAAACCATATTCAAGTAATAATGGTGGTCCCATTATCACAAAAATAAAAGATTTTCTAATTAAGAGATTCTGAAGTTCCAGCTCATTTTTACTGTAGGCAGGATAAAAATAACAAATGATTGAATGACTAAGAAATTCAAGTGAGAACACTGGTCTCCACTAGAATTTATCATACTGAAAGGCAGTATTTTTAGATCTATTAAGAATACTAGCTTGTGTAATTTTTATATATGCCCATAAAACAACTATATTTACAGTCAATGTTTTCATTGAATTTACTACTATCATCAAAGAATTAATGATGTTACTCTATTTTTGTCTTTATGGGTATACATAAAAAGAAACAACACAGATATTATTTTCAGAATGCTTTGTGGTCAGTGTACTTTTATTTTTGAGCTAAACCAGAGAAGAGTCATTTTATACCATCTGTCTATGTTCTCTAAATCCTTTGGTTAATGCTACTTCTTTTTTTTTTCTTAGTGAACTGGAAGAATAAGTTACACAATTTTATGCTTCCTTTCCTGTAAAAACTCCTCATAAGATCAATTCTGACCCTGATGATTTTTCTCCATCAATCTGACATTACAGGAATAACTTCACTTTCTTCTTCACCTTACTTCACATCAGAGTGTCCTTAAATGCTTAGCCTATCAGTAGAGACCTACTCTATTGTGGGCTTTTTATGACCTGCAGGGAGTCTGGAACATCATGTTCTGCTTATTATGTAGAACTGTGTTGCCTTTACAAAACCCTTCTTTTTTCAAGAACTTAACTTTTAACTTATCTCAGAAAACATCACCTGCAGTGAGGAAGACAGGTACTTTTATTTTTGAAGTACAAACCAAAGGAAAAGGCAATTTGTATCATCTCTTTGTGCTCTTTAACTCCTTTAGTTAAGACTATTTCTTTTTTTTCCTGGTGTATTGTAAGAATAAATTATATCATTGCATACTTAAACAAAATATTATAGTCAAACGGAATTTTTTCAGCCTATATTTTCTCAACGGTCAAATGAGAATAAATATATGGCATGGAATTAAGAAGTTTAAGAGGATGTGTCTAAACTGCTGAGCACAAAGCTTGGCCCACAGGGAGGGTTCTTCACTTTATTATCTTGGTTATCCACATTTTCTGTACCACCTGAAACAGAACTTAAAGAGTAGGTAAAGCTTTCAGTAACAAATATATTTTATTTACATAGTAAAGGCTGTCTATAAAAATGTTTTAATAAAACCTTTTAAATCTACTTTTATTCAGTAGATATACTCAAATAATCACATTGGGAGAAACTTATAAGAAAAGTAAAACTGATAAATCTTTTCAGAATCAAAAGATGGGGGGACCACATATACTGATCTTAAATAACCAAGTTTCGTATGATTAAGTCTCCTTTATCTCTTCCCTAATATGTATCTTTCTCCCACTCCTCCCTGCAAAAAAGGTCTCCCTAGAAACTAAGTCAGCACCGGATCACTCCATTGATAGACTGTTTTTACTTCTCATCCAAGAATGCCATTAGTGGTTCAGGCCAATGTGTCATTGATCTTTCAGGTAAACGCTTACTGTCTTAGAATATTAAGCTCAATCAATGCTCATTTTAAAATTATTTTTGAGTTCCTATTTTTGCCAAGTACTGTTCCAGATTCAGGGGACAGAGTGATAAATCAGACTGACAAGACTTCTGTCCTGATGGAAGAAACAGAAAAGAATGGTAGGTGAGGAAGAAAGCTAGTCAGGGTCATTTTAGAGCACGGCAAGGAGTTTTACTCTACCTGAAATGAGAAGTTACTTGTATTACTTTCCTCTGTGTGCATGCTCAATTGCTCAGTTGTGTTCAACTCCTTGCAACCCCACGGACTATAGGCTGCCAGGTTCCTCTGTCCATGGGATTGTTCAGGCAAGAATACTGGCTGCCATTTCGTACTCCAAGGAATTGTCCTGACCCAGGGATCAAATCCATGTCTTCTGCATCTCCTACAATTGGTAGGTGGATTCTTTACCACTGAGCCACTTTCCTGTGGTTGGTATGATAAATTAGCACAAACTGAAAGGTTTAGAACAACAGAAATGTATTCCCTCACCGTTCTGGAGGCCATCAGTCCTAATCAGTATCACTTAGCCAAAATCAAATTGTTGGCAAGGCCGCACTCCCTCCTAGGCAGGATCAGGTACTTGCCTCTTCCAGCTTCTGGTAGAGGCAACCAACGTAGTCGTTGGCCTTCTTTGGCTGGTGGCCACATCACTGCAGTCCCTGCCTCTGTCTTCATGCTGCCTCCTCCTCCAGGTCTGGATCAAACCTCCCTCTGTATTCCTCTTCTAAGGATGCATGTGCTGGCATTTAGGGCCCACCCCAATAATCCAGGGTAATCTCCCTCAGTCAAGATCCTTACCCACATTTATAAAAGCTCTTTTTCTAAAGAAAGTGACATGTATAGTTCTGGGATGTGATAGGAACTGTTCTGACTACCACGCCACTTCAGTAGTTTTCATTAAAGCAGAAAAGATGATTGATCTCTCTGAAAGATCTTTAAAAGATCTCTCTGAAGATAAAAATTAACTATGTGAGATGATGAATGTATTAATTCATTTGATAGGGGTGAGCATTTCACAATGTATAATATATATTAAATCATCACATTGTACACTTTGAATATACACAGTTTTCTTTGTCAAAGTTTATTTGTTCCTAAACAAATAAATAAATGAAAGATCCCTCTGGCCAAATGGGCTCCAGAGAGCAAAGGGAGCAAGAGGGCCAGTGTAGAGGCTACTAGAGTAATCAAAGGAGAGATGACTAAGGCTTAGGAACTAAAATGACATATTACATATTTGTTGACATCATGATCGGGTAATGAGACAGTGGTATAGCAGTTAAGAGGAAGAACCTGGGTGTCAGACTCCTTATTCAAACCCCATCACACCACTTGCCAGTTTTGTGACTTTGGGAAAGTTAACTGACCTAAGTTGTGACCCGTATAGAACTGCCATGGGCATTCAAGGAGATAAAGATTCAACAAAGAGTTGTAAAATGTTTGACAAAGTGCTTGACACATCTTAAGACCTCAACAAATGCTAGCTATCTTTATTTTATCTTTTCTTGACATTGCACATCTTCTAATAGACGGTTTTACACCATATCTTTTGGTTCCCAAAATAAATGAAAAAACAATAAAAGGATCCAATAACTCAACAAGCAGAGACTTTTTTTTGCACTTGATTTATAAAGAAGGCACTGATATCACATGGTTAATGATATCACTGTTTTAAATTTTATAAAGGATCACAGTATTTTAGAAATGTATGCTGGTAAAACAAATTCTTTCATTTTCAGACAACCAGAAGTTCAAGTCAAATATCCAAATATCCAATATGAACTCAACTTAATATGTCACAGGGAGAATTCAAACTTAATCAACAAAGACCACAGGGAAAAAAACCTGTTTTCTTTTTTAAAAGATATCCTAGGATTAAAAATAGATACAGTAATTACAGTAGACCCTTGAATAACATGGTTTAGGGGTGCCAACCTTTCACTTGGTGGGAAATCCAAATAAAACTTTACAGTGGACCCTCCCTGTTTCCCAGATTCGGTAACCACATATTCAACCAAAATCTGATCGTGAAGGACTGTGGTACACATTTACTGAAAAAGTTCAAGTAAAGATGGGCCCAAGCAGTTCAAACCCATGCTGTTTAAAGGTCAACTGTACATTCAGAAGTGTCTCATATCTAGAATTAGACAGAGAATTTAAATTGGAGGTCAAAATGTTTCCTTTCTGGATTCTTATTTAAATTAACCTTGAGATGAGTAATCTAATTGCACTATCATTCATCACCCACTTTGGATAGAATTTAGAAAGCAAATTGCAGAATACTATAGTTCAGTTCTAATCCTGCCTCTCTTTCTGCCATTTTATTTTTAACCTCAAATTCCTTCATCTCTAAAACAGTGAAAACAGCAACCTGTTTTAAAAGCCATTTTAAGTTAATACATTATTATAAAGATGAAATGCAAATGCTATACAACAAAACAAAAACAAAATTAAAAATATTTTGTTTGGTGAAATTTTATAACACATAAGGCCAGAAAAATATGCATCACTTTATCTGATGTTCTTCAAGGTAAAGATAAAGTACAGCGTGAGTTCGAAAAAGCTGCTTATACTACTGTTATAAATGTGAAAAGAATCTAGAGAATGATTAACTTCTTACACAAAATACTTATTATTCATGTCTTTAAATTCTCTAAAAGTAAATCAATCAAAGAAGATTACCATTAGTAAGTATTCAAATTATTTTTCCCTGTTGATGTAATAAACTATCAATCAAGACACTCAAAACCAGCAGATACAACCCAGAAATCTGGAAGTCATTCCTTTTTTTCCCACATTAGGTCCATCACTAAGTTCATTCTATCTCAATAAATACATCTCAGATATATTCACCATTCTCTGTTGTCCTAATTCGCTCTCCTGCGCCAAGTCAGCTTCACATACTACAAGGACTAGAGCTGCAACTTCCTCCCACTCCAATCCACTCTCCACACTGTTAGCAAAATGATCACTGCAAAATGTCAACAGGATACGTCCTTCTCAAAGTCCTGCCCAGCTTCAAGTCTTCAAGGCCTTCCATTGTTCAAAGAAAGAATGACTCTTGCACGCTCTGTCACTGACTATCTCTCAAACCTCTTCAAGTCACGACCTACCCTTACCCAGTGGACTCCACCACATTTACGACCACTTTGAATTCCCCCAACTCCTCTTCTGCTCTCTCTGCCTGGACCACTTGTTTTCACCTCCTCAAATGGCTATTCCTCCTATCCCATCCCTTCAGCTTTCAGCTCCTCAGAGATGCTTCTTTGACCTCCCAATGCTCAGTTAGTGCCCTCACACTCCCAACCCCCCCACATCCCTCCAACTTTACTCTGTTTTTTCTGCTCACCCACTATTTTAATGTCTGTTTCCCGCCCCCCTAAAAAACTTCCTTGAGAGTAAATTCTTGTTCTGTTTACCTCTGTCTTCTCAGAGCTTAGAACAGTGGGAGGTACTCAGTAAATATTTACGAAGCCATTATTATTAAATGCTCACTTTGAGACACAAGATTGCTTTTTTATAAAATTATCTGAGAGTATGGCCATGCAAAAGTGAATAAAGCAGCTCTGTGTGATTTTAGTCATACTTGTATCATCTGGAAGTCACCACTCACAGAAGCAAGACAGAATTAAAGAAGGTGTTATGAGTACCAATAAATCTTAATATCTGAACATTATGATTTTAAATGATTTGCTCATAAACATAGGTCTTATTATTTGAGGTGCGGTTGCTTAAATGTTCAGCTGCCTATATTTTACATTAAACCCTCTATTAAAGTCAGTATTATTGCCCCCATTAAAAAGTCTTTCCCATTTGCTTAATTCATCAGCATTTTTACGTAAAGTCAGAATCACACATTAAATAATCCCCTACGCTTATTCTTTCATTGTTTTCCATAGTTTCTATGTCTTCCTGATACAGAATCAAATCAGGGATTGTTTTCTACCTTTTATAGTAAAGGGTAAGATAGATGAGCATCCTAAATAAATGGCTGCTTGTTGATTAAAGAAATGAATGAAATCATTCAGCAATAAAGATTTTCTTAGTATAATACAGTCATTAATTTACATTTTCCTTATATGCATGTATTCAGTTAATCTTCTGTATTATAAATTAAACTGAATATCTTTAGAAACTTACTAAAATCTTATCCTCTATAACTCAGTTATATAGTTTCATCAGAAACATTTGATTCTGTGTATAAATATGCTTTATATAATATTCTTTATACACTTCTATGAAATTAAATTTTTTTTAGACGTTAGTATTTAATTAACTTTAGTGTGAACTCTTCGGCAAACAATTTTTTTTCAAAATAATTCAGAGACCTCTAAAGCTCACCACTGTTTATCCTTCACCTTTCATTCTTGCTTTATGAAACTTATAACTTGCAACATGCTCTCTTGGCCCAGATTCAGCCTGCTCAACGCAGAGTGTAGTGTGCTCAATATTTTGAGCTATAAATCTAATTTGCTTATGCATAATAACTCCTTGGTCAAGAGGACCTATACCTGTTCCCTTCTACAAGTGTTTAACTGGTATTCCCAGGTGACATTAACACACTTATGTCAGTTAATATCACTTCAGTTGAATGAGAAATTAAACTTAGACTGTGTAGACTTAATTCCACTGAAATTACAGAATGATCTGGGAAAAACAGACATGAAAAAGCTTCATGTGCTTTTGAATCACATGCACTACTAAAAAAAGCATTGTCTCCATTCACATCTCTAAGTTAAAAAAAAAAAAAAAATATATATATATATATATACACACACACACAATATATCCATACTGCCTGCATAGAAATGTGGGCAACTTATAAAAATAACATGTCATATCCCTGATTTTCATCACTGGAAGAATGCTGTATATGCCTAAAAATAAAACCCAAGGGCACATAACAGTATTTTAAACAAAATATAAATTAATTTAAAATTATTTTTTTAAAAAGTTAATCCAAACAGAAAGCCAAAGCAAAGTCTATAAAACTCACTATCCGCAGACAGAATCCCTAGTGCTATGTGACCTCCTTGACCCCATTAGTAGGTAAGTCCCTAAGGACCCAAAAGGCATTATCTGTTGTATTCATTCAAGTTCTGTTACAGAACACTTTGCATGTGGTACAAATAAATAATAAATAGCATGCATCAAATATTTAATATTGCATATTAATAATCAATATTAAATAAAGGAAAGAAAGTTCTAGTAGATCAAACATTTTATTAGTAACAGGAAAACTAATCTGAAGGAATTTAAAAAGCAATTAAATATAAAACTAAAACTGCAGTGGCCATAATCAAATCTCTAGTTGATGATTCTTGAGCAGTCAACAAAAGGTGACTATTAAGACTATCAGTTAAATCGTATTATCAATGTTCTAGAAATATTATTAATAATATATTTATGTCAACAGAATACCAAATAAGATTGCTACGATTTTATAAGACTAAGATTTTTTTTGAGCTACTGAAAACATAATGTTTCTACTGAGAAAATGATTAGAGAAAACTTTGTAGTTTAAGATCTAGATTTCTCCATTTCCATCAGCTAAGTTTCCTAAATATTTTCAAAATAATTCAAAATATTTATAATACTTCCTCCACTCAGTGGCTAGATACAAAAGATCAGCCATCCAAAGCTCTGAAATGTTCTCCTGGCAATGACAACGTACTACCGGGAAAACATGATGAATTCAAATTTTATTTCACAGCAACTTACACGAACTTTTGGCAAGACTCTCCGAAGTGTCTCAGCAGGGTTCTGTCGCATCAGAAGTGGAAGATTTGCAATCACGCTTGTTCCCTGGATATCCTGACCAGCACTTACAAAGAAACACAAATTTAAGATTTGTAACTATAAATTTGTGATTATAATTTACATTGTAAAAAGCAGGGATTAACTTGAAAACAACTGCTTTTAATAATGAACACCAAACCTCTGACAATATTAAACTTTAAATGCATCAATTAGATATAAAAATTAAGCCAGAGCTGAAATTTCATTAGGTAAATCTTACAACAAATACATGGAGATATTAATTATGTTTATGCTAAAACATGATTCTCTATCTACACACATCTTACTGAAAAAATATTGAGACCATTGTTAAATACTTACTTTAAAATTCAACCTCATTTTTCCCTGTGACCTGCCAGTTTGCTATACTTTATAAAAACAGATTTGGTAAATTTCATTTTGGTAAAATACTAATAATCATAACAACACAGGGACAGCAACAAAATTACCTATAGCAGAATCATACAACTTTCTTCTAGTACAATGAAACTATCTGCTGCACTCCACTGACTCCGAGTTGCCAGAAACTTAATATAATATACATACTCTATATTCTTAAAAGTCAGTAGGGTGTATTTATATGGTACCTTTTTGATACAGCATTCATTAGGTCACTAAGGCGTTACCAAAACAATCTGTGATACTCTAGCGGCCTAAATACTTCAAGTTCTTCTGAAAAAACATTTTCATGCAAAAACTTACTTGTTTTTAAAACATAAGCTAAGCAACATAAGTTGTGCTAGTACTTGAAACATAGCTATAACAGATGTCATTAAATGTGGTGCCACCTCAGAAAGAAATTCCACCTATCCTTAACTGATACCAATTTGAATGTTAATTACTGATACCATAATATTTATTTAAGTAAAAATGATTTTAATTAACCCTCCAAATGGAGTTATTTGTTAGTACACATATGTAAGACCTTAACAAGGGGACTTCCCTGATGGTCCAAAGGTCAAGACTCCATGCTTCAGCCGCAGAGCTCATGAGCTCAGTCCCTGGTTGGGGAACGAAGATCTCATGTACCACGTGGCACAGTCGAAAAAAAGACCTTAATATGGATTTTTTAAAGAGTGTTTTCAAGTATTATATTTATTTCCTTCAGTGCTTTGTAAATTCTGCTAATAAGCAGCATATTCTGACTAAATGAAGCTGCCCTGCTGTGGAAAAAAGTCTTTTCCCTGTTGCAGTATCTCTGTTTAGTCACTCAGTCATGTCTGACTCTTTGCGACCCGCATAGACGGTAGCCCACCAGGCTCCTCTGTCCATGGGATTTTTCAGGCAAGAATACTGGAGTGGGTTGCCATTTCCTCCTCCAGGGGATCTTCCCAATTTAGGGATTGAACCCGCATCTCTGATGTCTCATGCATTGTGGGCAGATGCTTTTCAACTGGGCCACTGTTGCAGTATGGTAGGCTGCAAAATGTAGGTCAGTACAATCTTTCCACTATTCTCATCACTCTCTAAGTGAACACTTTAAGAGACAAAATTCAAGAAGGAAAGAGAAGGGAGGGGAAAAGGAGAGCCATGCCAAGGTGAGGAGAAGATCAAAAAAGGGAAAATAAAATTGCATATAAAAGTACTGCTTGCAGCTGGTTGAATGTGCATA
Organism: Muntiacus reevesi; assembly: GCF_963930625.1. Lineage (NCBI taxonomy): Eukaryota > Metazoa > Chordata > Mammalia > Artiodactyla > Cervidae > Muntiacus > Muntiacus reevesi. Next base: position 55,364,771 of record NC_089263.1, on the reverse strand, counting down.
TGTGTGTGTGCTCAGTCACTCAGTCATGTCTGACACTTTGCAACCCCGCGGACTGTAGCCTGTCAGGCTCCTCAGTCCATGGAATTTTGCAGGCAAGAATACTGGGGTGGGTTGCCATTTCCTACTCCAGGGGATCTTCCCAACCCCTTAATTGGTTCAGTTCAGTTCAGTTGCTCAGTCGTGTCCGACTCTTTGTGACCCCATGAACTGCAGCACACCAGGCCTCCCTGTCTACCATCAACTCCCGGAGTTTACCCAAACCCATGTCCATTGAGTCGGTGATGCCATCCAACCATCTCATCCTCTGTCGTCTCCTTCTCCTCCTGCCCTCAATCTTTCCCACCATCAGGGTCTTTTCAAAAGAGTCAGCTCTTCGCATCAGGTGGTGAAAGGACTGGAGTTTCAGCTTTAACATCAGTCCTTCCAATGAACATCCAGGACTGATCTCCTTTAGGATGGACTGGTTGGATCTCCTTGCAGTCCAAGGGATACTCAAGAGTCTTCTCCAACCCCACAGTTCAAAAGCATCAATTCTCTGGTGCTCGGTTTTCTTTATAGTCCAACTCTCACATCCATACATGACTACTGGAAAAACCATAGCCTTGACTAGACAGACCTTTGTTGGAAAAGTAATGTCTCTGCTTTTTAATGTGCTGTCTAGGTTGGTCATAACTTTCCTTCCAAGGAGTAAGCGTCTTTTAATTTCATGGCTGCAATCACCATCTGCAGTGATTTTGGAGCCCAAGAAAATAAAGTCAGCCACTATTTCCACCGTTTCCCCATCTATTTGCCATGAAGTGATAGGACCAGATGCCTTGATCTTAGTTTTCTGAATGTTGAGCTTTAAGCCAACTTTTTCACTCTCCTCTTTCACTTTCATCAAGAGGCTCTTCAGTTCTTCTTCACTTTCTGCCATAAGAGTGGTGTCATCTGCACATCTGAGGTTATTGATATTTCTCCTGGCAATCTTGATTCCAGCTTGTGCTTCTTCCAGCCCAGCGTTTCTCATAATGTACTCTGCATATAAGTTAAGTAAGCAGGGTGACAATATACAGCCTTGAACTGGTAGGCGGATTATTTACCACTGAGCCACCTGGGAAGCCCAGGCTGAATGGTGCCCCCCACCCCCATAAAATATATCTACATCAAAACCCTGGAAACTGTGAATGCTCTCTTAATTTGAAAAGGGATCTTGAGATAAAGAGCTGGTCATGGATTATCCAGTAGACTATAAAGCAAATAACAAGTGTCCTTAAAAGAGATATTCAGAGAAGACAGAATAGGAGGCAATCTGACCACAAAGCAGAGACTGGAGTGATGTTGCCACAAGCCAGAGAGTGCTGACAACCAGCAGAAGCTAGGACAGACAAGGCACAGATTCTTCCCCACAGCCCTGCCGACACCTTGATTTTTGACTCAGTGGCTACTGATTTCAGACTCAGATGCTATTTTTAGCAACTACTAGTTGCTACAAAAGTACTTGCTACTTTTAGCCTCCAGAACTGCGAGAGAATATATTTCTGTTGTTTTAAGCCATCCAGTTTGTGACGATTTACTACAGCATGATAAGAAACAAACCACTAAGGAACTAAAAGAGAAGAGAAATATCTGAAAAAGTAATGTTTCATCTGACAATGCCTGGCCCAAAGTAGATGCTTAGCAAAAATATCTTAAAAGGATGGATGAATGGATAACTCATTGCATGAACTGATGTCACAAATATTTAATGTGAACATTCAGTAAATTTTATTTACTTACTTTGCAATTAGGAAAATATATGATCACTAATACCTCACAGATAGGAAGACAAAATATTTCATGGAAATAAAAGCAGGGGAAAAAAATTAAATGATAGATTTAAGACCCTAAATAAATAGTTACATTAAAGGTAAACGATCTAACTATACCAATTAAAAGACAGGGTTTGGCAGAATGGATTGAAGGACCTGACTCAACTAAATGCAGCCATAAGAAACTAATTTCAAATATAACAATATCAGCAAGTTGAAAGTAAAGGACAGAAAATGATATAACACAGAAATATAGACCAAAGTAAAGTGGTGGTAGCCAAATTAAGGTCAGATAAAGTCAACGCCCTTGTAAAGAAAATCATCAAAGATAGACAGGGACATTGATGATAAAATGATGAAAGAGGAAATCTACCAAGAAGACACAGCAATTCTAAATGTGTAAACATCAAACATAATTGCAAAATAATCTGAAACAAAAACTACACTAAAAGGAGAAGTTGTCTAGACAAATACACAGCTAGATGGAGACTTTCATACTTCTCTCCCAACAACTGATGGAACTTGAAAATCATCAAGGACATAGAACTCAACAACAACCAACAAGATCTAATTAACATTTATAGAACACTCTCCAGCCAACAACAGTAGAATACACATTCTTTTCAAGTGCTCAAAGAACATACACCATGAAAAACCACATCCTGGGCCATAAAAGAGAACTTCTAAAAACTGAACTCATACAAAGAGTTCTCTCTGACCACAATGGAATCAAACTAGAAATCAATAATAAAAAGATAACAGAAAGCTCTCCAAATTCTTGGAAATGAAACAACACACTTCTACATAACCGTGTCCAAGAGGACAATTTTTAAAAATACACTGAATTGAGTGAAAATGAAATACAAGATATAAAATTTTATGGGACACAGTTGAAGCACTACAGAGAGAGATATTTATAATAATAAATGTATACATTTATGAAAGGAAAGAGGAAAAGAGGGAAAAACCTCAAATTAGTAATCTAATTTTTCATCTTGAGTACAAAATAGTCACAATGCAAGCAAAGGAATAAAAACAGAAAACAATAGAAAAAATAAATGAAACAAAGACTTGGTTCTTTTAAAGGATCAAAAATGCTGATTAACTTTTAGCAAGACTGACAAAGTAAAAATGAGAGAAGACACAAATTACCAATGTCACAACTGAAACAGGAGATATTGCCATAGTCCCTGTACATATCAAAAAGGATAATATGAGAATGCTATAAGTGATTCTACACACATAAAACTGAAAACTTAGACAAAATAGACCAATCTGTCAAAAAACTCAAACTTCCACAATTTATCCAATACAAAATACATTATTTGAATAGTTCTACCACTATTAAGGAAATTGAATTCATATTTTAAAACTCCTAGAAAAATCTCAAGGTTCGCATAGTTTCACTAGAGAATTCTACCAAACATTTAATAAAGAGTTAATACCATTCTACACATTCTCTTTCAGAAAACAGAAGGGGAAAGAATACTTTCTGAAAGCACTTTAAGAAGCTCTTACTATACTGATAACAAAACCTAGGAAGATTAAAATACCAACACAGAGAGAACAATATCCTTCATGAATATAGATGCAAAAATCCTTAACAGAATATTAAGAAATAAAACATAGTAATACATTAAAAGAATAATTATACACCATGATCAAATGGGATCTACTGCAAGAATGCAAGGCTAGTTCAATATTCAAAATCAGTGTAATCCATCATATTAACAGGTTAAAGGAGAAAAATATCAAAAGTATCAATGCAGAAGGAATATTTGACAAAATTCAAAACAAGAACACTGAAATTACAAACAAAATACCATTTACAATCCCTCAAAAATGAAACACTAACAAAATCACAGGACTTGTATGCTGAAAACACAATGTTAAAAAAATCAAAGCAGACCTAAGTAATTAGAAAAACAATCTATGTTCACAGATTGAGAAATTCAGCAAAATGAAGATGTCAATTCTCCCAAATTGCTGTATAGGGTTAATACAGTTACCATCAAAATCCCAACAAGACTTTTGGGGTGTAAACAATATTTTTCTAAAATGTATACGGAAAGGCAACAAAACTAGAATAGCTAAACAATTTTGAAAAAGAATAATGTGGGAAGAATTTGTCTATTCAATTTTAAGACATTATATTGCTACGGTAACCAAGATGGCATGGTATTGGCAGGGGAATAGACACATAAATCAATGAAACAGAAGAGAAAACCCAGAAACAACCTCCACATATATACACACTCCACAAACATGTACAGCTGATTTTTGACAGAGGTGCAAAGGCAATTTAGTGAAGGAAAGAAGGAAATACAGCCTTTTCAACAAATCATGCTAGAACAGCAAGAAGACACCCGTAAGCCAGAAAACAAACAAAAAAACCCCCCAAACCTCCAATAAAAATAAAACCAAAATGCCTTGACCTAAGTCTCACAGTAAAATCAATCTATAAAATGTAAAACTATAAGAACTTTTTAAAAACCCAGGAGAAAATCCTCTAAATCTAGGATTAGGCAAAGAGCTCTTAAATTTGACATCGAAAGCAGGATCTATAAAAGGAAAAATTGATAAATTGGACTTTATTGCAATTAAAAACTTTTGCACTGTGAAAGACTTTGTTAAGAGTTAAAAGACATGGTGGAGAGGGAGGTGGGAGGGGGGATCGGGATGGGGAATACGTGTAACTCTATGGCTGATACATATCAATGTATGACAAAACCCACTGAAAAATTAAAATAAATAAATAAATAAATAAAAATAAAAGACATGCCATAGAGGAGGAGAAATATTTGTAAACTATATGTCTGACAAAAGAATAATATCTAGAATATAAAAAGAACTCTCAAACTCAACAGTAAAAAAAAAAAAGCACACAATCCAGTTAGACAATGGGAAAAAAGAATGAAGAGACTTTTATATGAAGATGATACACAGACTGTAAATAAGCACATGAAAAAGTTCAATATTGTTAACTATAAGGTAAAGTAAACCCATAATGAAATATCACTACACTCATTCATTCATTCATTGATGGTGGAAACACAAACTGGTACAGCCACTCTAGGAAAAAACTGGCAGGTTTTTAGAAAATGAAACATGCAACCAGCAATTGTACTGTTCAGCATTTATCCCAAAGAAATGAAAACTTACGTTCATACAAAAACCTGTGGATGAATGTTTTGAGCGGCTCCAAAAAAATATCAACAACCTATATATCCTTAAACGAGTGAGTGGTTAAACACACTGTAGTCCATCCATACCTACACGATGCTACCCAGAAATAAAAAGGAACAAAAAATATTGACAGATGCAACAACCTGATGAATCTCTGGAGAATTATGCAAATGAAGCACTAGTCAACCCCAGAAGGTTACATACTGCATAATTCTATTTATATAACATTCTTGAAACAGCAAAATTATACAAATGGAGAAAAGATTAGGTGATTTCCAGAGTTGCGGCGGGGGGCAAGAGGAAAAAGACATGACTACTAAAGTGCAACATGCAGGATTCTGGGTGGTGGAAAGCCTACCTGTCTTGATTGTATTGATGTCAATATCCTGGTTGTGTACCATGCTACAGCTTTTCAAATATTAACACAGAAGTGTTGGGCGGCACCCCACAGGCCAACAAACCTTGAAGTTGCCCAGCCTCAAGACAGAAGAAAAAGCCCAGAGATAGGGACAGAGACATTTACTGGATAGGGGATCGTTCACGGCTGAAACCAAGGGTCCTGGAGCAACACTCCACCATTAACAGCAGATGGCAGGCAGGGCATGGTAGCAATCTTTGCTTTTTCCTGGAAAGGGGCTACCAGTAAGAGGGGGATCTGACAGCAGACTGGCTCCTCAGTTACCAGGGAAAGCAGCAGCTGGGACACTTCCCTCACAGCCCCTCAGTTAACCACCATCACAAGGGCAGATGTCTCCCTTGAATAAAACTAGGGCGTGGAGCCATTTTGGCTTACGGATTAGAACAATCACTGGCTGCAGCAGGCGGAAGCACAGTCAGGAGAGCAGGGTAGAGCTGAAGCAGGGACTGGTAGAGCAGGGGATGTACAAAGAACAAGAGAACAGCCATGTGGATGAAGCAGACCTGGCTAACTCTATTATTTCTTACAACTGTCTCTGAATCTATAATTATCTCAAAATAAAAAGCAAATGTTTTAAAGATCAATGTGACAATACTTTTTTAAAAACACATATGAATACCTCAACAGATGTAGAAATCTGACAAATACAACATTCATTCATGATTTAAAACTATCACAGGTGAGATGAATTGGGAGATTGGGATTGACATATATACACTACTATGTATAAAACAGATATCTAATTAGAACTACTGTGTAACACAGGGAACTCAATGATCTGTGGTGACCTAAACAGGAAGGAAATCTAAAAAAGAGTGAATATATATGAATGTATAAGTGCTCCACTTTGTTGTAAAGCAGAAATTAACACAACATTGTAAAGCAACTATACTCCAATTAAGAAAAAAAACTACCAACAAATTAGAAATAGAAGGGAACTTCTTTAACCAGATAAAGGGTATCAACGAAAAACTTATTGCTAACATCATACTTAACCATGTAAGAATGTATGTTTTCTCACTAATCATGAACAAGGTAAGAATGTTCGAATCTACTGCTTCTAAAATTCAACGTTGTGTTAAAGGTTTGAGTCAGCACAATAGGCAATAAAAAGAAACAAAGAGCTTACAGATTGCAAAGGAAGAGGTGAAACTGTAATGTACAAAATAGCTAGTAGAACTAATAATGAGTCTAGCAGTGTGGCAGGATACAAGGTCAATATACAAGTCAACTATATTTCCATATACTAGAAAAGAAAAATCATTTGTTTATTTTTGCTTTTATTTCCAATATTCTAGGAGGTGGGTCATAGAGGATCCTGCTGTGATTTTATGTCAGAGAGTGTTTTGCCTATGTTCTCCTCTAGGAGTTTTATAGTTTCTGGTCTTACATTTAGATCTTTAATCCATTTTGAGTTTATTTTTGTGTATGGTGTTAGAAAGTGTTCTAGTTTCATTCTTTTACAAGTGGTTGACCAGTTTTCCCAGCACCACTTGTTAAAGAGGTTGTCTTTTTTCCATTGTATATCCTTGCCTCCTTTGTCAAAGATGAGGTGTCCATAGGTTCGTGGATTTATCTCTGGGCTTTCTATTCTGTTCCATTGATCTATATTTCTGTCTTTGTGCCAGTACCAGACTGTCTTGATGACTGTGGCTTTGTAGTAGAGTCTGAAGTCAGGCAGGTTGATTCCTCCAGTTCCATTCTTCCTTCTCAAGATTACTTTGGCTATTTGAGGTTTTTTGTATTTCCATACAAATTGAGAAATTATTTGTTCCAGTTCTGTGAAAAATACCGTTGATAGCTTGATAGGGATTGCATTGAATCTATAGATTGCTTTGGGTAGTATAGCCATTTTGACAATATTGATTCTTCCAATCCATGAACACGGTATATTTCTCAGTCTGTTTGTGTCCTCTTTGATTTCTTTCATCTGTGTTTTATCGTTTTCTTTGTATATGTTTTTTTGTTTCTTTAGGTAGATATACTCCTAAGTATTTTATCTTTTTGTTGCAATGGTGAGTGGTATTGTTTCCTTAATTTCTCTTTCTGTTTTCTCATTGTTAGTGTATAGGAATGCAAGTGATTTCTGTGTGTTAATTTTATATCCTGCAACTCAAATAAATGAAAAAAAAAAAAGAAAAGAAAAATCATAAACAGGAGGGGGAATTGGGAAATTGGGATGACACATATACACTACTGATCAGTTCAGTTCAGAGGCTCAGTCTGACTCTTTCAACCCCATGGACTGCAGTACACCAGGCTTCCCTGTGCATCATCAACTCCTGGAGCTTACTCAAATTCATGTCCATTGAGTCGGTGATGCCATCCAACCATCTCATCCTCTGTCATCCCCTTCTCCTCTTGCCTTCAGTCTTTCCCAGCACCAGGGTCTTTTCCAGTGAGTCAGTTCTTCGCATCAGGTGGCCAAAGTACTGGAGTTTCAGGTTCAGCATCAGTCCTTCCAATGAATATTCAGGATTGATTTCCTTTAGGATTGACTGATTTGATCTCCTTGCTGTCCAGGGGACTCTCAAGAGTATTCTCCAACACCCAGTTCAAAAGCATCAATTATTTGGCACTGAGCTATCTTTATAGTCCACTCTCACAACCATACATGACTACAGGAAAAACCATAGCTTTGACTAGATGGACCTTTGTCAGCAAAGTAACGTCTCTGCTTTTTAATATGCTATCTAGCTTGGTCATAGCTTTTCTTCCAAGGAGCAAGCGTCTTTTAATTTCATGGCTGCAGTCACCATCTGCAAAGATTTGGGAGCCCAAGAAAATAAAGTATGTCACTGTTTCCATTGTTTCCTCATCTATTTGCCATGAAGTGATGGTATCACATTTTTTGATTGCTGAGTTTTAAGCCAGCTTTTTCACTCTGCTCTTTCACTTTCCTCAAAAGGCTCTTCAGTTCTTCGCTTTCTGACACAAGGGTGGTGTCATCTGCATATCTGAGGTTATTGATATTTCTAATCCCTGCAGTCTTGATTCCAACCCAGCATTTCAGACGACATACTCTACATATAAGTTAAATAAGCAGGGTAACAATATATAGTCTTGACATACTCCTATGCCAATTTGGAACCAGTCTGTAGTTCCATGTCCAGTTCTAATTGTTGCTTCTTGACCTGTATACAGATTTCTCAGTAGGCAGGAAAGATGGTCTGGTATTCCCATCTCCTTCAAAATTTTCCACGGATCGTTGTGATTCACACAGTCAAAGGCTTTAGCATAGTCAATAAAGCAGAAGTAGATGCTTTTCTGGAACTCTCTTGCTTTGTCTATGATCCAACAGATGCTGGCAATTTGATCTCTGGTTCCTCTGCCTTTTCTAAATCCAGCTTGAAAATCTGGAAGTTCATGGTTCATGTACTGTTGAATCCTGGCTTGGAGAATTTTGAGCATTACTTTACTAGTGTGTGAGCTAAGTGCAGTCATGAGGTAGTTTGAACATTCTTTGGCATTGCCTTTCTTTGGGACTGGAATGAACACTGACCTTTTCCAGTCCTGTGGCCACTGCTGAGTTTTCCAAATTTTTTGGAAATACATAAATTACTTTTTTAAAAAAGAATAAAAATTTTAAATTAAAAAAGATTTAAAAGACTTGAGACAAAGTCATATATTGGGTTCAGTGTGGTTTTTCCATAATAGCATATGGAATACCCAAAAGAACTTTTTGGCCAACTCAACATATAAGAGATCCAACATACTTTTAATAGTAGTCCCTAAAGAAGCAAAGCAAGGAAACGATCAAAAACAAAAAAAAAAATTACTTGAAAAAAAGATTCAAAAGAGCACACCATATACCTGAGAAAAACTAGTATAACCAACACTGAGACATGTTACAGAACTTAAAAAAAAAACCCTTTGGGCTTCCAAGGAAATGAGCATGTTACTCAGTAATAGAAAGAACACACAGACTGTCATTCAGCTTTGACAGCTGTAAGATATTAGAAAAGCACATGATAACCTGTAGTGACACTGCTTACTATAAATAGAACATGAAAAAATAGAAAAAGCACTCTTAAATTATAATTATCATAATCTCTATCAAACACATGTGGATCTATGCTACCATCAGGATTTCCAGACGGATCAGTGGTAAAGTATCTGCCTGCCAATGTAGGAGATATCGGTTCGACCCCTGGGTGGGGAAGATCACCTGGAGAAGGAAATGGCAACCCACTCCAGTATTCTTGCCTGGGAAATCCCATGGACAGAGGAGCCTGGCAGGCTACAGTCCATGCAGTTGCAAGGAGTCGGACATGACTGAGCATGCATGCATGCTACCATCACCAAATGGAAGGAACCCAGACAATAACCAGCATAAGTTTAAGTCAACAATATAAAATTCAGTTTATTGCTATGTGATATGGGATATGTAATTTTAAAATAAATGCTGATCAATACTAGACTTTTTTTTTTTTTCCATAAAATAAGCTTCCTACACTTCAAAGTCTACAACTTCCAACTGAAAGGCACAGGGAACAATCCTCCTGGCTACAACATGAGCTCCTATTTTCTGTCCTAACTGTGCTATTCTTTGGGGCATGTTCCTTTTCTAGGATACCTATTCAGAAACAAGAAGGACACAATCCCACTCACTCTACAAACCACTCCTCTAGAACTAAAAAGAACTGGGTCAATCATCTAAGCTGTACACTAGTGGCTATAAAGGAAAGATAGGGAGGGGAAAAAAAGACCTAGTGAAATAAATAAATTTAGGACAGTTATCTTTTAAATTAATGCTACTAATTATTTTATTCCCATTGAGGGAATGCACCTATTTCAGAGAGCCTTTTATAGTAATATGTTAAACCAATGAAAAATAAGTCAATCCACTCAAGCATTTTTCGGTAAAATAGAAGGTTTCTCAGTCTTCGTTGTCATCCCAGTTCTGCCACTGTCATGGGCAACTTCATTCAGCTGAATGAGAAACAGCTAGTTTTGCCCCCCCCCCCCCAATACAATGAGATTTGGCTCAGATTTTACATTTCCCCAATGCTTAGCACAGTATCTAGCACACAGTAAGGGCTCCAAAAATACATGTTGATTTAAAGAGAATTTGTCTCCACATCAGCAACCATTGTCAAAGGCTGGATCACAGCATTACCCAGAAATGTCCATCTCTACAATCTCAAATTCTGTGATCTCCTTTGTTGCCCATAACCTCTTATTTAATTTTCGATTACTAAATCCATCTTTTACCCTTATCACATTTCTAATCCCTTCACTTCCTACTTATTCTCCAGTTTCTAACATTCCTCCTAGTGTCACTTTCTTCCTTGGCAGTCTGATCCTCCCTATTACTTCAATTACACTCTCACCAATAATCTTACTTCTTCAATTCTTCTCCTAATTACAACAATAAAAATAGTATCTAATATATTATATGCTAGGCATTATGCTAATAAACATCTTACTTGAGATGTATTATTAGAAGTATGAGGGCTTCCCTCACAGCTCAGCTGGTAAAGAGGTAAAGAATTCGCCTGCAATGCAGGAAACCCCAGTTCAGTTCCTGGGTTGGGAAGATCCACTGGAGAAGGGATAAGCTACCCACTTCAGTATTCTTGGGCTTCCCTGGTGGTTCAGCTGGTAAAGAATCCACCTGCAATGCGGGAGACCTGGGTTTGATCCCTGGGTTGGGAAGATGCCCTAGAGAAAGGAACAGCTACCCACTCTAGTATTCTGGCCTAGAGAATTCCATGGACTGTATAGTCCATGGGGTGGCAAAGAGTCAGACATGACTGAGCAACTTTCACTTTCCCTTTCACTAGCTCCATTCCAGAGATGAGGAAATCAGGGCTTAGAATGATGAAAGTACTTGCCCAACATTACCCAGACTGTACAACTCCAAAAGCAATGCACTGATCATCACACACACTGCCTCTCTTCCAATCTGTGCACTCAGTTAATACCAAACGTATCCATCTGTTTTTTTCTATCCCACTCCTGCTCACGAGCTATGTAGCACTAAAAGATAAAACTGCACAATAATGGTACTTTTAAAAAACATACAATTTCGGAAAAAAAAAAAAAAAAAAAAGCCAGTCCTCAATGATGTGAGAAGCAAACAAAATGCTAACCAATTTGTGGGAGATCAAGAAAAGGACCAGAAATTCTTAGTATATCATATTTGCCTAAAGCACTTTCAGAAACATTATTTTAGGTCTCCAAAAATGAGGCTTGTCTGTGCTAGTCCATGAAACCCATGCCCTTGCCCACAAAGAATAAGCTGCATGTTAGAACAGACCTAGATACTGACAATATTGTCTTTCTCTATTCTTATTCCTTGTTTCAACCTTGTCAGAGCTCAAAATCTAAAGAGGAATACAGATTCACATGCTAAAAATTCTAATCATATGGTAAGAATGAGCTAGACAACCTGCACCGTTTACCGAACCCTAAACCAATGTGAAAACGAAGAAGGGGAGGGAGCAGATGCTATCCAAAGGTGACCACATAACAGTCTCTACTAAATTAACCTGAGAACTGTAACTCTGGTAACTGTTTGACTATGTGTAGGATCCTAAATGATTTGTACATACAGAGCTCGCCATCTAGATTAGGTTCACTGCAGTTCTCATTTCAAAACCCCAAATACAACATATAAGCAGCTACTACTGTGTTTAGATTTGTAACAGTGAAACAGATGTCACTCAGGCCATGTTTTGAGTTCCCAAAGAAAACTAAACTGGACATAGTCGATATTCATTTCCTTACCCAAAATAATTAAAGTTTGTTTCAATGTAAAGAACAAAATTTTTAAAATGATTAGCTTAGAGGACGTCCAAGAAGACAAAACTTCCCTTGAAGACAAAGATGACTGAATCTAAAGCAGAAGATATCAATATCAATCTACAACATCAAGAATTTTTCAAATGTGTATTTTCATGTTGTACTATAAAACTGAATCCTTAATAATGTTACATCTACAAAACATCAGGTAAAAGAACTTGCAAAGTTAGAGAACCATTCAACTCTGTTTACAGTCATCATGCTTAGAATCACAGAGAAACGAATTATATTTTTAATAGCACCAGAGGAAGGCAAAAGAAAACATTTGAGGGTCTATGTGTCAGGCAAGATGCTTCATATATACTATCATGCTATTCTTGATACTATATATACAATATATTTATTTAGTATGATTTTTTAATTGAAGTAAAACTGCTTTACAACGTTGTAGTAGTTCTACTGTACAACACGTGAATCAGCTATATGTATACGTATCTTCCCTCCCTCGTAAGCCTCCCTCCCACCCTCCATCCCACCCCTAGAGGTCATCACAGAGCGCTAAGCTGAGCTCCCAATGGCAAACAGCAGCTTCCCACTAACTATTTTACACATGGAACTGTACATATGTCAACTGTACCCTCAACTTGTCCCACCCTCTCCTTTCCCCACTGTGTCCACAAGTCCATTCTCTCTAGCGGCATCTCTATTTTTGCCCTGCAAATAGGTTCATCCATACCATTTTTTCTAGCTTCCATATATATTCCTTAATATATTGGCATATATTAAAATATAATGTATTAAATATAATGTATTTGCCTAAACAAATACAGTATTTGTTTTCCTCTTTCTGACTGACTTCACTCTGTATGACAGATTCTAGGTTTATAAACATCACTACGAATCACCCAATGTCATTCTTTTTCATGACTAATATTCCTTTGTATATTAAATATATGTACCACATCTTCTATATTCTTTCACCTGACAATGGACAGCCAGGTTGCTTTCATCTCCTGGCTATTGTAAATAAGCTGCAATGACTATTGGGGGTGCATGTGTCTTTTTTAATTATGATTTTCTCGGGGGTATATGCCCAGCAGTGGGATTTCTGAGTCATACGGTAGATTTTAATTTTAGTTTTTTAAGGAATCTGCATACTGTTTTCCACAGTATTTATAACAATTTACATTCCCACCAACAGTGCAAGAAGGTTCCCTTTTTACTTGAAAGTTGAGGAAACCGAGTCCCAAGGGGAAAAAAAATGTGACTTCCCCAAAGTCATCCTACTAAAGATTATAGAGAAAAACTTCCACAATACTCTCAAGCTATTATACCAGTTATGATCATCGTTCATCCAGTATAAGTGGTTGGACTGGCAGCCTAAAAATGTCTTCAAGTTGGTAATTTTGCAAGAGAAAAATGTGCACACAAACTATTTAGTGATATTAATCACTAAATAATCACTAAAGAGCCTCTTGATGCAGGTAAAGGAGGAAAGTAAAAGAGCCGGCTTAAAACTACATATTAAAAAAATTAAGATCATGGCATCCGGCTCCATTACTACATGGCTAACAGAAGGGGGAAAGGTAGAAGCAGTGACAGATTTCCTCTTCTTGGGTTCCAAAATCACTGCGGATGGTGACTACAGCCATGAAATCAGAAGACAATTGCTTATTGGCAGGAAAGTGATGACAAACCTAGACAGTGTATTGAAAAGCAGAGACACTACTCTGCCGACAAAGGCTGGTATAGTCAAGGCTATAGTCTTCCCAGAAGACTTCCCAGAAGACTGGTCACGCATGGTTGTGAGAGCTGGACCATAAAGAAGGCAGAGCGCCAGAGAATTAATGCTTTAGAACTGTGGAGCTAGAGAAGACTCCTGAAAAGTCCCTTGGACAGCAAGGAAATCAAACCAATCAATCTTAAGGAATATAAGCCCTGAATATTCACTGGAAGGACTGATGCTGAAGCTCCAGTATTCTGGTCATCTGATGCGAACAGACAACTCATTGGAAAAGTCCCTGATGCTGGGAAAGATTGAGGGCAGAAGGAGAAGAGAGCATCAGAGGATGAGATGGCTGGACGGCATCACCGATGCCATGAACATTTGTTGTTTAGTCTCTCAGTCGTGTCCAACTCTTTGCGACTCCACGGACTGCAGCACGCCAGGCTTCCCTGTCCTTCACCATCTCCCGGAGCTTGCTCAAACTCATGCCCACTGAGTCAGTGATGCATTCCAATGGTCTCGTCCTCTATAGTTCCCTTCTCCTCCTGCCTTCAATCTTTCTCAGCATCTGGGTCTTTTCTAATGAGTTGGCTATTCTTATCAGGTGGCCATAATATTGGAGCTTCATCATCAGTCCTTCTAATGAATATTCAGGATTGATTTCCTTTAGGATGGACTGGTTTGATCTCTTTGTAGTCCAATGGACATGAACTTGGGCAACCTCATGTTTTGTTTTTTTTTTTTTTGCAAGAGAAAAATGTGCACACAAATTATTTAGCAATATTCACATTATAATTAGTTCTTTTACTGATAATTTCCACTATCCATCTTTTACTATCCCAAAGCTATGTCAACATAGTAAGCAGAAAGTATCACACATTGTGAAGAGGAGACAATCTTCTGACTACAGAAGTACCACAACTTATAAAGAGAGCATTTCATTTTGAATGGTTCTTCAATTTCACATATGAAAACCTGAGCTCATGACTCCCCTTCCTTTTTTTACCCACGGAGGTATAAACTGCCCTCTGCTTCTCCATGGACATGTCTTAGAATTACTCTAACCTTTCCTCTCTCCCTGACAGCCCACATCAAGTCTCACAACAGTATACAAGATGAGTGTTTTCCTCACTTGTTCTAGGGTAGAATGAACTTATCAAGGAGCAAACACACCTGCTGCATTAATAAATTTTTCCTTATTTTTGTTTATGTATTCTTTATTCGGGATTTTTTCCATATTATATTTCAGTATTAACAGGATAATATTGCATGTTAACTTTGATATGTTTTTAATTTAATATATATAGAAGGATAATAATTGCTAAAATTTAGTTTCAATTATATATACTAATTCCCACACACAAGCACATATATGTATACACTAGGTCACAATTTTTAAATGTATTCCTTACTTGTGAATCATGGTAAAAAAGATTTTTTTGAAAATCACTGTTCTACAGTGTTTTGCAAAGAGTAAAAGGGAAGATTATCATCTGCCCTAAATATTGAGCTATAACAGGAATATTGAAAGGTACATAAAACATGAGTTCAAGAATAACTTTATAAACTTGGAAGATTCCTGAAAACATTGTAATATCTCCCTTTATTCTTCTTAATGTTCCCATTAACAGCAGCAAAAAAAAAAATACATTTAAAATACTTAAAAAAAATACACAGATATATGACATAGCAATGGAAAGGGACTGGCTAAGAGAACTAGGTTTACATATCAGCCAATCCAGGAAGCTAAGAACCCAGGAGAAAAACAGAATAGTAACTGACAGCTATTTTTAAAGAGAGAGAGAGAGAGAGAAAATAAGGCCAAATCTCTGGCACCTGCAGAAAGAAAGGATGACAAATAGCTATCGTAAGGAGGGGAGGAGACCCGATTACTTAATCTATAGAAGATGGGTGGGCTGATATGTTCAATAATTCAGTAAGTGTTTATTCAAGAGCTGCTGGGGACCAAGCACTCGTTTGGGAGTCTCCAGCACAATCTAAAGATGCTTTACATCTAGCCAGAGAAAGTCAGCTCAGTTCAGTTCAGTTCAGTCGCTCAGTCGTGTCCGACACTTTGTGACCCCATCAATCGCGGCACACCAGGCCTCCCTGTCCATCACAAACTCCCGGAGTCCACCCAAACTCATGTCCATCAAGTCAGTGATACCATCCAGCTATCTCATCCTCTGTCGTCCCTGTCTCCTCCTGCCCCCAATCCCTCCCAGCATCAGGGTCTTTTCAATGAGTCAACTCTTCTCATGAGGTGGCCAAAGTATTGGAGTTTCAGCTTCAGCACCAGTCCTTCCAATGAACACCCAGGACTGATCTCCTTTAGGATGGACTGGTTGGATCTCCTTGTAGTCCAAGGGACTCTCGAGTCTTCTCCAACACCACAGTTCAAAAGCATCAATTCTTCGGTGCTCAGCTTTCATCACAGTCCAACTCTCACATCCATACATGACCACTGGAAAAACCATAGCCTTGGCTAGACGGACCTTTGTTGGCAAAGTAATGCCTCTGCTCTTTAATATGCTATCTAGGTTGGTCATAACTTTCCATCCAAGGAGTAAGCGTCTTTTAATTTCACGGCTGCAATCACCATCTGCAGTGATTTTGGAGCCCCAAAAAATAAAGTCTGACACTGTTTCCCCATCTATTTCCCATGAAGTGATGGGACCAGATGCCATGATCTTAGTTTTCAGAGTGTTGAGCTTTAAGCCAACTTTTTCACTCTCCTCTTTCATCAAGAGGATTTTTAGTTCCTCTTCACTTTCTGCCATAAGGGTAGTATCATCTGCATATCTGAGGTTATTGATACTTCTCCCAGCAATCTTTATTCCAGCTTGTGCTTCTTTTTTTTTTTTTTTTTTTCTTATTCTTTTTTTTTTTTTATTTTTCAGTGGGTTTTGTCATACATTGATGTGAATCAGCCATAGAGTTACATGAATTCCCCATCCCGGTCTCCCATCCCACCTCCCTCTCCACCCGATTTCTCTGGATCTTCCCAGCCCAACAGGCCCGAGCACTTGACTCATGCCTCCCACCTGGGCTGGTGGTCTGTTTCACCACAGATAATACACATGCTGTTCTCTCGAAACATCCCACCCTCCCCTTCTCCCACAGAGTTCAAAAGTCTGTTCTGTACTTCTGCATCTCTTCTTCTGCCCTGCATATAGGGCCATCATTACCATCTTTCTAAATTCTGTATATATGTGTTAGTATACTGTAATGTTCTTTATCCCTCTGGCTCACCTCACTCTGTATAATGGGCTCCAGTTTCATCCATCTCATTAGAACTGATTCAAATGAATTCTTTTTAATGGCTGAGTAATATTCCATGGTGTATATGTACCACAGCTTCCTTATCCATTCATCTGCTGATGGGCATCTAGGTTGCTTCCATGTCCTGGCTATTATAAACAGTGCTGCGATGAACATTGGGGTGCACGTGTCTCTTTCAGATCTGGTTTCCTCGGTGTGTATGCCCAGAAGTGGTATTGCTGGGTCATATGGTAGTTCTATTTCCAGTTTTTTAAGAAATCTCCACACTGTTTTCCATAGTGGCTGTACTAGTTTGCATTCCCACCAACAGTGTAAGAGGGTTCCCTTTTCTCCACACCCTCTCCAGCATTTATTGCTTGTAGACTTTTGGATAGCAGCCATCCTGACTGGCGTGTAAGGGTACCTCAATCAACCTGCCTGACTTCAGACTCTACTACAAAGCCACAGTCATCAAGACAGTCTGGTACTGGCACAAAGACAGAAATATAGATCAATGGAACAGAATAGAAAGCCCAGAGATAAATCCACGAACCTATGGACACCTCATCTTTGACAAAGGAGGCAAGGATATACAATGGAAAAAAGACAATCTCTTTAACAAGTGGTGCTGGGAAAACTGGTCAACCACTTGTAAAAGAATGAAACTAGAACACTTTCTAACACCATACACAAAAATAAACTCAAAATGGATTAAAGATCTAAATGTAAGACCAGAAACTATAAAACTCCTAGAGGAGAACATAGGCAAAACACTCTCTGACATAAATCACAGCAAGATCTTCTATGACCCACCTCCCAGAATATTGGAAATAAAAGCAAAAATAAACAAATGGGACCTAATGAAAATTAAAAGCTTTTGCACAACAAAGGAAACTATAAGTAAGGTGAAAAGACAGCCCTCAGATTGGGAGAAAATAATAGCAAATGAGGAAACAGACAAAGGATTAATCTCAAAAATATACAAGCAACTCCTGAAGCTCAATTCCAGAAAAATAAATGACCCAATCAAAAAATGGGCCAAAGAACTAAACAGACATTTCTCCAAAGAAGACATACAGATGGCTAACAAACACATGAAAAGATGCTCCACATCGCTCATTATCAGAGAAATGCAAATCAAAACCACAGCTTGTGCTTCTTCCAGCCCAGCGTTTATTCGAAGAAATGGAGCAGTGGAAAGTGAAGTCAAGTGGGTCTTAGAAACATCACTACAAACAAAGCTAGTGGAGGTGATGGAATTCCAGTTGAGCTATTTCAAATCCTGAAAGATGATGCTGTGAAAGTGCTGCACTCAATATGCCAGCAAATATGGAAAACTCAGCAGTGGCCACAGGACTGGAAAAAGCCAGTTTTCATTCTAATCCCAAAGAAAGGCAATGCCAAAGAATGCTCAAACTACTGCACAATTGCACTCATCTCACATGCTAGTAAAGTAATGCTCAAAATTCTCCAAGCCAGGCTTCAGCAATACGTGAACCGGGAACTTCCAGATGTTCAAGCTGATTTTAGAAAAGGCAGAGGAACCGGAGATCAAATTGCCAACATCCGCTGGATCATCGAAAAAGCAAGAGAGTTCCAGAAAAACATCTATTTCTGCTTTATTGACTATGCCAAAACCTTTGACTGTGTGGACCACAACAAACTGTGGAAAATTCTGAAAGAGATGGGAATACCAGACCACCTGACCTGCCTCTTGAGAAACCTATATGTAGGTCAGGAAGCAACAGTTAGAACTGGACATGGAACAATGAGTGGTTCCAAATAGGAAAAGGAGTACGTCAGGGCTATATATTGTCACCCTGCTTATTTAACTTATATGCAGAGTACATCATGAGAAACGCTGGGCCAGAGAAAGTATCAGACAACAAATATGGAACTGAGAGCTTATTACATATTGGGCTCCGAGGTAAGCCCTGACAGGAACATGGTAATAGACAGACAGACACAAACCCTGCCCTGTTAGAGCTTCATAGTCAGAGAAGAACAGGTAAAAAAAAAAATCAATGAAATCATGCTAAGTATACAAAGACCCATTAAGGAACAGTCCACAGTACTATCAAGAACACTTTTGGTATGGAGGTCAAGGAGGCTTTCCCTGAAAAGTCAAGCCCTGAAAGATGAGCAGGAATCAGTGACAAGTGAGAGAGTAGAAGAAACAGCGTGTTCCAAGGTTCCAGGCTGATGGGATTTGTTCAATCATTTCATAAAGGCTTACTGAACTCTCAGTATTTGCCAGTCACTGTGCTCTGGAAATAGAAAACAATAAAAACAAAGCACTCTGATTCTGTGTATCTGAATTAGAGTGGCAAGGAAGAAACGCCTTCTTGCAGAAATAAAATCAATAGGACTTAATATAAAACTAATGACTGACAGAAAAAGAGTATAAAATTATTCCCAGGTCTCGCTCCAGCACAATTTATTTATTTTTTTTTATTAGTTGGAGGCTAATTACTTCACAACATTTCAGTGGGTTTTGTCATACATTGACATGAATCAGCCATGGAGTTACATGTATTCCCCATCCCGATCCCCACTCCCACTTCCCTCTCCACCCGATTCCTCTGGGTCTTCCGAGTGCACCAGGCCTGAGCACCTGTCTCAAGCATCCCACCTCGGCTGGTGATCTGTTTCACTATAGATAATATACACGCTGTTCTTTCGAAACATCCCACCCTCACCTTCTCCCACAGAGTTCAAAAGTCTGTTCTGTACTTCTGTGTCTCTTTTAAAAGGATGGTCAGGCTCCAGTGACAAGTACAGGCATATTTAGATAAAAAGTAAAGAACTCTGTTTCGAGCATGTTGAGTCTGAAAAGCCAGCAAGGCATTCTGCTAGAGACATGGTGGTGGTTTGGCACCTGGCAAGCATGCTGGCCCAATGTCAGGGAGAACAGCCCAACCTACAGCCACAAGTTTCGAATTCTGCCAGAGAGATACTAAGTCTGGAGATAGAGAACATGACACTTCTAGACTTAGTAGAAGGAGAGTCCCTAACACAATATACATGGATCTTGTCTGCTCATCTGACTGATGCTACTGTAAACTGGGCACCAAATCAGAAGAAATACAAACAAATCATTGTAAAATGTAAAAGCTCATTGGTCAACCCAAAAGCAATCTGCAAAAGCTGTGTGAAATAGTGAATCCTTTTCTATGACGTTAACGATAGAATATGATGGAATGGTGCTGAAGAAGGCCTGTACATATTAATTCACTCCCTCACACTGCGACAGTGAATAAACCAGCATCCAGAGACTATGGAAGTAGTTGGAGGTTTGTTGTTGTTCAGTCACCAAGTCGTTTCCGACTCTGAGATCCCACAGACTGCAGCATGCCAGCCTCCCCTGTCCTTTACTATCTTTCCAGAGTTTGCTCAAATTCATGTCCACTGAGTCAGTGATGCTATCTAACTGGCTCATCCCCTGCTGCCCACTTCTCCTCTTGCCCTCAATCTTTCTCAGCATCAGGATCTTTTCCAATGAATAGTCTCTTCTCATCAGGTAGCCAACATATTGGAGCTTCAGCACCAGTCCTTCCAATGAATATTCAGGGTTGGTTTCCTTTAGGACTGACTGGTTTCATCTCCCTGCTGTCCAGGGGACTCTCCAGAGTGTCTGTCAGCACCACAAGGTTAGCCAGCTAGCTAGAGTTCAAGGTTAAGTGGCTAGTTATTGCCACAGTCAGGGTACTACCTCTACAAAGCAAGAATCTAATTTAAATAAAAAAATGAAACTAAGGTCGTTCATGGATTCCTTAATAATAACCTAATTTCACACATATATTTTCTTCTTTTGAAGGAGCAGAGAAATAGATGTACTAACCATGTAAGGAAAGCTGATAACCAGGGTGAGCACAGAGTTGAGTTTATAGAGTCACAGAGCAAGGAGTCTCAGCAGCATCACTAGTCCAGCCCCCTCACTTCACTGACAAGAGTTCAGAGGGGTTAAATGATGCTTCTAAGGTCACACAGCTGGTTAGTGGCTGTGCTCTGTTCCTTAGCAACAGAGATTAAAAGAAAAACTCAAGTTGCTGCACATAGCTTTCACTGCCGAATAAAAAGAAACATAAAATTAGTCTAGAGACTAGTATACATTGCTGCTGAGTCATTAAGTCACGTCTGACTCTTTTGCAACCCGATAAACTATAGCCCACCAGGTTCCTCTCTTTACAGGATATTTTCAGGCAAGAATACTAGAGTGGGTTGCCCTTTCCTTCTCCAGGGGATCTTCCGGACCCAGAGATGGAACCCATGTCTCCTGCATTGGCAGGCAAGTTCTTTATCACGGTGCCACCTAGCAAGCCTGATTTTATATATATGTATGTGCTGTGCTGAGTCGCTTCAATCGTGTCTGACTCTTTGTGATCCTATGGACTGTAGCCTGCCAGGCTCCTCTGTCCATGGGGATTCTCCAGCCAAGAATACTGGAGTGGGTTGCCAAGCCCTCCTCCAGGAGAATCTTCCCAACCCATGGATCAAACCCAGGTCTCCCACATTGCAGGCAGATTCTCTACCGTCTGAGCCACCAAGTAAGCCCATATTTACATATAGAGCTAAACAATAAAATATATGTCATTCTAGAACATGAAGAAATATTTTTCTTGAAGGAAAAAAAAAGAAAGCCACATCTACTTACACACCTGCATACCAAAAGAAATGAGTAAAATGCTGGGATTTGTGACCCTCCAGCAAGTCTCTGCTAATTCAATATGTGAAAACCATTTTGACTAAACAAATGTTTTCTTACTAATGTGTCTATCAGTAAACTACAATAAGCTGTGTGAATGTTCCTATTTTGTAAATGAAAGATTTAATCAGCTTAAATAGCAGAGATGAGGAACAGGGATATTCCCAGGTTTTTAAACCTGCGACAGTAAGTATTGATGCTGGTGTCACTTATCTGAGATAAGTAGGCAACCCAAATCAGGAAAGAACTGATGGAAATGATAGAGCTAGTGATGCAGATATCTGAGAAAACACTAAAGCAGAAGGAACAGCAAGTGCAAAAGCGCTGAGGTAATGTGTACTTGGTATATTAACGAACAGCAAGGATGGCTGGAATACACAGCAAGCAAAGAAGAGAATAGTAAGAAATGAAGTCAGAGCTGTAATGGGGAAAAAGCAGAGGTCACAGAAGTCAGGCCAAGTACATGCTCAAACCATAATGGAACTAAATTAGAAAAAAAGTATGCAGAAAATCTCCAAACATTTGGAAATGAAATAATGCACTTCTAAATGACTCATGAGTTTCATGAGTCAAAGAAGAAATCTTGAGATAAATTAAAATTTTTTTCAACTAAATGATAATGAAGATACAACATATCAAAATTTGTAAGATGCAGCTAAAGGGAAATTTACAGCATTAAAAATGTACACATTAGAATAGAAGAACATTCTAAAAATCAATAATCTGAGCTTCCTCTTAAGAAACTAGAGAAAGATGATAAAATTAACTGTAAAGCAAGGAGAATGAAGGAAATAATAAACATTAGAATAAAATCAATGAAACGGAAAACAGGAAAACATTAACAATAACAATAATGAAACCAAAAGCTGATTCTTTGAAAAGATCCACACACACACAAAAAAACCTAGCCATGTTACACCCCTAGCCGTGTTAAACAAGAAGAAAAGCAAGAAGACACAAATTAGCAAGATCAATAATAAACGATAGGTAGGACATCACTACTGGCCCCACAAACATTAAAAGGGAATATTAGCATAGCATAATTTGATGCCCATAAATTCAATAATGCAGAGGAAATAGAGTTAAGTATCCAAAACTATCAAAACTCACTCAAGAAGAAATAAATGAGCCCAATAGCCCTATATCTATTAAATAGAATTTTTAGTTTAAAACCTTTCAAAAATAAAATTCCAGGCCCAGAAGGTTTAATGGGTGAATTCTACTCAACATTTAAGGAAGAAATAATACCAATTCTAGATAAACTCTTCCAGAAAAACAGAAAACCACCTCCCAAGTCATTTCATGAGCATTCCTCTAAAACCAAAAACTAGGCAAAGATATTATAAGAAAAGTGCAAACCAGTTATCTCTCATTAAAGTAGATGTAAAAATCCTCAAAAACATTGTAGCAAATAGAGTCCAGAAACAAAAAGAAAAATTCACCAAGTAGATTTCATCCCAAGAATGCAAGGCTGGTTCATCATTTGAAAACTGATCAGTGTAATTCACCATATTAAGGGACTCAATGAGAAAAATCATATATGTTATCAATAGATTTAGAGAAAAAATTCAACAAAATTTAATACCCACTCATGATAAAAACTCTCAGAAAATTACGAAGGAGTAGAAAAAACTTCCTTAACTTAATGATATCTATTAGAGGTTTTCCAGGTTGCTCAGTGGTAAAGAATCTGCCTGCCAAGCAGGAGACGCAGGAGACATGAGTTCAGTCCCTGGGTCAGGAAGATCCCTCGGAGGAGGAAATGGCAACCCACTCCAGTATTTCTGCCTGAAAAATCCCATGGAAAGAGAAGCCTGGTAGGCTACAGTCCATAGTATCACAAAGAGCAGGACACGACAGGGCACACAAGTATTAGAGACTTATATCCAACATCTTACCTAGTGATGAGAGATTGAATGTTTTCACCCTAAGATCAGGAGCAAGGCTGAAAGGTCCTCTCTCACCACTGAAACAGTGGAGGAATCTGGCAGATACAACTTTAACCCAAGTGATAAGGATTAACATCACCAGTGATAAGTCATACTGATGTCATGTACCCCTGAAATGACAGGATGAGAGAGGCATGTCTATGCCTCTATGATACTCTCTCTAAAAGTCTATAACTCCAATCTAACAATGAGAAAAACATCAGACAAACACAAGTTGAAGGGCATTCTACAACATACCTGACTAGTACTCTTCAAAACTGTCAAGATCACGAAAAGCAAGGAAAAAGCTAAGAATATGTAACAGCCAAGAGAAGACTAAGGAGCTATGACAACTAAATGCAATACCCTGGGCTGGATCCTGAAACAGGAAAAAAGGACATTAGTGAAAAAACTGGTGACATCCAAACAAAGTCTAGCGCTTAGTAAACAGTGTTGTACCAATGTTAATTTCTCAATTTTGACAAATATACCATGGCTCTGTAAAGATGTTGGTTTTAGGGGAAACTGTTACTAGGCATACAGTCACTCTCTATCTTTTTATCTAAAATAATTCCAAAATTTTAAAAACTTTTTTTAAAAAAGTAAAAGGGTAGAAAAAGATATACTGTATAAACACTAACCAAAAGAAAGCTAGAATGAGTATATTAATATCAGATAAAGTAGACTACAAACAAGGAATATTTTTAGGGATAAAGACAAACATTACATAGCTATGAGAGATTACTTCACTGAAAAACATAACAACCTTAGCTGTATATACACTAATTACAAAAATCAAAATACATGCTGCTGCTGCTGCTAAGTCACTTCAGTGGTGTCCGACTCTGTGTGACCCCACAGACAGCGGCCCACCAGGCTCCCCCGTCCCTGGCATTCTCTAGGCAAGAGTACTGGAGTGGGTTGCTATTGCCTTCTCTGCAAAATACATGAACTGCTGGTAAAAATGCTATATGTGAAAGAAGTAGACAGATCTGTTACAGACTTCAATACTCTACTCTTTTAGTTAGTAGAACAAATAGAAAATATTCTTAGAGATATAGAAGATCTGAAAAATATCAACCAACTTGACCAACTGACATTGATAGAATATTACACCCAACAACAGGAGAATACATATTCATACACATGGAATAATTACCAAGACTGACCCATGCTCTGGTCAAAAAACAAACTTCAGTATATTTAAAAGAAATGACATCAAGCAAAGTGTCATCTGTGACCATTACAGAATTAGACTAGAAACAGGAAGGTATGTGGAAAAATCCCACAAACAACTAGAAAATTATGCAAGATATGCATCCATACCAACCACAGGTGTAAATCATCTCTCTTCATCCCCACTATCATCAGAGATACAAGGGAAGATGGCTTCTCCTCCACATTCCCAGGCTGGACTTTTGTGAGTCCTTTCCCCCTTCAAGAATGTCCATTACACAAGGAAAGAGAGTTCATATATTTATTTCGAAAAGTATTTCCAAGCAAATGCAGCTTGGAAGCTTGTTACCAAGAGAATTTTCGTGACTATTCTAAACCCATCAGACTCCTCAGCCTGATTTTTCACCTGAGTATGTAAATAGTTTTATGCTGGCCATGTAACTTTCATTCTACCCAAAACATATCCAAACCAAATCTACAGACCTCTTTAAAGAAAATATTGTTCTACCCTGATAGTTTTTGGTAAAAAAAAAGGTATTTTCAGCTTCATTATAATACTACTATGTCTACTCCTTAATGAAACATAAGCACTTTCCCGAATTATGAATATCTTCTTCAAAGATGACCTTTTAAAAAGAGCTCTGTGTATAGGTCTTTTGTTTCTTTAGGTAGATATACTCCTAAGTATTTTATTCTTTTTGTTGCAATGGTGAATGGTATTGTTTCCTTAATTTCTCTTTCTGTTTTTTCATTGTTAGTGTATAGGAATGCAAGGGATTTCTGTGTGTTAATTTTATATCCTGCAACTTTACTATATTCATTAATTAGCTCTAGTAATTTTCTGGAAGAGTCTTTAGGGTTTTCTATGTAGAGGATCATGTCATCTGCAAACAGCGAGAGTTTCACTTCTTCTTTTCCTATCTGGATTCCTTTTATGTCTTTTTCTGCTCTGATTGCTGTGGCCAAAACTTCCAACACAATGTTGAATAGTAGTGGTGAGAGTGGGCATCCTTGTCTTGTTCCTGATTTCAGAGGAAATGCTTTCAATTTTTCACCATTGAGGGTGATGCTTGCTGTGGGTTTGTCATATATAGCTTTTATTATGTTGAGGTATGTTCCTTTTATTCCTGCTTTCTGGAGAGTTTTAATCATAAATGAGTGTTGAATTTTGTCAAAGGCTTTCTCTGCATCTATTGAGATAATCATATGGTTTTTATCTTTCAATTTGTTAATGTGGTGTATTACGTTGATTGATTTGCGGATATTAAAGAATCCTTGCATTCCGGGGATAAAGCCCACTTGGTCATGGTGTATGATTTTTTTAATATGTTGTTGGATTCTGTTTGCTAGAATTTTGTTAAGGATTTTTGCATCTATGTTCATCAGTGATATTGGCCTGTAGTTTTCTTTTTTTGTGGCATCTTTGTCTGGTTTTGGAATTAGGGTGATGGTGGCCTCATAGAATGAGTTTGGAAGTTTACCTTCTTCTGCAATTTTCTGGAAGAGTTTGAGTAAGATAGGTGTTAGCTCTTCTCTAAATTTTTGGTAGAATTCAGCTGTGAAGCCATCTGGTCCTGGGCTTTTGTTTGCTGGAAGATTTCTGATTACAGTTTCGATTTCCTTGCTTGTGATGGCTCTGTTAAGATCTTCTATTTCTTCCTGGTTCAGTTTTGGAAAGTTATACTTTTCTAAGAATTTGTCCATTTCATCCAAGTTGTCCATAGAAAACTATAAAACACTGATGAAAGAAATCAAAGAGGACACAAACAGATGGAGAAACATACCGTGTTCATGGATTGGAAGAATCAATATTGTCAAAATGGCTATTCTACCCAAAGCAATCTATAGATTCAATGCAATCCCTATCAAGCTACCAATGGTATTTTTCACAGAACTAGAACAAATAATTTCACAATTTGTATGGAAATACAAAAAACCTCGAATAGCCAAAGTAATCTTGAGAAAGAAGAATGGAACTGGAGGAATCAACCTGCCTGACTTCAGACTCTACTACAAAGCCACAGTCATCAAGACAGTATGGTACTGGCACAAAGACAGAAATATAGATCAATGGAACAGAATAGAAAGCCCAGAGATAAATCCACGAACCTATGGACACCTCATCTTTGACAAAGGAGGCAAGGATATACAATGGAAAAAAGACAATCTCTTTAACAAGTGGTGCTGGGAAAACTGGTCAACCACTTGTAAAAGAATGAAACTAGAACACTTCCTAACACCATACACAAAAATAAACTCAAAATGGATTAAAGATCTAAATGTAAGACCAGAAACTATAAAACTCCTAGAGGAGAACATAGGCAAAACACTCTCCGACATAAATCACAGCAAGATCTTCTATGACCCACCTCCCAGAATATTGGAAATAAAAGCAAAAATAAACAAATGGGACCTAATGAAAATTAAAAGCTTTTGCACAACAAAGGAAACTATAAGTAAGGTGAAAAGACAGCCCTCAGATTGGGAGAAAATAATAACAAATGAGGAAACAGACAAAGGATTAATCTCAAAAATATACAAGCAACTCCTGAAGCTCAATTCCAGAAAAATAAACGACCCAATCAAAAAATGGGCCAAAGAACTAAACAGACATTTCTCCAAAGAAGACATACAGATGGCTAACAAACACATGAAAAGATGCTCAACATCACTCATCGTCAGAGAAATGCAAATCAAAACCACAATGAGGTACCATTACACGCCAGTCAGGATGGCTGCTATCCAAAAGTCTACAAGCAATAAATGCTGGAGAGGGTGTGGAGAAAAGGGAACCCTCTTACACTGTTGGTGGGAATGCAAACTAGTACAGCCACTATGGAAAACAGTGTGGAGATTTCTTTAAAAACTGGAAATAGAACTGCCATATGACCCAGCAATACCACTTCTGGGCATACACACTGAGGAATCCAGATCTGAAAGAGACACGTGCACCCCAATGTTCATCGCAGCACTGTTTATAATAGCCAGGACATGGAAGCAACCTAGATGCCCATCAGCAGACGAATGGATAAGGAAGCTGTGGTACATATACACCATGGAATATTACTCAGCCGTTAAAAAGAATTCATTTGAATCAGTTCTAATGAGATGGATGAAACTGGAGCCCATTATACAGAGTGAAGTAAGCCAGAAAGATAAAGAACATTACAGTATACTAACACATATATACGGAATTTAGATAGATGGTAGCGATAACCCTATATGCAAAACAGAAAAAGAGACACAGAAGTACAGAACAGACTTTTGAACTCTGGGGGAGAACGTGAGGGTGGGATGTTGTGAAAGAACAGCATGTATATTATCTAAGGTGAAACAGACCACCAGCCCAGGTGGGATGCATGAGTCAAGTGCTCGGGCCTGGTGCACTGGGAGGACCCTGAGGAGTCGGGTGGAGAGGGAGGTGGGAGGGGGGATCGGGATGAGGAATACGTGTAACTATATGGCTGATTCGTGTCAATGTATGACAAAACCCACTGAAATGTTGTGAAGTGATTGGCCTCCAACTAATAAAATAATATTTAAAAAAAAAAAAAAAAAAAAAGCTCTGAAACTGTTCACCTATCCAAGGTGAAGATCCCTTATATAAATGTTCATTAGCACCGCCTAGTGGAGGAAATAAGCCAGGGTTCAACATCTTTTCCTTGTCTTCTTAGAACTGAAGACACCTGCTAAAGCAAGACGGACCCTTTTGAGCAAACTCAGAGAGATAGTGAAAGACAGGGAAGCCTACCATGACGCAGTCCATGTGGTGGCAAAGAGCTGGACACGACTTAGCGATTGAACAACAACAACTCATCATATCACCTGGAGAAGAGGAAACAGTGTTTAAAGAACTTAAGTGACTTGAATGTGACTGCAGAGACACCAGGTCCCATGATTCTGGCCCTTTTTCTACTACATGCTATAGCTATGTGGGGAGAAAATAATTAACCTCAACACTTACCTTATACCACAAACAAAACTGAAGTGGAAATGAATCATAGACCTAAAATCAAGAGCTAAAACCACAAAATTTCTGAAAGAAAGCATAGGAAAAATTTTAATGACCCAGATTTGGCAAAGATTTCCTAAATATAATACAAAAAGCACTAACTATAATGAAAAAAATCACTAAATTAGACCTCATCAAAATTAGACCACAGCAAAGCAAAGAAACTTTGCTCTCTAAAAGATAGGTACACTTAGAAAAATTAAAAAATAAGCCACAGGCTGGCAGAAAATATTTGCAAAGCACATACCCAACTAAAGGGAGTTCCCAGGTGGCACTGGTAGTAAAGAATCCACCTACCAATGCAGGAAACTAAGAGACACAAGTTCAATCCCTGGGTCGGGAAGATCCCCTGGAGAAGGGCATGGCAACCCACTCCAGTGTTCTGGCCTGGAGACTCTCATGGACAGAGGAGCCTGTCCATGACAGAAGCAAACTGGCATGCACTCATATCCAACAAATAGGCAAAAGATTTAAATATACCTTTACCAAACAAGACATATGTGTCTGACTCACAAATAACATGTAAAGATGCTCAATGTCCACTGGTCATTTGGGAAATTCAAATTATAAATACAATGAAATACCACTACTCTAGACCACTAATACCACCAGAATGCCTAAAACCAAAAAGACTGCTCACACCAAGTGTCAGTAAGTATACATATGGAGCAGTCCAAACTCTCATACACTGCTGGTGGAAATGTAAAAGTGTACAATCACTTGGAAACAGTTCAGCAGTTTCTTAAAAATGGAAGCATACACCTACTATATGACCCAGCCATTCCACTCTCCAGCTGTTCACCAGAGGAAAGAAAGCACATGGCCACCCAAATATCCATAAATGAATGTTTACAGCCACTTAGTTCGTAATACCCCCAACCTAGAAACGATCCAAATGTCCATCGGCTGATGAATGCATAAACAAAATGAACTATATCTTTAAAATGAATTATCAAAAATGAAAAGGAATGAAACATTGATACATGCAACATGATGAATGAACGTGAAAAAATTATGTTGAGTAAAAGAAGCCAGATGAAAAAGTATCTACTATATGATTCATTTCTATAAAATTCTATAAATTGAAAACTTATCTATAGTGTCAGAAGACAGATCAGTGGTTGCCTGGAGTGGGGGAAGGAATCAGAAGGAAGGGAAAGAACACTATAAAGGAGCACAAAACTATACTGAGGAGTGACGGCTGTGTTCATTATCTTAATGGTGATGATGATTTTATGGGTGTATATATATTTTATATATATATGTAT
The DNA here is from genome assembly GCF_963930625.1 of Muntiacus reevesi. NCBI lineage: Eukaryota > Metazoa > Chordata > Mammalia > Artiodactyla > Cervidae > Muntiacus > Muntiacus reevesi. The sequence continues at coordinate 55,334,554 of NC_089263.1, read as the reverse complement.
ATTTATATACTGAAAGTCACTCAGTCATGTCCGACTCTTTGCAACCCCATGGACTATACAGTCCATGGAATTCTCCAGGCCAGAATATTGGAGTGGGTAGCCTTTCCTTCTCCAGGGGATCTTCCCAACCCAGGGATTGAACCCAGGTCTCCCACATTGCAGGCAGATTCTATACCAGGTGAGCCACAAGAGAAACCGTGTGTGTGTGTGTGTGTGTGTGTGTGTGTGTGTGTGTGTGTGTGTGTGTGTGTGTGTGTGTGTGTGTGTGTGTGTCAAAATGCATCAAACTATATGGTTTAAGTATGTGCAGGTTATTTGACATCAATTATACCTCAATAGAACTGAATGAATAAATATATACTCATCCTATGACCAGCATTCCATTCTCAGGCATTAGCCAAGAGATAGGAAAACATATGCCTATGTTCTAGAATAGGAGAATTTGCCACTGAAGTATATTGACAAAAAGCAGATGATCTGTCGCCCAGGCTCAGGGTGGAGAATTAACTGCAAAGGGGCACCATCTGGGAGACAAGATTTTATAACTACATGAATTCTCTGGATAGAAATTTTCCTATATATCCAAAGTAAAGGATGTTCTGAATTGCCAGCAGTTTATTTAAAAGACCAAGAACAATTATTCTTTACTGAACATGACTCTACACTAAGTATTGTGCCCTCCGCATACATTCCCAAATCTTCTTAACAATCCTACAATGTAGGTTTTATTATTCCCAGTTTAGATTAGGAGGCTTGGGCCCAAATAAGAAACTTAGCCTAGGTTTCTCAATAGGTAAATGAGCAAGTCTCGGCCTTGGAGAATAAATCTGGTCTGTCTTAATATAAAGTATTTCTGACACTACATACTGCCTTCTCAATACCCAACATACTTATTAACTAGAGATGACTTCTATTCTACTAAAATTTAAGAAAAGTGTGTTTGCTTCCTTAAACAAGTATTAATACTTCCTTGAACACAAGTATTTGCTGATACAATGCCACTCATTCCCCAGAAGATGCCTAATACAAAGTAAGTACTCAATAAATATTTTGTGTATCTTAAGCTAAATTAATTAAAAAAAAAAAAAAGATTAGGGCATCCAGTCCTATCACTTCATGGCAAATAGAGGATCACTGGAAGCAATGAAAGATTTTATTTTCTTAGGCTCCAAAATCACTGCAGATGGTGAGTGCAGCCATGAAATCAAAATTTCTATCCATACCCTGACGATATATCTTGTATTTTAATTTGAATTCCCAGTTTGCTGTTGTGCTATCTCTTTGAATGAAATACAAATCTTTTGAGAGTGTCATGGGAAAAAAAACGACACTTGCTCCCTAGAAGAAAAGCTATGACAAACCTAAACAGTATATTAAAAAGCAGAGACATCACGTTGCCGACAAAGCTCTGATGGTCAAAGCTATGGTTTTTCCATAAGTCATGTACAAATGTGAGAGGTGGACCATAAAGAAGGCTGAGGGTTGAAGAACTGATGCTGTCAAACTGTGGTGCTAGAGAAGATTCTTGAGAGTCCCCAGGACAGCCAGGAGATCAAACCAGTCAGTCCTAAAAGAAATCAACCCTGAATATCATTGGAAGGACTGATGTGAAGCTGAAACTCCAATAATTTGGCCAACTGATGCAAAAAGCCAACTCATGGGAAAAGACCTTGATATCGGGAAAGACTGAAGGTAAAAGGACATGGGAGAGGCAGATGATGAGATGGCTATAATGCATCATCAACTCAATGGACATGAATTTGAGCAAACTCAGGGAGATAGTGGTGGACAGGGGAGCTTGGTGTGCTGCAGTCGTTCATGGGGTCGCAGAGTTGGACACAACTTAGAACTGAACAACAACAACCACCTAAATTCATAAAATTCATTCTAAAGCAATTGCTAGTTGCATTATAAATCTTCTCCATTATTAGCATCTCTGATTTGGAGGGGGAGTTACACTGTTAAGACCCATCTGCATATAAGGATATAATAGATTTTGCTATTATTTCTGAAATCATTACTACATACCAATATTATAAAGTCAAAAAGGTAGTGACTATGAAGAACTAAGAATGAACACTTTCTCCCTGCCTCTCACACCTGGTGGCCAACAATGGCCAACAGAAGATATTGCAAAAAGCAATATATCTATGTTGAAAGAGGTATAAATTTAAAGATCACTGAAACACTCATGCGTGCATGCTCAGTTGCTTCAGTTGTGTCCGACTCTGCGATCCTACGGACTGTAGCCCACCAGGCTTCTCCATCCATGGGATTCTCCAGGCAAGAATACTGGAGTGGGTTGCCATGCCCTCCCCCAGGGGATCTTCCCAACCCAGAGATCGAACCTGGGCCTCCTGCATTGCACTCCTCATTACCCATGAACCACTGGGGAAGCCCTTAATTCCCTTCATGTGACCCTAATTCTAAGAGTTATGATTTTTACCACCTTGAGTCAACACGTTAAACAATAATGTGACTACTAAGAAACCACTATACAACAAGATTGGGAGCCAAGCAATAAAACCCCAAATTTTTACTGGGAACTAATTAGATAAGTTTGGGGACAAAATTCAGTCTCCTTGTGCCTCACTTAGCTACGTCTCAAGTGTCAGTATGAACTAATTGTTCGTGAAAATAAATACATACACAAACATATATATACATTTATAACATACACACATATATTGCCATAATATAGGTACATTGCAGTTACAGAACTTAACCTGCATTTTATTTGAATCTTCATACAAGCATTTGTTTTAGCATTACTTTATAGTATGTTTTCGCATAGAAGCCTGTAGGCATTTATTTATTTATATTTATTTTTTCATATTTATTTATTTGGCTGTCCCGGGTCTTGCAGCACGTGGGATCTTCAGTCTTCATTTTGGCATCTGAATTCTTTAGTTGAGGCATGCGGGATTCAGCTCCCTGAGCAGGGATTGAACTCAGGCCCCCTCCATTGGGAGCACAGAGTCTCAGCTACTGGACCACCAGGGAAGTCCCACATGTAGGTATTTTAAATAGCGTATAAAAAACACCTGTATTAACAAGATGAAAACTGCTCAAATCTCTCACAATTGCATCCTGTTATTAAGCTCTAGGTCTTCCCAATGACATTATATGGGTCACCTTTACATTGATGAAAATAGTTTACTCTTTATTTTTAAGCTTTTCTTGCAGATCCCACGAGAGCATTCGACTTTCCACTGATGTCACAGAGAGCCTTCAGAAGCTTCAGTAAATAGGAAAAAAAGAAACAGATGCCTCCCATCAAAGGATAAGCAAAAGGAGATGGGAAATAATCTCCAAACCCCTTAGATTCAGAGACCCAGTACTTTTCCAAAACAGGGAGTTCAGGGTTTGCCAAGGACTTAAGTAATAAGGCCTCAGCGATGATGCAAGACATACAGCTGGAATCCATTATGTACACCTCTGAATATGTGAAACAGTGATCCTGCTTATCCTAGGATGCGAAATGAAGATGTCTCCAATTTCTATGCACAAAGGCAAGAAATCTGTGCATCACTTTCACACTGGATAACTGGGATGATTTTTTAAAAATAGGACCCTTGGAATCATTAAAAAGCACAGCAACTAGAGGTGGCACCCTTGAAAGAAGACCTTCTAATAACCAAGAGTCTCCTAGACAAGTCATCTAGCACAATAAAAACTAGGTGTAAAAACTCATGGAAACGCTCTTACACGGAAAGAAAAAGTTGGATGACATAAGTAAATCAGACACAGAATAACAGAAAATTATATGGGCTATTACGTAGGTAGTTCATTATTGATATACTTGAAATTTCTGTACTAGAAAGTTTGTCACTTTTGTTTCCTAAAAACACAGGGTGAGCCCCCTCATGCACTGCGGGAAGCAACATAAACGGTACAAACACTTGGGAAGACGGTTTAGCAGTATCCTCCAAGTGGGACACATGCATATGCTGTGGCCAGGAGTCCGATGTCTATGAACACAACTAAAAGAAATGCGTGTGTATCTTCACCAAAAGACGTGTACAAGAATGTCTGTAGCAGCATTATTCACAACAGCCAAAATCTGAAAACAAAGGTCCACCAAGAATAAACATGGTGTGTTCATATAATAGAGTATCACACAGCCATGAGGATGAACAATGTATTTCTCCACGCAACAATATGAACAAATCTCTTTTCTAAAAGGTTGAGAAAAACTTTTAAAAAACTGGATATTCCATGGTTCTTACTATATTGAGTCCAAATTCAGGCAAATTAATCTATACAGTTAGACGTTAGGATAGTCGATACCCTTTGCAGGGAATGGGGGAAATTGGGCAAGGGTACAAGACAGGCCACTAGGCTAGAACAACTAGACAACAGGTTACGTCCTGTTTCTTAACCTGGATGCTGGTTATATGGGTGTTTTTGAACTTGTAAAAGCATAACAAACTGTGTATTTTATGATGTGAGCTCATTTCTGCATATGCTCCAAAAGTTTGGTTTAAAAAACTATATGTGTATGACAGTACCTCTTTAACTGAGATTCTTAATCCATTATTTTCTGTTTTTTAGAACAGAACGGTTATAGAAGAACAGACCAGACCATACACGAAACTCAATACAGAGACAAGAGAGGAATATTATGAGTATCCAAGGATAAAGCAAGGCCATCACAGCACAGGCTCTGAAAAGGGATCGTATATCTCCCAACAAGGTGTTAGAAGACTTTCAGCTAAGCAACACTCTCCACTTCCCTGGCAAAGGCAAGCTGAGAGCTTAGAGCTAATAGGCTGCTCTCTGAAATACCCACACGCTTCTGTTTTAGCCAGGTGAGCTGTAACCAAGAGTCAGCTGTGTTTGTTCTCAGACCAGTTTATCCCAATTTACTTGATACTGCAATTACATAATTTAATTAAATATTACATAAACATATGAATGTGAAGAGTCGTTTCTATGACAACTAAATTGAAAGTTTTAGAAAAACCCAAAAGATAAGTTGCCAGAGAAAACTGTTATTGAATTAGGAAGAACAAGACAACTTGCAAAAGATGAGCAAAAAAGATCATAAAAATCTAAAACAGGCTTTCAGACTGCTTCAAAAGTATCTTTAAATTCTCAACTTTAAAGAGACCTGACCTTGACACTGTGGAGAAGGAAATGGCAACCCACTCCAGTATTCTTGCCTGGAGAATCCCAGGGACAGAGGAGCCTGGTGGGCTGCCGTCTATGGGGTCACACAGAGTTGGACACGACTGAAGCGACTTAGCAGCAGCAGCAGACCTTGACACTGTAAATGTATTATGGAAGTATTTATGCAAGAAAAAGGATTATGAACTGTGCTAAGCAGATCCTGACTCAAAAGGCAATGGATCTACAACAAATCTCTGGCAAACAAATGTATTTTTTACACTAAAATGAAATACTGAAAGTATTTATCAATTTTATGATTCCCCCACATTAACCAATTCCAGGAATTACCAACTATTCATCTCAATTGTGAGGTATTAAGAGTTGTGATGTGTCTCTCATGTACAACAGTGGAGAAAACTGGTAAGCAATCCTGGCTACTCGAGACCCACCTTCACCCTCATCACACTCAACACACACACACACACATATACACACCATATGCACCCCACCTCACCAAAACAGTACTAAATGGCAGAAGGCATCAAAAATGAAAAGAAACCGAGACAATAGTAAAGGCAAAAGAAGTGTGAAGGTATGGAAGATCTTAGAAATAAGAGCATACAAAGGAGGTTTTCACACATTTCCCATTTGCCTGGCAAATGGGATAAGTACTTTTTAAAGATAAAACAACGAAAAGCAAGCCAGTAGCAAAGATAATTACTAGAGTTCTTTCTTCCTCATGACCTCATTTGCTGCCTTGGGCAAGTCTTGAGTGCAAGAGTTCCTAGGATGTGATTAGGAATAGTCACAGTTTATAGGTTTTTATTTTCAGATTTGGCAGAATTCTCAGTCTGTGCTTTCACTAGGGGGAGCACTTACTACTTTCTTAATTAAAAGGCGGGCAGTGGTGGGGGGGCGGGGGGAGTGCAGAAGGGAAAAAGTTCCTAATTAAAGATGTACTTTATGTGACTATCCCTAAAAGGCAAAGTGCAAAATGTTTTAAAATTCACAGTGCAAAGTGACAGATGGTTTTAAAGTGACTGTAAAAGAAAGCAACATAAAAGTTAGATACGTTAACAAATCAACACATTTAATGCATAATACAAATAGCAAATATTGCTTAAACAGGCTGATCTTATCATCAGTTTAAAACAATTATAATATGTGAAGATTCTGGTAAATACTATTAGCAAAGGGGACTTCCTTGGTGACTCACTGGTAAAGAGGTAAACCTGCCAATGGACATGGGTTCGATCCCTGGTCCAAGAAGATCTCACATGCTGTGGAGCAACCAAGCCTGTGCGCCACTACTGAGCCCACACTCTAGAGTCTGTGAGCCAAAACTACTGAGCCCGCATGCTGTAACTACTGAAGCCTGTGGGGTACAGCCCATGCTCTGCAACAAGAGAAGCCACAGCAATGAGAAGTCCCCACACAACAACAAAAGTGGGTCCCATTTGACGCAACTAGAAACAGCCCATGAGCAGCAACAAAGACCCAGGGCAACCAAAATAAATAAATTAATTAATTATTAAAAATACAATGTATCTAAATATACTATTAGCAAAGGAAGCTAACAGATATCTATCACAAACCTGTTGATATACTTTACTTGCCTGTTACTTTATCTGATTATTGGAAGGCAAAATTAATATTGCTATCCTCTTTTACAAGTCTGAAATATACCTTGAGCAGGTAAGTAGTAAGGAATTAGGGACATGGTACAGGAAACAGAAGGAAATTCATATTAATTGGGTCCCGTTTGGTGTCTGGGGCTCTACACAAAATACAACAACACTGTGAAACAAGAATTACTATTTTCCACTTAACAGATGAAAAAAACTAGGACATAACAACCATAAATCACTTGCCCATGGTCACAGGCAGTAAATGGTAGAATAGTAAACACCCTAAATCTGATTCTATGGCCTACAAAACAACAAAATCAAAAGTTGCTGAATTCACTAGGAATTCTTTGGTCATCTTAAAATAAGTAAATAAATACACTTTATCCCATTAAGAGCTATATATTTATATCACAGCAAAGAATAAGAAAGAACCAAAACAGCAACAACAACAAAACACAGCTTGCCCTCCAAGAGCCTAGTCTATTGAAGAATATCTATGCACACTTTTACGTTAAGGAATACCAAGGTATGCAGCCACTAACTGATATGGGAGCTCAGAGAAGCCTGAGATCCATGTGGTTTCAGCAGACCAAGGTCTCATGGAAGATTCAAGACTACAGCTGGATCCTGGCAATGGAAGATGCTGGAGAGGTGTCAATGTAATGAAAGGTATTCCAGGGAAAGGGAAGAGCAGTGAAGGATGAACGTGATGTATTTGAGTAACAGTGAACAGGGCAACCGGACTGCTTCAAGAAGGAAAGACTGAGTGGAAACAACTCACGTGTCCATCAAATGATGAATGAACAAACAAAACATGATATACCCCTATGGTGGAATACTACCCAGCAAGAAAAAGAAAAAAAGTACTGACACACGCTACAACAAGGAAAAACCTTGGGGAGAAAAGGCCACATATTGTATAACTTCATTTACATAAAATGCCCAGAAAAGACAAATCCATAGAGAAAGTAGACTTCTAGTTCCCAAAGGCTGGGAAGACTGGGCAAAGGTACCAAAACAACAGGGAAGTGACTGCTAATAGGTAGAGGGTTTCTCTTGGACATGATGAAAATGTTCTAAAATTGACTGTGGTAACCAACCCACAACTGTGTGAAAACACAAAACCATTCAGCTAAAAATGGCATATGAACTACACCTCAATCAAACTTTTAAAAAGAAAAACTGAAGGCCTAATGGGACATCCCATTGCACAGCTAAGACGGAGTCACTTATGCCAAATTAAGGATCTGAAATTTATCTGTCAGGCCATTACATATGTGAGTAAAGGTTTGCCTAATGAAAACAGAGTATGCAAACTTAGGACCCTTCTCTAACAAATCCATTCACCTGCTTTAAGTACACTTCTAAAATATACACCAAACTCACAAAGAAGGGAGAGAATTAGAAGATGTGATATGATTTTGACTAAGCCACAAGCTGTGGCTATTAGGAAAGCTGTTTTGCTTCACAGCTAAAAGCCACAGACGGATACAGCAGCATCCCATTTATGCAAAACCACAAAATCATCTGTGTCAAATCTTCAAACAGCGTAATGTTCTAAACTTAATTATGAAAACAATGTTAATAATTGATCTGTCATATTTTAGGGTAAGATAATGAACAGTGTAATTTGGTTTTCATTGGACAGCAGTCCAATATAATGCCCTTTCAGACACTACGTTCAGTTTAAATGCTATCAGAACCCCCACTAATATAAAGCATTTCCTACTGATATTTACACATTTGACTCTGAAATCTAAGGTAGCATAATCTCCAAAATAGATGTAATACACAAAAATAAGAGAGCTAAGAAAACAAATCTGACATTCAAAAGCAAGGAGGAAAATTCTGGATAGAGAATATCTAAAACAGAGGAAAAGGTAAAGTACTCAAAAATAAACCTGAAAATCATAGGGAAAAAAAGAACTCAGTATTAGATTTTACAGCATTGGGAAGTACAAATAGGAAAAAAAGGAATACATTATATTTAAAATAGAAGGCTCAATACATGAGACAAGAGGCTTTAACAGCTTTAACAGAGGCAAAGTTTGGAACACGTCCACAAGACAATCCCACACCCTTCCCCTGAATCTCAGGGAAGAAAGAACCTTTCAGGCAGCCCTTGTGTTCTCTCTTCAGAAGCTGTCCTAAAGGTGAAACTCCACTTTCTCCCAGGAGCGGGTGAGAGGGCAGGAATACAAAAGAAGAACTTGGCTGGAGGACCCATGCACAACCAAACTAGTGTTTGCCTTTGGAGTCACCTTGCAAACCTCCTTCAAGGTAGATGAGCCACAAGAAACTAAAGGAGGTATCAGATTTCTTTCCAAACTCTCTTGCCTAAGAAGGAGAGGCCCCATTTGTCTCTGTAAGGGCTTTGTAAGTTCTAGAATTGGGTGAAACTCATGTCCTGTGTCTGAGAGCCACCAACAACTTAGACGACGTGGCTCGCTAACAATAAAAGCAAAACAGAAAATAAGCTATCCTCAAAAAGAAGCCTTGTCACAGATACCTAGAATGAGGTATCCGCTGTCACAAGTAAGTAGAGCAAGACTCTCTATTTCCTAATTGTAAGCCAGCGTTTATCTGGAGAAGATTCAGTAGGAGTAAGTAGGCAGTGACTTCACATCATCAACTGCTGTATGCTAAAAGCAGCTTACCCAATTTTCACCAATTGTCTGCCTACTCCAAACAAGAGAATTGTGGGAAAAGGCAGATGCTTACAACTTCTGTTCACCATATTGGATATGCTCATCATTAAGGAACAAAGTACTTCAAATATTACACAATTATCAAAACAGGTTAAATGGAGCATTCTCTATAAAACATCAAAAACACATACTGCTAATTCATACATAACTAAAACCATTTTATTTTAAAATAAATAGGTAGATAACACCAGAAGCTAATGCAACACTGTAAATCAACTAAACTCCAATAAGTGGCTTCCCAGGTGGCACTAGTGGTAAAGAACCTGCCTGCCAATGCAGGAGATGTTGGTTTGATCCCTAGATCAGGAAGATCCTCTGGAGGAGGGCACAGCAACCCATTCTAGTATTCTGGGGTGAAGAACCAGAGAATCAGACAGAGGAGCCTGGCAGGCTACAGGGTCACAAAGAGTTGGACACAACTGAAGCAAAATAGCAACAGCAGCATACTCCAATACAAAAATGTTTTTAAATAATAAAATAAATAGAAATGATGAGAGCAGGCTACTATAAATCACCAAAAGAGGAAAGGAAACAACATCGACATAAAGTCTAAGATCCGGTAACATTTTAAAGTAACAGAATTATTGAAGAGATTGGTCTAAATTATAAGCATGCTAAAATTCTGACTTAAATAAGAACAGAACCCAAGATGTTAGGATAAGAAAATGGAAGTCAAAGAGAGGTTTGCTTTTTTTTAAAAGGGGGAAAAAAAAAACAGTCATTCAAAGAATATCATGGGACTAGAAACATGATCTATAAAACAAGAAAAGAACAAGAAACTTCCCAGCACCTGAAACTGGCAAAGCAGACCTAAGCTAAGGAAACAAGGATAACAAATATTCCAAGGAGGTCAATAGTACCAGTTTTCAAAATCTGATTCCAAAAAACAAAAGCAAAAACTCAGTTGCCAAAAGGGGAAAAAGAATTGTTGTGCAAGAAAAATGTTAAAACAATGTACACAAAATACCTTAGGAAAATTCCTATTTCTGAAGTATTTTTATAAATTCATTAAATGCTCACATTAGCTTTTAAAGTTAAATCCACAGCACAATTTTTAAAATAGCTGAAAGAAACCTTGTAAATATTTGTCATAACAATTTGGCTTAAGCAAGTCTGTAGAGCTTATGAGATGAACCTTAAGTGAGAATAGACTCAATTAAATTTTAAAATCTCTTAGGCAAAATTACAAAGCGCACATAGCAAAAGCAATATAAACAGGTTATCCTGAGGGAAAAAATGGAACTACCATATTTGCGGGGTTTTTTTTCTGTAAATACCATATAAAATTCAAACTCTACAATTAACTTAAAATTAATCACTGGATATTCTTAAGTCTTATCTAAATTTATCCGCTCTTATGTGAACACAACCAAAGCTGCAAGATTTTTTTTTAAAGAGATTTAACTCAAACCATGAGTTGTTCTGTTCCTCCTTCAAGCAATATTCTATAAGCTAGGTATCTTACGTGATTTCAGTTATGAAATTCATAAACTCACATCTAAATCTAATTTATGACATAATTAAGTGCTGCGCATGCAAAAGTACTCTGTTCAAGTGGTTAAGTCAATCTGAACATAACCGTAACATGACATTTCAGAAATCATTTGTGGGTGCTGCCACAGGAAAAGAGAAGGAATTATCACAAAAAGACTTTGGGAAATACCTGAGCAGATAAACAGCCCTTTCAATATCACTGAGGTCTTCATCAACTGTCAATCTTTCTATTTCTTCTGGGGTCTGTCAAGTGTAAAATACAAATTATGCACACAAACAGCAGCTCAAATCTTGCCTCCGGGGACCCTATATGAGTACAGACTAATGAAAAAGTTTTGCAATTAAACATTATCCTTGAAAACTAATTAAGGGGTCTGCCACCCTAAAACCACAGATACCTCTAATGGTCGGGTTTAGGTGGTGGAGTCTGGGGGGCTCTGGGGTTTTTTGTTTTCTTTTGTTTATTCTTCTAGCTTCTAGACTGAAGCCTGAGAAACCCACTGTGGCTTCAGAGCCTTGCTGAAATCAATTGTATGTGCATATGTAAAATATGTACGTAGTTTTCATCTCTAATATCGAAGAATGTTTCGCCAGCATTTCCATCCCAGGAAATGCTTAAAAGGGGGGGGGGGGGCGGGGGGGGTGATGAAGACTGCAGCCAGCCGAGGGAGAATGAGAAAGACGAAATCTGGATTGGGGGAGGGAAAGGATGGCTGGAAGGAAATCAAAGATATTGCGGCAGGTGGGAGTGAAAAGAGTTAAAGAAGCAACTGCGGGGGGCGGTGGTAGGTCAACTAGGTTTGGCAGCAGTGAGGGTTGGAGCCTCGGGAAGCAAGATGACTCTGCGGGGTGGGGGAGCTAGTGGAAGGTGGGGGGGCGCCTAGTGAAGGCTGACTCTCCTAAGGGGATTGGGGAGCAGGGTCCCTGCTGAGAGTCTTGGAGGGGGCTGGAAGGAAGGGACACGTGGTGACTCAGGATCGGGACAAAGGGTCGAGAGGGCTTTGAAGACCGAAAGCAGGACGACTCCAGGATGGGTGCTGGTGGGTTGGGAGGTGAAGTGGGGGCCCTGGGCTTGCTGATGAGGACGGAGGTAGGGGGCGGGGGGTGGGGATGGGATCTGAGGTATCTCCGGAAAAGCTAGCGGGGAGAGTGTCGGAGCCGTGTTAACTGAAGACTGGGACTAGGTCCACAACCCTGGGCAGCAGCAGCACCAGGGAGCTGAGGCGGGGGGAGGGGGAGCCCCAAGGAGAGGACGCGGGAGGCAGCGGGCTGCGGCTGTGAGGGGCAGCTCCCGCAGGGCCCAGGGGAAGGGGGGCCGCAATGGAGGGGCCCCGGGCCGTGAGAGAGGGACGGCGCGGGAGAGGACGCCGGGCTGGCCCGAACCGAAGGGGCTCGGCGGCCCGTTCCTGAGGGGGCCGGGTTAGGGAAAGGGCCCGGGGCGGGGCGGGCCGGGTCGGGCAACTGGAAAAGCGAGGGCGTCTAAGGGGTCGCGGGCGAGCCCCGGGCGCCCGTCCCTCAGGGCTGGGGGTCCAGGCTGGTAGAAGCCGAGCCACGTCGAAGAAGGGGGCCCGACAGGGGTCGGGTTAGGGTAACACGGCCCTCGGGGACTGAGGGGGCGGGGGCGGGCAGCAGGACTCCGAGAGGGTCCCGGGCCGCCTCGTGGAGCGAACGGGAGGGGGTCGGGGCAGGGGCCAGCCGCCGGGCGCCCTGCTGGCAGTTCCTCCTCCCCGGGGCGCACCTTGAGGCTCCGGCGGACCGGCCTCTCGATGATGGTGAGCTCCTGCAGGTCCTCCATGTAGCCGAACAGGCTGTTCTGACTGAAATCCATCGCGGCGGCGGCGGCGGGCGACAGCGGATGCATGGACCGCCGGGCCCCCTCGCCGCCCGGGCCGGAGCGGCCCTGGGATGCCGGACGCTCGCAGCCCCGCGGCCGCCCACCAGCAACACTTTCTCCCGCTCTCCGCCGGCGGGAGGCTAGCGGGCGGCGGGAGAACAAGCGCGCACAGCCGAGGGGGCGAGGCGGCCAGGGGCGAGGGGGCGGGGCGAAGCGCGCGGGCGAGCTGTGGGGGCGGGGCCGGGCCGGGGGAGGTGCCCGCCTCGGCCCCGCCCCCTCCCGGGCTCCCGCTGCGGGCGGGCCGGACGCAACTGCCACGGGTCCCCTCGCCGCCCTCCTCGCCCCTTCGCCCCGCCCCCGACAGAGCGCGCCCCTAGCCGTAGCGCATGCGCAGAGCCTCCTACCTACTGCAGCCGGTGGAGTCGGTTCTGGGGTCGGAGGACCCGGGGCGGAGATGAACCAATAAGTGGGGGAAACAAAGGGGAAGGTGGGCTGGGATCTTGGTTAACTTGCCGGAATTGTGGTACGGTTATTCATGGGACCGCCCACCGCAGCGCACGAGCTGGGTAACTCTCCTTGGAGCTGGTAACTCTTCCTTGGGGGAGGGGTGTGTACCCAAAATAAGCAGATAGAACTTGGGGTGTGCTAGGTTGTTGGAGACGGTTATCTGGGAATACAGTCCGGAAGGAGTTAACGTAGGGAGGGCAGCCGTCAGAAAAAGGACTCCTGAAGACACTTAAAACTGAATCTTAAAACGGGATTTTTCCAAGAGAAATAAGAGTAAGCGGATTTCGGGTTGAAGCCTGGGCGTCTGTACGGTTGTAGGAAGTGCAGGGTTGAGCTTGGAGTGCAGGGAAACTTGACAAGGTAGAGAGGTAGGTCCTTAATGGAGACGAGCCCAGGTCTGGGCAGCGACGTTGCGTTGCTTGCATTTTGATTCTGTTACGGGTAGGAAGCGATGAAAGAAGTTGGGGCAATTTTTTGGGACCTCAGAAACAAGAGTTTTGTTGATCATACTCTCTGCCCGAGAGTCAGCAAGACCTATCTTTTTTTTTATTTTCCACTCATTCCCTCTCCACAGTCCTGTTTCTCTACCCGCCTCCTGTATGCATTCTCTCTCGCTTGATGTGTCCCAGTACATGTATATATCTTCGGAAGACAGTGCTTTGGGTTTAAGTATCTATTTCTAATATACATGAATGCTGTTGTGATAAGAACTCATTCTGTACGTTTTTCCCCTCAACATAATGTCTTAGAGAGCTGTCGGTGGGGCTTATTATATCAGGAGTTCCTTAATTCTGTCCTTTAAAAGTATTTGAATTGGGGGTCTAGCACATTTTACTTATCAGTTCTTAAAATAATAAACAGTTAGATTGCCAGCAGTTCCTTGTTATCACAGAAGTGCTGGAGTGGGTATTACATGTATCTCTTATGGACCTTGAGAGAAAAAAAACGGCCTTGCTTGGTCATAGAATCTACAGTGCTTGGTTTCAGTCTGCCCTGGTACTCTCTAGGATGGCTTTGCACTCCACCAGTGAAGATAGGAAGTTTCCTGTCTGTCCTAATTTGTATTAATCTGGCATTGGTAAGGGCTTCCCTGGTGGCTCAGATGGTAAAGAATCTGCCTGCAATGCAGGAGACCCAGGATCCATCCTTGGGTTGGAAAGATCCCCTGGAGAAGAAAATGGCAACCCATACCAGTATTTTTGCTGGGAGAATTCTCTGGACAGAGGCTACAGTCCATGGGGTTGCAAAGAGTCCTACAGGAGTAATACCACATTTTAATTTTCTTGATTTGTTGTTTAGTCACCAAGTGGTGTTGGACTCTTTTGAGACACCATGGACTATAGCCCGTCAGCCTCCTCTGTCCATAGGATTTCCCAGGCAAGAATACTAGAGTGGGTTGCCATTTCCTTCTCCAAGGAATCTTCCGGACCTGGGGATGAAACCCACATCTCCTACTTGGCAGGCAGATTCTTTACCACTGAGCCACTAGGGAAGCCAAGTTTTCACGATTAGTGATAACTATTTTTCCATATATTTAAGAGTTATAGAGATGTTTTTCCTTCTGTGAACTACCTGCTTATATCTTTTGCCTATTTTTCTGCTTAGATTTCCTATTATTTTTCTGAATGAATTTTTAAAGCTTCTTCAGTTCAGTTGCTCAGTCATCTGACTCTTTGCAACCCCATGGCAGCATGCCAGGCTTCTCTGTCCATCACCATCTCCCAGAGCTTGCTAAAACTCATGTCTGTCGAGTTCAACCATCTCATCCACTGTCATCCCCTTCTCCTCCTGCCTTAAATCTTTCCCAACATCAGGGTCCTTTCCAGGGAGCCAGTTCTTCGCTTCAGGTAGCCAAAGTATTGGTGCTTCAGCTTTAGCATCAGTCCTTCCAATGACTATTTTGGACTGATATCCTTTAGGATTGACAGATTTGACCTCCTTGAAGTCCAAGGGACTCAAAAGAGTCTTTTCCAACACCACAGTTCAAAAGCATCAATTCTTCAGTGCTCAGCTTTCTTTATGGTTCAGCTCTCACATCCATACATGACTACTGGAAAAACCATAGCCTTGACTAGACAGACCTTTGTTTGCAAAGCAATGTCTCTGCTTTTTAATATGCTGTCTAGTTTGGTCATAGCCTTTCTTCCAAGGAGCAAGTGTCTTTTAATTTCATGGCTGTAATCACCATCTGCAGTGATCTGGGAACCCAAGAAAATAAAGTCTGTCACTGCTTCCATTGTTTCCCCATCTATTTGCCATGAAGTGATGGAACCAGATGCCATGATCTTAGTTTTCTGAATGTTGAGTTTCAAGCCAGCTTTTTCACTCTCCTCTTTCACTTTCATCAAGAGGCTCTTCATTTCCTTTTTGTTTTCTGCCGTAAGGGTGGTGTCATCTGCCTATCTGAGGTTATTGATATTTCCCCTGGCAATCTTCATTCCAGCTTGTGCTTCATCCACCCCAGCATTTCTTGTGATATACTGTGCATATAAGTTAAATAAGCAGGGTGACTATATACAGCCTTGATGTACTCCTTTCCCAATTTGGAACCAGTCCATTGTTCCATCTCCGGTTCTAACTGTTGCTTCCTGACCTGCATACAAATTTCTCAGGAGGCAGGTAAGTTTCTTATATATTCTGAATATTAACCCCTTGTCAACCTTGGACATTACAGTATCTCCCAGTCTTTCTTACATCCTTTTAGCTTGGTCTTTGCTTTCTTACAGTGTATGGAAGTCCCTATTTTGATGTATTCAGATACATGCCATTTCAGCTTTGTGAAAACCTTTTTTGGGGTCTTGTTTGAGGATCTTCTCCTACTCATGGTTGCAAAATATTCTCCTACATTTCCCCTCTTTTGCTTCATGCTTGTACATAACACATGTCTTAATTTATCTGGAGTTCACCTCCTATGTACTGCAAATAGGAATTCAGTATTACTTTCTGTGCATTCTAAGCTGGTTTTCCCAGCAGTACCCACCAAACAATCTTTTCCCTACCAAGACGTGATGGCATCTATGGTATAAGCCAAGTCCCTTTAGACACCTGTCTCTGTCTCTAGGCTCTCTTTGCTCTTCTATTGACATAGCTCAGCTCTTATACCAATGCTGCACTGATTTTATTGCTGTGACTTTGTTATTAATATATGTCTTAATATCCAATAGAGTGAATCCTCCCACTCTTTGCCCCTTTTCTTTTTTTTTAGATATTGCCTTGAAGGTCAAAGCAAAAAATGGTCAGGAGTTACCCCAAAGCTGCAAGTCAGGTTTCCTGATCCCTACTCCACTAGGGAGAATTCAAGGGAAAATGAAAAGGGGTGGATCTTGATGGAATGAGGATGGAGAAAAAGCAAAGACACGATGAAGGTGGTTTTCCTTAGCTAATAGCTTGCAGCCTCCGTCTTCTATGAGTTTCTGAAACTCTCCTTTTCCTCTTGATGTGTAGCTGCTACTAAACAATACTTGTAAGCTTTACCCTGTTTCAGTTAAGAAGTGTTATGTTATTTCCTATTTGAATTTTGTAACAGCATCCTCTGAGACTTGAGGCCATTCTTAATGAACAATTGAATACACCAACACAGTTTTCATGGACAGGAGGTTGGTGAAGTGAAAATATTCAGGCTGAAGAGTTATGCCTGCTGTAGTTACCACTGTGTGGTGGAAATAGCCCACCTTGCCAGAAAACCTGAGTCCCAGTCCTGGATCTGTTAGTGACATGCAGTGGAATTGCCCTTTTCCTCATCTGAACTGCTTTGTTACAGCTGGTCTCAATGTTTCCTCAGAGTAGCCGTGTGAGGTACAGAAGAGATGCACTACTTTTCCAATTTTATAAAGAAACTGAGGCTCAGAGAAGTTCTGTGACAGGCTTGAGCAGCTATGGAGAGCTAGATTTACTTATGAATTCTGTTGCTTGAACAACACCGTGGTGGTTGGGTGCATGAACTTTGGATCCCAGCTGCCTGAGTTTGAGTCCTGGCTCTGCCACTTCCAGCTGTGGGCAAGGTACTTAATCACTTTGTCCCTCACTTCACTCATCTATAAGACAGAAATAATGAAACTGAAAGTCACTCAGTCATATCCAACTCTTTGAGACCGCATGGACTGTATAGTCCATGGAATTCTCCAGGCCAGAATACTGGAGTGGGTAGCCTTTCCCTTCTCCAGGAGATCTTCCCAACCCAGGGATCGAACCCAGGTCTCCTACATTGCAGGCGGATTCTTTACCAGCTGAGCCACCAGGGAAACCAAAGACAGAAATAATAGTACTGGCCCTTAGCACAAAGTCATGTGGGAATTAAATGAGGTAATACGCGTATAGTCCTTAGAGAAACTCCTGGCACACAGCAAGCATTCAGTATCTGCTATTGTTATTGTTTATACCACCAGATCAGTGTTCCTCTGTTCCCGGGTTCAGAAAAGATTAAATACATTGTGCTGAATCAATTATTGTGGGAGGCAGAATAAGGCTGTCCCAAAGATGTCCATGTCCTAATCCTCTAATGTGTGACCGTGTTACCTTACACAACAAAAGGGACTTTAAATATGTGACTGTTGTTTAGTTGCTAAATTGTGCACAACTCTGCGACCCGATGGACTATAGCCAGCCAGGCTCCTCCATGGGATTTCCCATGGAGTGGGTTGCCATTTCCTTCTCCAGGGGATCTTCCCAACCCAGGGATTGAAGCCATGTCTCCTGCTTGGCAGGCAGATTCTTTTTTTTTTTTTTTTTTTTTTTTTTTTTACCACTGAGCCACCTGGAAAACCCAAAAGATGTCACTAGTTTAAAGATTTTGAAGTGGGAAGATTTTCTTGGATGATCCAGGTAGGCCCAATGTAATCATAAGAGTCCTTACAAGTGAAAGAGAGAAGCAAGAGGGTCAGTGTCAGAGTGATGTAAGGCAAGAGAGACTTGACTGGCCATTGCTTTGAAGGTGGAAGAGAGCACAAGTGGATAGCTGGGAAAAACAAGCTTCTAGATTCTCCAGGGGAAAATGCCATGCAGCCCCCGCAGACACCTTGAATTTAATCCAGTGAAACCCAGTTCTAACCTCCAGAACTGTGAGATAACAAATTTGTGTTTTTCAAGCTATTAGATGGGTGGTAATTTGTTACAGCAGCAGTAGGAAACTATTGTAATTATAATGTGATAATGAGAAAACTATTAGATTTCTAATTGAGAACATAGGCAAAATCATTTTCAGGTGAGTAAAAAACCAGACAAATCTTTCAAACTTTTGGAAGAAAATATAGAAGAATAGTTTTATGACATCAGGGAGAATTTTCTTATACAAAAAAAAAAAAAAACCACACACACACTATAAAAGATTGATAAATGTAACTACTTTGAAATTAAGAACTCATTTCATCAAAACAAACAAAAGACAATAACAAGAAAACCTGTAGGCCAGGAAAGGATATTTACAATAAAATAGCCGTAGAAAAATTGCTGTCTAGAATTAAGAACTCCAAAAAACTCAGTAAGAATACAACTAAATGGAAACACGGGCAAAATATATGAGCAGCCGTTTTGCAAAAGAAAAGTCACTAATAAACCTATGGAAAGAAGCCCAGTCTCATTAATAATCAGGGGAAGGTAAGTGTAGACACCCAAAGGACAGGCACAAATTTTAAAGTCTGACGGCATCAGGTGTCTGAAGGATGTAGAACGGGGGGACTCTTGGTGGTGGAAGTGAAAATTAGTTTAAGCACTTTGGAAGGCACAGCATTGACTTGTAAAATGGAATTTACCTCTTCAAGATATGTACTGTGTAACCTAGAGGAACTCTTTGCACACTTGCACAGAGACATGTACAAGAAAGTTCATAGCAGTACAAATTATAATTGCAAAAACCTGGTGGTAATTCAAATGCCCATTAACAACAGGAGGATAAATTAACTGTATTACAATCAATGGAAAACTGTGATGATAAAAATGAACCCCAACTATACAATTCTACAAAGATGAATCTCACAAAGGTGTTGAACAACAAATGCAAGTTGCCAAAGATTACATATAGTGTTATACTATTTATACAACGTTCAAAAGCAATACTATATGTAATAACCGCACGCATGATAAGTCGCTTCAGTCGTGTCTGACTCTTGGAGACCTGATAGACTGTAGCCCTCCAGGCTCTTCTATCCATGGGATTCTCCAGGCAAGAATACTGGAGTGGGTTGCCATGCCCTCCTCCAGGGGATCTTCCTGGCTCGGGTCGAACTCGCGTCTCACTTGTGCATTGGCAGGTGGGTTCTTTACCATTAGCACCATGGGAAGCCCCATGTGGTTAACATGTTGAAAAGGAAAAGGAGATGATGGGTAAAAAAGGCAGGCTTTTGTTAATCTCTTGGACTGAGATGTGATCAGGGAGGGGCACATTGATGTTGGAGGCGTGTTTTTTTTCTGTTTCAATTTTTCAGTCATGCCAAAATCGGCATGTGGGGTCTTAGTTCCCAGACCAGGGACAGAGCTCACCCTGCAGTGGAAGGGCAGTCTTAACCACTAAACCCCCAGGGAAGTCCCAAGTGATGTGTTATTTTTTAAACTGGGTAGTGATACGTGAGTGTTTTATTGTTAGGCTTAAAATATACATATGTATTCCATATCATGTTTTATGTATGAAGCATTTTAGAATTTTTAGATCTGGGAGGTGATGTGATTTCCAGTCATAGCATAGCCACTGCATCCATCCATCCATTCGTTCAAAAAATATTTCAAGATTCTACTTTATATGTTATATTAAGTATTAATCATAGTTATAGGCACTGTTCTAGGTCTAGGGATACATAGCATCCTAGGTACAGGTCCTACTATCAAGGAGTACATACCCTAGGAATAGCAATAGAAATTGATCCAATAATTCATATAATTAAATAGATAACTACAAACTATAATAATTGCCATGGAAAAAATACAGAGAGCAGACTGATGGAGGAGGATCACCTCACCTATTTTTGCATAAGTCAGAAATAAACTTCTATTGTGTTAAGCCACTGAGAATTCATGTTTTCTGTTACTGCGACATAGCCCATCTGTCCTAACGAATAAAAGATTCTAGGGGCACCAGAGTGACAGTAGATCAGGTAGGAGATGATAGGAGCTTGGACTAGAGTCATGATGATAGAGATGGAGCAATGTGAACAGATTCAAGAGAGGTTTTGGAGGTAGCTGGGGGTGGATTAGAGGTGGAGGGGTGAGGGTGAGGGAGACAGAGGCATTAAGGATGATTTCCAAGTTCTGGGCTTGTTCAGCTAGCTGGATGGAGCTATCACCCACCCTGTGGTCATTCTGTGTTTTCTTTAATGTGTGAGTAGACAGCAACTGCTGACAACAGTTGCAGAGATCCACCTATACCCCCAAAGGGACTTTACCCAAGTCAGCACCTGCCCCATGGAACAGCTCCCTTCTCGCTAGCTTGGGTCTGGGTGAACTAGATCAGGTTCCCACTAGGTTATACCTGTTGGAATCTGCCCAGTACCTGGCACAACATTTAACAGATAGCAAGTCTTCTGTTAATGTTTGTCAGGAAAGTGGTAAGAGAAAGATGGAAGAGGAAGGGAGAATAGGGCAGGGAGCACTCAATTGTCATTGTTGTTGTTTAATTGCTAAGTTGTATCTGACTCTTTGTCACCCCATGAACTGCAGCACTCCAGGCTTAGCAGAAGATCTGCCACCCTGGGCCAAGTCACTTGGATTAATGGACCCTTTGCTTCTCCTTTTTTTTTTTTTTTTCTTTTTCTGCCATGCCTTGTGGCTTGCAGGATTTTATTAACAGTTCCCCGACCCAGGATTGAACCCGGGTCACAGCAGTGAAACCTCCAAGTGCTAAGCACTGGCCCTCAAGAGAATCCCTGCTCTTTTTATTTTGAAGTCGCTCCCAACACAGTCAGAGTGACCCTGTGCTCTAAACCAGGGCTTCTCAACCTTGTTACTATGGGATTCTTGGTAATTCTTTATTTGGAAAGTGAAGTGACAGTTCGCTCAGTCATGTCCGACTCTTTATGATCCCATGGACTGTAGCTCGCCAAGCTTCTCTGTCCTTGGAATTCTCCAGGCAAGAATACCAAAGTGGATTGCCATTCCCTTCTCTAGGGGATCTTCCTGACCCAGGGATCGAACCTGGGTCTCCCGCATTGCAGGCAAAGTCTTTACCATCCGAGCCACAGGGAAGCCCTCTATTTGGGAGCTAGAGCAAAATGCTATCATGTGCATTAGCAGCCTCCCTGGCCTCTACCCACTAGATGCCAGTGTCTGATCCTGACCATCTCCTCACACCTTCTTAGTTATGACCCTGGAAATATCTTCAGACACTTGCCAGATTTGGACACAAAACCCTCTTCTTCCCAACTGAGAACCACCACTCTAAACTCTGCAGCAACTCCTACAGAGGACATCCTCCCACATCCCGTCACGTCTCTGATCTCCCATCCTCCCGTTTTCTCCCTCACCCACTCTGTTTTTTTGCATGTTCTGGTGTCCTTGCTGTCCCTTGGGCACTCGAGGTGTGAGGTCCATCAGAGCCCTGAAGCCTGCCACTCCCTTAGTCACTCTTCCATCGGAGTTTCAGAAGATTCCCCCCCACCTTGCATCCTTCAGGGCTTTCCTCAAATGTCACCTTCTCGAGGAAGCCAGCTCAGAACACTGTTTATGAAAGTGTTTTGGTTTGTTAGGGCCACCACAACAAAATACCGCAGACTGGGTGACTTAAACAAAAGTGTACTGTCTCTCCATCTAGAGGCTGGAAGTCCAAGATCAAGGTGTCGGCAGGGTTGGTTTCTCCTGAGGCTTACAGGTGGCTGGATCTTCACAGGGTCTTTTCTCTCTGAGTAGGCACCCCTGGTGTCTTTTCATGTGTCCACATTTTCTCTTCTTATAAGGACACCAGGCATGTTGGATTTGGAGTAGGAAATGGTGACCCGCTCCGGTATTCTTGTGGGGATAATCCTGTGGACAGAGGAGCCTGGCAGGCTACAGCTCACAGGGTCACAAAGAGTCGGACACAACAGAGTGACTGCACGCACATATTGGGCTGTGATCCACTCTAATGGCCTCAAGTCACCTCTTTAATAGCCCTGTCTCTAAATACAGTCACATTCTGAAGCACTAGGGGTCAGGACTTAACACGTGAATTTTGGAGGACACAGTCCAGCCCAAAATACCCAACCATCACCACTACCAGCACTCATCAGTCTAACATTCTGAGCATTCTGCTTATTCATCTCTTTTATAGTCCTTTCCCCTTTAATCCTCCAATCTGACTTTGTCCATGTGTTTCATCACTGCATCCTCAGTGCCTAGAATTGTCCCTGGGACATTGTAGGTGCTTATTAATTAATTGCTCAAGTAATGAATAGGCAGAGCTTCTCCATTAACTAGTTGTAAACTTGGGGAAATCACTGAACAACTCTGGCTCTCAGCTCCCTCTGTCAAATGAGGAAATTAGGCTAGATAACATAGAATGAGAATTCTGCCCTGTTTGAATCGTAGCACACACCCTTCCTTGGGTGGTGCAGCCCTAGGGCAGGCCAAGTGAGGGGGGTGAAGTGAGATGGGGCACAAAGGGAAGCAGATACAGGCGCTGTGCTGCCCAATTGGCCACCAGTTCACAAAGAGACACAGCCCGGTAGGTGTTCAGTCACAAAGGACCTTCTCCAGACAGGCTGTGCAGACCACCTGGCCTGGGAACCGCTGTGAGAATCAGTTCCCCCTGCCGTCTACCTTCTCTTGATCACAGTTGGCTCTTTGGGGAGTTAAGTCCCTGGCACTCTAATGGTTTCACCTGGTTCCTTCAGCAGCTTCTGGGGGCGCCAGGCCCCAGGTCCTCTGGAGGAAGGTCTCAATCCTATGAAGGTTTCAACCTCTGAGGCTGCAGGGAACTGAGAAAGTAGGGTAATTGGGACAGCCATCTCTGGTCCTTAGAGTTGAAGTGGTTCAGAGCCTAGAAGACAGCTGAGATGCAGAGAATCTCAGATGGCCTAAGATGTGTCCAAGCAGGAAGATAAGGGAAGGAACAGTGAGGAAGGTGACAGCTGAGCTGTCTGCCACCCAGGTCAGGATAGAGCTGGTTGGAAGCATTGATGGGCTGCAGCCATTGAGGAAGGAGGTCAGACAGAGACGCACAGCCTAGCAGGCAGGGCATTGGGTGGGCTAGATGGAGTCGATCCTTTTGAAGTCCTGAAAGGGACTCCGTGGCCCCATGAGCAGCCCAGCCTCATGAAAGTATTCTGGCTGGTCCTTGAACAGGCAGTCAGCATCATCACCTGCCGAGGCAGGCTCCAGGTGACTGTGATGGGGAAGTGGCGGGGGGCCCAGGCCGGGGTGGGGGGTGGTGCAGAATCCCATTTCCTCGACAGAGAGCCCTGGGGTTGGGCAGGCAGGGAACTGTTTCATTAGCAACAGGATTTGAGTGCTCAGTTTATCTCCCCCCCACCCCAGTCCGCCTCACTGTTAACTGCCTCCGCCCCTCACCTGGCCTGATCGGCACTTTGCCAACTCTTCCAAACTCCAGCCGCCCCCTCAGCTGTCTCTGGAGGGTGAGAGGGTGTTCGCTGCCACAGCGCTCCTCCCCCGGGAGGGGGTGATCTTTTCTCATGTGTGGGCCGGGTGTGTTGGGTTATGCCCCAACTCAAGGGCAGTTTCCTCCCTCCAGAGGTGATCACACCCGCCAGAAGCAGACTGTACATTTGTCTCCTGGGAGGCGGTGGGCGAGGGAAGCAGAACGCAGCGTGTGAGCGTGGGGAGGGGTGTCTACAGATCCCGGGATGGGGTGATAGGCCCGGAGAGCAGGGAGCTGACGCTGCTGACTGTCAGGAGAGGCAGCGGGAGGCTGATTATAGGGCTGGGTCTCTCGGCCCTGGATGTGGGTGCAAGAGCCTGCGGACGCACTTGACTGTCAAGGTGGGGGTGATGGTTACCCTGGTGACTGGGCTAGGAAGTGGGTTGGCCTTGCAGGCAGTAATGCTGGAAAGAAAATATAGTAAGCACTGGTTAGGGCTTCTCTCTTCTTTTTCTTGATTGGAGCACCGGTTAGATGGAAACTTATTATCCTAAATGAAGGACAACTTTCAGTGGTCGGCCCCCCATATCCTCTGTTGGTTTCCTGTGAACACCCTACTTCACACCTTTAAGTCCTGATGGCTCAGTGGTAAAGAATCAGCCTGCAATGCAGGAGACACAGGAGATGTGGGTTCTATCCCTGGGTCGGGAAGATCCCCTGGAGGAGGGCATAGCAACCCACTCTAGTATTCTTGCCTGGAGAATTCCATGGACAGAGGAGTCTGGCAGGCTATAGTCCATAGGGTTGCAAAGAGTCAGACATGACGAAGTGACTGAGCATGAGCATGCAAGATAGTATAGAAGATCTTGATCCTAGTCCCAACTCACCTTGGTACCTCAGGAAAGTCACTTCCTCTCTCTAGGTACCACTCATATCTCCAAGACCCCCAAGATCCCTTCATATGCTAATTCCTTGGCCCTAATCCCCAGATACTCTGAATCAGCAGGTCTGGAACTAGGCCCAGGACTCTGCATTTTAGCCCTTCCCCCCCCCCTCTCCCCCAGGTTCATTGCTGTACCTGCAGTTCAGAACTACTGAAGCTGGGTGCTAAGAGCTCAGGCATGGGAATCAAACAGGCCCAGATTTGAATCTCACCTCTGCTGCCTACTGTTTATCTGCAGCCCATCTGAGCCTCAGTTTTCTCACCTCTATAATGGGAGAAAGAGAACTGCCAGGGTGTATGGTGAGAATCAGCTGAGGTGAGGCTGCAGGCGTGCCTGGCACGTGATGAGGGTCCCATAACTGTTACACTAAATTTCACTTGCTATTCTGTGTGAATCTGTAGTGTCTCTACTATCCTCTCCCCTTCCCAGCAGCCCCCTTCCATCTGTCTCTTCTTCTCCAGCCAAACCCCAATCCCGGAAAATGGTCTCGGCAGTTAGCAAGGAAGCGTCAGGCTAGAGGAGGAGGAGACAGTACACTCACAGCTGGGGCCTCACACCCTGTTCCATCTGGTTAATCTGTTGCCATGACAACTTATCGCTTGCCAGCCTCTGTGGGGTAGAACAGCTTCCTCGGATGCTCTGGATGTGAATGGTCATTTTGCCCAGGCACCAGGAGCTGGTAGACCTCCATGGCCACCCCCATCCTACCCACCACATTTTCATTTCAGGATAAACTGAGGGCTTCTCCAGGACAAGGACTTAGCTGAATTTTGCTTCAAGGCTCCAGTACCTAACACAGTACCTGGCATTTGCCGTTTTTCAGTTGCTAAGTCAGCAAGGAGCTCAAACCAGTCAATCCTAAAGGAAATCAATCCTGAATCTTCATTGGAAGCACAGATGCCGAAGCTGAAGCTCCAATACTTTGGTCACTTGATGCAAAGAACTGACTCTTTGGAAAAGACCCTGATGCTGGGAAAGATTGAGGCAGGAGGAGAAGGTGATGACAGAAGATGAGATGGTTGGATGGCATCATTGACTCAATGGACATGAGTTTGAGCAAACTCTGGGAGACAGTGAAGGACAGGGAAACCTGGCGTGCTGCAGTCCATGGGGCCACAAAGAATTGGACACACTGTGTGATTGAACTGAACTGAGTTGCTAAGTCAGGTCCAACTTGTTGTAACCCCATGAACTGCAGCATGCCAGGGTTCCCTGTCCTTCACTGTCTCCTGGAGTTTGCTCAAACTCATGTCAATCAAGTCAGCAATGCTATCCAACCATCTCATCCCGGCATAGAGCTCAAGAAATGCTGGCTGAATGAATACATAAATGTCATGTAAATCTGATTCTCTTGAGTTTCTTCATCAACAGTGATCTTCATTTAGGAGAGTTAAAAATGAAGTTAGGAGTCCAGGTGTCTGTCATTTGATTTCCTCCCCACCTACCCATTGGGAAAAAGGCATTCCAACCTCTTTGAATGGCATTTATTCACCTTGGCAGCATCTACACATGAATACATAGGAAAGCCTGAGGCCTCCAGGGCCCCCAAAGTATTGTAGTAATGTTGCCTCAACAAATTGTTCATCTAAGCTTTTCTGAACTAGAGTGGTTATTAATATATCAAAGTCTGTACACCAAGAACATTCATCTTTCCTTTGCGGGGACTTGCTTCTCCCAACCATGAATTTTTCATGCCCCCCTTCCCTCCCCTTGCCCAGTTAAAAATAAATCTAATATTGTCAGTCCATCAACTCTCATCCTAGCAGCCTATACATTTCAGATAACATATCCTCCTGTCTGGAGACAGACCCATAGGTGAATGAGTCTTTGCCTTTTAGACACAGTGGTGTCAGATCTATCTGAACATTTTTTTAAGACACATGTGCATATGGATAAATAGAATAGTGCACTTACGTTTCTTTTAAAAATTAATTAAAAACAAAAATTAACTGAAAGCAAAACAAAATCAATTCCCATCTTCCTCTCTCTTGAGGACAGCCTCTCTCAAGCAAAAGACAGAATTGGTAAAATTCAAATCCACTCGGTATTGCAGCTGATTAACAAATTTCATAAGAAAAAGAGATTAAGACTCTTGGCTCAGAAAGGTTTTTCAATATCACAGAGATTAATTTTCTATTATGTCTGCCATTAATAGACAATTGTGAGATAGTAGAAAATACATACATTGGTTTCTGCTCCTGGTTCCTGGCACAGAGCTCCTAAAACCCTTGTTAATTTCCTAAGTGATAAAAACACTAGGAGCATCTCTTGCTCTGTTGAGGACACTGTGGGTAGGCTGTTCGATGAAGGCTGGGCACCAGCATGAGCAAGCCTTGGTTAGAAGCTTGGAATTTTCAGTCTCACCCCTTGTCCTCCAGAGCTGGAGGAGGGTGGGAATGGAGTTAGTCATTGATCATGCCTCTATGAGGAAGCCTCCTTAAAGTCCTAATGCTAGGGGGTTTGGAGAACTTCCAGATGGGTGAGCAGGAGGAGGTGATGGGAGAGTGGTCCAGGAGAGAGCATAAAAGCCCCTCGCCCCCATCTCTTCCATCTGACAGTTCATCTGTATCCTTTATCATATCCTTTTATAATAAACCAGTAAATATAGTAAACTTTTCTGAGTTCTGTGAGCCACTATAGCAAATTAATCGAGTCTGAAGAGGGGGTCTGAGGACCTCTGATTTATAACTGATGGGTCAGAAGCACTGGTGACAACTTAGACTTGTTTTTTCCCCCATATTTTTTTTAAAAGATCTGGTCCCACTCTGCAGCATATGGGACCTTAGTTCCCTGATCAGGGATCGAACCCACGCCCCCTGCATTGGAAGACAGTCTTAACCACCAGACACTGGGGAAGTTCATGACAACCTGGACTTGTGATTAGCGTCTGAAGTAATGGGGGAGGCAGTCTTTTGGGGCTGAGTCCTTAATCTGTAGGATCTGATGCTACCTTGAGGTAGATTGCATCAGAACTGAGTTAAATCGTAGGACACACAGCTGGAGTCGAGGAGAATCATTTGGTGGGCATGTGAGAAAATTCCTGCATACACATTGTCATTGGACCATAGAATAATGCCAACAACTGAGCTTTGGTTAATGAAGCCTGTGCTTAAGAAGTAACATTTGTACATTCATTAACCAAAAATTTGAGTACTTAGCATGGCGTCCCCAGTGGCTCAGCAGTAAAGAATCTGCCTGCAGTGCAGATGCCACAGGAGACGCAGGTTCAATCCTTGGGTCAGGAAGATTCACCTGGAGGAGGGCATGGCAACCCACTCCAGTATCCTTACCTGGCGAA
Organism: Muntiacus reevesi; assembly: GCF_963930625.1. Classification (NCBI taxonomy): domain Eukaryota; kingdom Metazoa; phylum Chordata; class Mammalia; order Artiodactyla; family Cervidae; genus Muntiacus; species Muntiacus reevesi. The sequence continues at coordinate 55,306,534 of NC_089263.1, read as the reverse complement.
TCCCACAGACAGAGGAGACTGGCAGGCTACAGTCCATAGGGTCGCAAAGAGTCAGACACAATTGAAGCAACTTAGCATGCATGCATGTATCTGCTAGACAGGACCAACTTCCTGGGCCTGCAGCCTGGACAGTCACACAGAGAAGGCCTGGTGCTCAGAAGAGCACCCAGCTTGAGGTTGCATGGTCTCACGTCACTATCTTGAAATTCTTAACTTTTTCTTTGAACGTGTGTTTGGTAAGTGCGGTCCGATGGGACACTGGTGCATGCTTAGCAGCAGAGGAACTAAGTACAGTGTGTGGACAGAGGCAAGCTTCCCTTGTCCACTGGTTTCTGAGGTTGGGTTCTGCATTTGCTTGCCAGTACAATATTTTGTTTTGTAATCGGATTTCAAAGCTGTGAAGGGAAGCAGTACCACCCAGCTGCTTATAGCTCCACTGTCCCCTTTTAGTGTTAAAGGATACTTGCTCCTTGGAAGAAAAGCTATGACCAACCCAGACAGCATATTAGAAAGCAGAGATATTACTTTGCCAACAAAGGTCCATCTAGTCAAAGCTATGGTTTTTCCAGTAGTCATATATGAATGTGAATGTTGGACCATAAAGAAGGCTGAGCACTGAAAATTGATGCTTCTGAACTGTGGTCTTGGAGAAGGCTCTTGAGAGTCCCTTGGACTGCAAGGAGATCCAACCAGTCCATCCTAAAGGAAATCACTCCTGAATATTCATTGGAAAGACTGATGCTGAAGCTGAAGCTCCAATACTTTGGTCACCTGATGCAAAGAACTGACTCATTAGAAAAGACCCTGATGCTGGGAAAGATTGAAAACAAGAAGAGAAGGGGACAACAGAGGATGAGAGGGTTGGATGGCATCACCAGCTCAATGAACATGAGTTTGAGCAAGCTCCAGGAGATGGTAAAATGACAGGGAAACCTGGTGTGGTGCAGTCCATGGGTTCACAAAGAGCCAGACACGACTGAGCGACTGAGCAACAATCCCTTTTAGTGTAAATCTGGCCACATCACATATGTGTTACTTGTCTGTGTTTTTATTTCATGTTTTAATTTTATTATTTTTTAAATCTTTTTAGTTTTTATGTTGGCCATGTGGCACAGCTTGCAGGATCTTAGTTCCCTGATCAGAGATCAACCTGGGCCCCGTGTAGTGGAAGTTCAGTCCTACACACTGGACCACCAGGGAATTCCTGCTTGTCTGTGTTTTTAACCTTGAATTTATTCAGCAGTTCCTTCAACAAGCAGAGATGAAAGCTGGTTTGGGTTCCTGTTCCACATGCCCAACTATGTTGCAAAAAGGAAAGGACTCCTTTATTCAAACGCCATGCAAAAAGCATATTTGATCTAATAGAAATATTTATAAAGCCTCACTCTACTCACCTAACACCATGCCTGGAGTGAAATAGGAACTAAAGGGGTGAAAATGAGATGCAGCCCCCACCTATTTGAGTTTATGACCTAAGAAGAGAAATAAGATATGCAAACTGTTAACAAGGGCAGCTTCATGTAATGACCATATACGTGTTTTAATACAAAAAGTGTTATTAGCTACTCAAGAGTTATTTCTTAGGCAAAGCAGGAATGTGGGAATGGCGGTGAAGAGAAAGTGTGTGATCTAACTTATGTATGCATGCTCAGTTGCCCAGGCGTGTCTCTTCGTGACCCCATTAACTGAAGCCCACCAGGCTCCTCTGTCCATGGAACTCTCCAGGCAAGAATACTGGAGTGGGGTGCCATTTCCTCATCCAGGGATCTTCTCAACACAAGGATCAAACATGCACCTCCTGCATTGGCAGACAGATCCTTTATCCCGAGCCACCTGAAAAGCCCATATACTACTCACACTTTCCCCTTTAAAAGGACAAATAGGACAAGAAGTAATGCCTAAGGTGGGTGCTTCCTGTTCAGGAGATTGCCTCAATAAATCTTTAGCCATCAGAGGTCTTCCCTGAATCATCTGGGGGGCAGGAATGGAAGACGAGCCCACTGAGCAGAGAGGAGATACCAAAAATCCATCACTCAGTCATGTCCGACTCTTTGCAGCCCCACAGACTGTAAGCCCACCAGGCTCCTCTGTCCATTTATTGAGGAGATAGAAAACCTCAGGCATAGTAGTGGAAAGATTTTGAAAGAGAGTAATGTCTAATATTCAGTATTAAGCAGTTGGCATTGCTGACTTGTAAAGGTCCTTCCTTTGCCTGAAAATCTTTGATAAAATCTGCCCCACAGACAAGGGTACTGGGTCGCATGAGTGAGTCTTCTTCATTCATTTTTATATCTCCCAGTGTGTCTGGCACTTGGCAAGAAATTGATGAGTATGTATTATAGGAGGAAAAAAATGCTTAATGAATAGACACAAATGAGAGCATGACTGATGATCTACTAGCTTCTCCAGACGTCACATCCGAGAACAAGTTGGAGATACAGAATGTGCTATGAGATGCTTCCAGAGGGTGCGGGTTGGATGGGGGAGGGGAAGCAGAGCCTTTGTTCACGTAAATTTGGAGGCCCAGCTATAAATAGGTGCTGTGGCCCAAAAGACTCAAAACCCCTTAAAAGTAAGCCTGTATCTGAAGGGCCCACATTCAGGGTGAAACAGACTGAGCTGGGATCAAATGCACATGATTTCTCAGCAAGACAGCATGAGGCTCTTTAACGCTGTGTGCTGCAACAGCCTTTGCCTTGGCAAATGGAGCCCCAGGCATTCGGCTGGCACCTGTTTCATCCCAACACCTGCTAAGGCTCATTCCTGACTCGCGCCAGCTCGCTGTTTCATAAGACGGGGCAGTACCGTCTCTCTTCCTGTATCACCACAATAATCGCTGAGAACAATAATTTGAACAAGGAGAATTTATAATTCTCCGGTAACATGCAAAATACTGTGGTTTAAGGCCAAATAATCTCCTGACTGTTGGGTAATGGAAACTATTACGTTCTGCTTCGGTTTGCATAGCAAGCGTCAACCTTGGCTGTGCATGGAATTAGAACCACTCACTCACTCGTTTACTCTTCAGCCCATACTATTAATAACCAGAATGCCAGTGATGGAGCAGGCAGTGTGCACCGTGGAGTCGAGAGTTTGGCTTTATTTCCTCCCAGGGAATCGTGATTCAGGAGGAAGCCTTGCAAAACAATGACCCTTCGATGCTAGGCTTCAGGGGAGGAATAAAATACCTCACAGACACCACTCTCCTTGGAGTTCCACCTCAAAGGTCACCATCTTCGAGGGGTCACGGTACAGTAATTCACGTCTCAAACCCCAAACCCCACAGACGTGACACAGTGGGCTGATCTGGGTCTGGAGCCTAGTCCTGTCCCTCACTGGCTAAGTGACATGGGACATGTGTCTTCTCCTTCCTGTCTCTATTACAGGAGGTGAAGTGGAAATAAGGCATGTCCTTAAGATCACTCCAGCAATAGGACATGGGAGGGATTGGGGGATTTAGAAGCTAAGGTGGGGACTTTCCTGGTGGTCCAGTGGCTAAGGCTTTTGTGCTCCCAATGTAGGGTCTCATCCCTAGTCAGGGAACTAGATCCCACCTGCCTCAACTGAAAAAAAAAAAAAAAAAAGATTTCACTTGCCACAGCTAAGATCCAGAGCAGCCAAATAAATAAATATTTTTTCAAAAAAAGCAAGAAAGAAAAATAAGTAAGGTGGATATTAAGAATGGATATTCTATACCATTTCAGGCAAATTGTTATAACTCAAAGCACCGCACTCATTAAATGGCAAGCATAAACAGATAAGATTCTTGCCCCTTACAATTAGCTCCAGATCCGTGAATCAATTTCAAGAATACTATAGCCTTTCAGGCTGTTTGTCAGGCGACTGCATTGCAGTAGAGTCTCAAGAAGAAATCGATCCATGAACGAAATGTCCATTTACCTGCAGCAGTCACTACAGTTCTGAATGCACATGAACCCAGACACAAACAAGACCTACTTAACACAGTTTCTGGTTTGTTGCTAAGAAACCACAACTGCCTGGTATGCGTGTGACCACTCTGGTCTTGTGTCAACTCATTATGCCCACATAATTAGAGTGAACTTAGCAATGGAGAATGGAACGTGGGATTGTGTTTTTCTTCACCCCTACAGTTAGTCTATTATTGTACAGAGGCCTAAAGAATATTTTCCAGAACCAGGTGAAAGAACAGAGATGACAAGGAAGACTTGAGATCGTGTGAAGGGAAGGAGGAAGGAAATATGATTCTTCACCTGACAATCCACAAAGGCCTACCAGCCGTGTGGTACCCTTTCATTATCTATCTTTTTTCCTCTTTCAAGTACTGTGCTGCACACTGGCCAAGCATGGATACCTAGGCCTGGACACCATGGTGCAAGTGAACCAGAAGAGCGAGGAGCAATATTCCCACAGTGATGATCCAAGTGAGCTATCAGGGAAGCCCACAGTGATTATCGTCACCCCCTAAACCACTCCCCGAGTAGGAGAACAAAGACTGGTGTAAACATCGCTGCATCTTCTCCCCTGGGAGTGAGAGGGTCAAGGGAGCCCTGCCCCCACCAGCCAGCCTGTCCCAGATGGCTGAGCATCCTTCAGCCTGTAGATCGCTGCAGTTTCCCAGAATTCCACCGTCACGCCAGAACCCAGAAGCACATGACATGGTTTCTTTCTGGGCTTCGGGAGGAGGTTCCATAAATCACTTCTCTCAGGATAGCAGTCTCAAGATAATTCAAAATTATTCCTCCAGTCCCTTGGCTGGCTTTCAATTTCCTTACCCCACTTTACTGCACAGTCAATTTTTTAAGATCTGAGCGATGACACCTGGGAGACGGATAAGTTAGCAAACAGCTATTCAGTGTGGTGAGCAATGTGATCAAGGTAAACACACAGGGCTGCAGACCCCAAATAAGGAAACTATGCCTCAATGGGACAGGTATGTGTATCAGAGAAGAGGCCCCTGAACAGGTGACACTGGAGAACCCACAACTGTGGCTTCTCTACTTGAGGGCAGACTCTTGACCTCAGTCATTTTTGCATCTATCTTGTGCCTAGCACAGAACCTCACATTTGGTGGGTATGCCATAAACATGGACTTGTACTGTTAAGTTACTTAGAAATCTCAGATGACCCCTGGCCATCTCAGCCATTGGTCACATCTTTCTCTAGCTTGCTCATTCCTTGAGCCCTAGGGTAATTTCATTTATGTTTGCATAACTTTGATTGGAAGTTTTATAAAAAATGAACTCAAAGTCAGCTTCCAGGTTCGTACCATGTCTTAGAAGAGGATCTCTCCCACTGAGGGTCTAAGCAGAGTCTGGCAGACCAGGCCCATGCTAGCCATCAAAGTCTGAGGCTCCTCAGAGCAGGCCCTCCTATTCAGCACCGGCCAAGGATCCAGGCAAGTCAGGGGCAGATGGCAGGGCTGGCACCCACCGTCTCTGTTGTCCAACAACAGGGCTCTTCACCCTGCTGTGTGGGCACGTGCGTGTGCTAAGTCACCCAAGTCGTGTCTGACTCTTTGCGCCCCTATGGACGGTAGCCTGCCAGGCTCCTCTGTGCATGGGATTCTCCAGGCAAGAATCCTGGAGTAGGTTTCCACGCCCTCCTCCAGGGGATCTTCCTTACAAAGGGATCGGACCAGCATCTTTTATGGCTCCAGGATTGGCAGGTGGGTTCTTTACCACTAGCGCCACCTGTGTGGGCATACATGCTCTCATAGGTTTTGGTTGGGGGCAGTAGTTTTTCAGAAAAGTAAAACAAGTATCAGTTAAACTCATTTTCAGAAAGTGGAAAAAAAAAAAAAAAAAAAACACATCTAGTTCATATGTTAGCTATAGTTTGAATGACAGCCTTTTAAAAAACATACCCAATTCTAGAGGAAAAACTTAGACAAGGACTGTGCTTAAAAGCCACTTGTCATCACTGTTATTCACTAACTTCTGTTGCTGTATTACATGCATTATTCCAAGTCCTGTCCGTGGGGGGGAAACTGTGTACCTTGGATTTTAATCTTCCCTAATCACGGCTTTCATGGTGTCACTTTTCTCTTCAAGAACTTGAACTAATGCCCAAGTCCCACTGAAGCCAGTCCAAAGTCTCAGCCCCCATATTCTCTATTGTGAAGTCCTTCCATACTTCAGCCCCTGCTCTCACCAGGCTGACTGCCTCTGCTTGTGCTGGAAACCACCCTCCCCCTCTTGCCTTCCTACACTTATTTATACTGTTCCCCCACCATGAAGACTCTCTGCCTTTTCTCCAGTAATGGTAATCCACCTTGTCCTTCAAAGGTCAGTTTATGCCTGCTTTCTTTCTAGAATGATCCCAGATAATTAAAAAAACAACAAAACAAAATATTAATTTTTTTGACTGTCTGGAGTCTTAGTTGTGGCACAGGGGATCTTTCGTTACCACACACAGACTCTCTAGGTGTGGCTTGCAGAATCTTAGTTCCCTGTTGTTGCCCAGTTGGATCCAACTCTTTGGGACCCCATAGACAGCAGCACACCAGGCCTCCCTCTCCCTCACCATCCCCTGGAGTTTGCCCAAGTTCATGTTCGTTGCATCAGGGATGCTGTCCAGCCATCTCATCCTCGGATGCCCTCATCTCCTTAGTTCCCTGACTAGGGATGAAATCCATGTCCCCGCCCCCCACCATTGCAAGGCAGACTCTTAACCACTGGACCACGAGAGAAGTCCCAAACCCAGATATTCTCAGCTCTTCTCTCCTCCTCAATCTGGATACTCCCCTCATTTATGCACATGGTTCTGTCAGTTTTCTACACTTCCATGTATTTTGTGTTTCTGTTTCAGAGATAGATGGCAACATAGTCTGATTGGAAGCTCATTGGATTTGAAATTGAACCTCAGTTGTGTCACCTATTAGCTGTGTGGCCTTGGGCAACTTACTAACCCTCTCTGGGCCTAGTCTCCCCATCTGCTAAAAAAGGACAATAATAACTGCTTTGCAAGATTGTGGTGATTTTAAGAGGAAATGGGCAGAAACGTATCTGGCACACAGGAAGCTTCATAATGATGGCTACTGTTGGCATCATTGATCTTCAAGGCCTCCTTCTTCTGGCCTAGCTTTCTCAGAGGGTGTGAATAAAGAGAGCTGGATGTCTGTGGCAGGGCAGGAAGGCAGTGACTTCTTCCTGATGCCAGTCTTGCCTGAACATGCAAACCCTCCTACCTACTCCTCCCCTCCCTCCCTCCACACACAAAATGCCACTCCCCATTGTTGGCCTGTGAGATAAACTGTGCCTGTTGATCCAGGAGTGCTTGGTCCTCTTTTGTTCCTTGATCTGGGCATTTCAACATAAATATGTCCTCTTCAAGCTGCTCTACCCTGTGGGACCAGCTCTAATCCACCTCCTCCCTCATCTCTTCAATCAAAAGTTGCCAGGAATGCCCCTGGATCCTCATCTTGCTTTGTGTGTCTTTGGCTCATTGCCCTGCAGGATCAAATGAGTTAATCTATGAGAAGCCCTTGAAATAGTTCCTGGTGCAAAACGAGCTCTAAGGAAATCTTGGCAATTCTTACTATTACGCTGGTCTTCCATCACCGACTCTGCTGAATACAGTCAGTCCTTCTGTCCATGAGCCTCTCCAGACTCAGGCTCTGTCCATGGAGACTGATGCCCAAGGATGCAGGACTTGGACCCTTGACTCTAGCTTCCCTATGGGCTCAGCTAATGCGGAACCCTGAGGAGGAGGAGGGGGAAGGGAGGGGAGTGTTGTCAGGGAATTGTTTTTTCCCAGTGCCTTCCCAGAGGCTACAAAATGCTCCTCTCCATCATCCCCCGACCAAATACTCTGATGTTACTAGTCCCAAAGTACTGCATGGTTCCTTATTAAATTCTTCTGAAATTACCCAAATTAACTATGTCATTTGTTCCTTGACAGTCCCCTGTTTGAGACCCTGGTGGCTCAGACAGTAAAGAATCTGCCTGCAATGTGGGAGACCCAATGTGGTTCAATCCCTGTGTTGGGAATCTGCCTGCAATGTGGGAGACCCAGTGTGGTTCAATCCCTGCGTTGGGAAGATCCCCTGGAGGAGGGCATGGCAACCCACTCCAGGATTCTTGTCTGGAGAATCCCAGGGACAGAGGAGCCTGGTGGGCTTACAGTCCTTCAGGTCGCAGAGTCGGACACGACTGAGCGACTAAGCACGCTTTCTAAATCTTGCATACCTTACACTGTTTGGTTTAGTAGAATAACACAGGCTGGGCAGGCTCCCTGAGGTTCTTCTGAATTTTGTTTTAAAAGATGATTTGAAGAAAAAAATACATATGTATATATATACACAAAATCATTATGAGGATAAGCTTAAGAATTGATACTCATTTTAAAGACTTAACCTTGAGACTCCCTGAAAGTATGTCAGGAACCCATGGGATTTGGAGTTCCCTTGAGAATGTGGCGCTTTTGAGGATGGTTGAGGAGATGCTGAGGAGACACCCAGAGAAGACCATGCCTGGGGCACGGGTACCCGTGGCAGAGTCCTTGGGAAGGGGTATCTTCTGTCCCCTCCTCAGAGCCACAGTGCCCCTCAGAGACCAGAGGTGCCACCCTGGCCAACTGCACCGGCAGAGGAAGCTGTGATCAACACCAGGGGTCTCTGGACAGCGGAGCCAGGGTGTGTCGGAGGGAGCCCCACGGTAGGCAGTCAGCCTGCCCTAGACCTCGACAAAGGCAATGCCAGGCCAGACTCGACTTATTTTTTAATAAATAAAGAAACAAAAGCTTCCTTGATAGCTCAGCTGGTAAAGAATCCGCCTGAAGTGCAGTTCAATTCCTGAGCCGGGAAGATCCGCTGGAGAAGAGATAGACTACCCACTCCAGTATTCTTGGGCTTCCCTGGTGGCTCAGCTGGTAAAAAAAAAAATCCGAGTGCAATGTGGGAAACCTGGGTTTGATCCCTGGGTTGGGAAGATCCCCTGGAGAAGGGGATGGCTACCCACTCTAGTATCCTGGCCTGGAGAATTCCATGGACTGTAGGGTCACAAAGAGGTTGACACGACTGAGCAACTTTCACTTTCAAAGAAACAAAACGTTTCTTGAACCTCATTGTCATATTACTGTTTAGTCACTAAGTCGTCTGACTCTTTTGCAACTCCATGGACTGCAGCCTGCCAGACTCCTCTGTCCATGAGATTTTCCAGGCAAGAATACTGGAGTGGGTTGCCATTTCCTCCTCCAGGAGATCTTCCCAGCCCAGGGATTGAATCCTCATCTCCTGCATTGGCAGGCAGATTCTTTACCACTGAGTCATCTGGGAAGCCCTGTTATAGGAGAGACTAATTGTCACCCCTCTTATCTTGTAGGAGAGGCTTGTGACCAGGGCCACCCAGAAGAAAGACTTTAATTCCTAGAATCCTTTGTTGATAGGTGTGAGCAGAATTTCCACGTTCTGCCCTTAAGGAAAGGGGCATGATGGTAGGAGGTTGTTCTCACTCAGCTCTGTGCAGCCTCGGGGACTTTGACTTTAGATATTGCCTTCATCTGCAGGATCTGAGTTGGCACTGGAAGGCACTGAGTCTGCCTTCCAGTGGCTGCCAGGGACTTGGGATGGGGTATGAAGGTCTCTGGAAAGAGATAGCAGATGAGAATTTATTGGGGTAATGGATCTGTAGTGCATCTTCATTATAGTGGGAGTTACATGAACCTATACATGTGTCAAAATTCATAGAACTATACACTAAAAGAGGAGAAAAGTCAATTTTTCCACATAACCTAAAGAATAAAATTAATGCACACATGTACATATGTATATGTGTATGGTGGTTTAGTTGTTAAGTCATGTCCAGCTGTTTCGGATCCCATGGTCTAGCCCACCAAGCTCCTATGTCCGTGGGATTTCCCAGGCAAGAATATTAAAGTGGGTTGCTATTTCCTTCTCTAGGGTGTCTTCCTGATCCAGGGATCAAACCCTGGTCTCCTGCATTGCAGACTGATTCTTTACTGATTGAGCCACCAGGGACTATACATGTGTGTATATACACACATCTAATGTTTGGTTGTGTGCCTGAAAAGGTATCCAAGAACAGGTCTACTCTATTTGTGATCCATAGACCAGTCACCCACAATTCCTATTAGAAGCCATGGTGAGATAGGACCTCATGATAGAGGATAATTCAACTACTTTGCTAAGTACACGTTTTAGGCTGTTGCTGAGTTTTCTTTTTCACAAGAAGACTTTCCCGGTGGAGTTAATAGCGTGTTGATTTACGTTATGGTGCAAACTCCTTTTGTGGAAGCCGGTGGGCCTTTTGAGCATAACTGCTGTGGAAATTGTAGCTATAATAATATTCATGTTATTTACATAAGAATGTTACAACAATGGTCACTGAAGGCAGAGACCACGACATTGATCTCTGGTGATTAGCACCAGGCATGGGACCTGGCTGGCAGACAGTCAAATCAGGTTTGTTAGAGGAGATGAGGACTTGTGCTAACAGTTCATCCACTCATTCAACTGAGGGGCCAACAAATAAAGTCTAATGCAAGGCATATTGAAATGCCTTCTGAATAGCAGCCCAAGAAGAGAGTCCTGCACAAGGATTAAAAGGGGTGACAACCTGTTGGAATGTGTCTCTCCCTGATGCCCAAGATTTTGCCTTTTTTTCATGTATACCCCCAGAACGAGTCCTTCTCTCCCAGTCTCTAAAGTCTGCTGCCCTGCCGTTTTTTAGATAATTTATTTTTAAAAATAATTTGTTTATTTTATTTTTTGATTGCACTGGGTCTTCGTTGTGGTGCACGGGCTTCTTTTTGTGGTGGCTTCTCTTGTTGCAGAGCATGGGCCCTAGGCACGTGGGCTTCAGAAGTTGTGGTGTACGAGTTTAGTCACTCCATGGCATGTGGAATCTTCCTGGACCAGGAATTGAACTCACTCACTCGATTGATGAACTGAGTCCCCTGCATTAGCAGGCTGATTCTTATCCACTGTCCGCCCAGGGCTTCCCAGGTGGTACCAGTGGTAAAGAACCTGCCTGCCAATGCAGGAGACATAAGAGACACGGACTCGATCCCTGGGTTGGGAAGACCCCCCGGAGAGGGGCATGGCAACCCATTCCAGTATTCTTGCCTGGAAAATCCCATGGACAGAGGAGCCTGGCAGACTACAGTCCATGGGGCTGCAAAGAATCAGAAATGGCTAAAGCCACTTAGCATGTACCACCAGGGAAGTCCTGTCACATATTTTAATCCGGAGCCCCTTGTCCTGCTTAAGAAAAGCCACACAAGAGGATTCCCTGATGGTCCAATGGTTAGGACTCTCCGCTTCCACTGCAGGGGGCATAGGTTTATCCCTGGTTGGGGAATTCAGATTCTGTAAGCTTTGTGGCACAGCCAAAAAAAAAAAGTCACACAAGATCTGGTCCATGGAAAGGCAAAGAGGTGAAACAGAGGGAAATACTTGAGACTAAAATTGAGAATCACTCTGTCCCCCCTGCACTGTCCATAACAGAGTGATCTCAGGCAGGCGTCCCTGTCTATGGGCTTCTGACTCCCCAGCTGACCAGTGGATGGGCTGGGCTCTCAGACCCTTTCACCTTCACCCTTCCAACTGCAACATTCACAGAGTCACTGAGGCTGAAGTCATCACTCATCAGCTGGACCCTTTTTGTCCTTCTTTTTCTGCCCAAGATCTGCATCTCTGGGTATGTTGGTCCTTTGCTAAAGGCCAGCGATCTTTACCATGGAGAAAAGCATGGTTCCCTCCTGACAGCAAGTCCAGAAGTTGAATGCCTGGCCCCAAGCTTCCGACCCTTCTTGAGTTCTCTGGGTGCCCCTGGCACAGTTCACAGCACCCCAGCAAAGAAGTCCACCATCTCTGCCATCACAGACCTTCTGGCGGATTGTAGCGGCCTCTATTATTTCAATGTATAATTTATATGTCCCATTTCCACTGCCAAGGACAGCCTACGAAGCACACTTGATCCCACACAGGAAACTGGGAACTCTGCCCTCTGAGATACGTGTGTTCTCCACCCACGACCACGCGCAACTTTCCCAAGTCTTTCACTTTACTGGGGCGCCTCACTAGGCCAGGAACAGTGAGACCTGGGAGTAATAGGACAATAGCCACAATTTCAAGGCTGATCTTAGAGACGGGGGCATGGGTGACATCAAACGCATATGATGTGTTTGTAGCAGCCGCAGGACTGTACCCAGCAGGCTGGGATTCACAGCTGCACACAGTCAGATCTTAGTAGACAAGCAGCGTGGCCAACCTGGCATCAGGTCTCTAATCAGAAGCCTGGGTTCCAATTTTGATGCTGCTGGCTACGCAGGAGGCCTCAGAAACATCATGCCAAGTCTCTGGACTTGAGCCTCCTCATGTTTAAAATATAAATGCACTAACTCCTGCCCTCCCAGCCCTGCCAGGTTGCAGCAAGAATCAAGAGGAATAATATCTGATTTGCTTTGTTGGAGACAGTGAAAAACATGTAAACCTAGACAAATAGGTAAGGTTTTTAAAACTTCTATAGCAAAACTGCTAAATTTTTGATATAGTAACCACATATGTTGCCGTTTAAAACAAGGGAGATGTTATGTAAATTGCACAGTTATCTCTGCCAACACATACGTATCAACTTGCTTAAATAAAAAGATCTTCTGTGCTTTAAGAAAGAAAAAAAAAGGAGAGAGGAATAATACACATAGACGTTCTTTGTAAAGCACTGTACTCTGGACCTCCCTGGTGGTTCAGACTGTAAAGAATCTGCCTGCAATGCAGGAGACCCGGGTTTTGATCCCTGGGTCAGGAAGATTGCCTGGAGGAGGGCACAGCAACCCACTCTGATATTCTTGCCTGGAAAATCCCATGGACAGAGGAACTTGGTGGACTGCAGTCCATGGGGTCACAAAGAGTCGGACATGACTGAATGACTAAGCTACTCAAAGTGCGGTCCACGGTCTGGCAGCGTCAGCACCAAGTGGGAGCTTGTTAGAAATGCAGGTTCCCAGCTCGCTCTCTGGGCTTCCCTGGTGGCTCAGCTGGTAAAGAATCTGCCTGCAATGTGTGACCCCTGGGTTCTATCCCTGGGTTGGGAAGATCGTCTGGAGAAGGGAATGGCTACCCACTCCAGTATTCTGGCCTGAGCAACTTTCACTTTCACAGGTCCCTATCCAGGCCTGCTGAATTGGAATCTTTTATCCACTACCCCCACGAGGTGATCTTTGTGAGAAGCTCTGTGATAAGCAAACCTAAGTGTGGTGTGAGGGCAGGAACATGCAGGGTGGAGCCTCCTACCTCTCTTAAGTTCAAGTTCAGTTCTCCCACTGCCTGCCTTAGTGGCCTTGGGAAAGCTTTTAGAGGCTTGTTTCCTCAACTAGAAAACAGTATCTTGTTACTTTCTCTTTCCTGGTGGGGTGAAAAGAAAGGAAGGGGTGCCCAGAGCGGGAGCTGGGAACCTGCATTTCTAACAAGCTCCCACGTAGTACTGATGCTGCCAGACCACGGACCACACTTTGAGTAGCCAGAGGATGTGTCTGAGCTTAATCACTCAGTCATGTCTGACTCTTTGTGACCCCATGGACTGCAGTCCGCCAAGCTCCTCTGTCCATGGGATTTTCCAGGCAAGAATATCAGGGTGGGTTGCTGTGCCCTCCTCCAGGCAATCTTCCTGACCCAGGAATCAATAGCCAGATATAGTCAGATGAGAAGTGGAGAAATAGGGAAGATAAAATGATGAAGAAGAGCAGGAAACAGGCCAGTGCTTCCTTCTGCCTGCCCTGTGTCCCCTCCATCCCTCTCTTCCCCAGCCTCCAAAACCTATTGACCAAAGGCAGCTGAAGAGTGAGCAGCTCCTCTTCTGTTGGCAGAGAGCCCAAGTGACAACCAACGCAGATGGAAAGAGAAGGCGTGAAATTGGGGGCTCTGAGGGTCCCTGGTTCTTCCAGGAGAGCTGGTGGGTTGTTCCCAGAGCCTGTTCCCAGACCACAGAGCATCCCAGGGATGGTACCCGGAGAGCTAAAACTGAGGTCAACAAGGGGATGGGAAGAACCACAGAGCAGCCTCATCCTCTGGGTTGCAGGTTGTCTTGGAGACCTTGCCTGCACATGTAATGAGTGACATTACACTGGATTTTCTGTTAAGCAAGCTTCTGGATATAACCTGAAGGTGAGGGGACTTGACCTGTGTTCATAATTTTCCAGTGATGCTGGGAAATAGACTGCATCACACTCTACAAAATTCCATTCAAGTAATTACCCAGGAAGAGGTATTATAATTGCACAGATAGAAGTGCTCTGTTCTGTGGGTTCAAAAATACTGGCTTTACAGGGCTGTGGTGAGCATTAAATGAGATAACGTGTGGACTGCTCTTGGCGTACGGCTTTTGATTAATCTTTTCCCTTCAATCTTACAGATGAATTGAAAGCTTTGGTCTGACCCAGAGGTCTCGTCCTTGGCCTCAGCCCTGGCAGCTGCATCCTAATGAATCTGCTAATCGACGTTTCTAATTCATGGTGATGGAGCCCCCAGCCCTGATCCTAAAAGCCCTGGCTCATGGCTGATAGATTATATTTGTTTGTTTGTTTTTCTGAAAAAGCTCTTCTATTTTTTTTTCAAGTACCACAGGCAGCCTGGCCCTCTGTACTTTCTGCAGCTAAAAATGATCTCCTGAGGAAATCAAGTTAAAGAAATGCTTGCAGACAATAGTTTTAAATGCTCCTGGGTGCACATTTAAAACCCAGAGAATTTACAAGCCAACGTGTGGGATAAATAGTACAGACTGAGGACTGACCAGGTGTGACAGATAGATTTACTGGCCCCAGATCTTCACCCCTCCCTATATCTACACGCCTACCATGGCCTCATTTTGGGCAGGGTAATTCTACACTCTCGGATTTTCAGCTTGATTGTGTTTCTTGCTTTGGCCAATGGAATGGAAGAGAAGTGACAGCCTGCTGATTCCAAGCCGAGGCCTTAAGAAGCTTTGTAGGCTTCTGCTGTCACCATAGAAAGAACTTCCCCTAGGCAGCTGCTTCCCCATCAAGCTGGGCTCCAGGATGAACCCACTTGGATCAGAGCTACCCCAACTGCCCACAGACCATCAGGGAAAGTCAAAGCTGCTGCAATTGTCACAGCTTGAAGCAGTTATCTGGTCAACCCCAGCCTAGAATAACAGTACTGCCCCAGCCTTTGTGCAGAGCCAAGGGGGGAAAAAATTGATTGTTGTTTTAAGCCAATATGTTTGGCGATAGTTTATTTTTTTCCCAATTATTTTTATTAGTTGGAGGCTAACTACTTAACAATATTGTAGTGGTTTTTGCCATACATTGACATGAATCAGCCATGGATTTACATGTGTTCCCCATCCTGAACCCCCCTCCCACCTCCCTCCCCATCCCATCCCTCTGGGTCATCCCAGTGCAACAGCCCCGAGCATTTGTCTCATGCATCCAACCTGGTGTATAGAACAGACTTTTGGACTCTAGGGGGGAAGGTGAGGGTGGGATGATCTGAGAGAACAGCATCGAAACATGTACATTATCAAGTGTGAAACAGATCACCAGCCCAGGTTGGATGGGGATAGTTTATTATGCGGCATTCTTGTGACCATAGCAAACCTATACACCATGTGATGAAGCCAGGAAAATAAAGTGGGATGAAAAGAAATACAGAGGGATAAAAAGAGAGCAGGAAAGAGGGGAAAGTTGAGTGTTCCTTACACTGTGTTAGCTCATTCTGAAGATGGAGCTGGCCTCCTGGGTGTCCTCAGCTCCAAGCACACATAGTGATAATGCACTTTGGTGCCACAGCACCCGGTTGTACTAGATGTTCATAATCCTGGGAACCTAAGACAAGCCCGGAAGAAGTGGAGTTCACAGGAGGGCAGGGAAGCAACTGCAGAGCTAGGAACACCCAGGACCTAGGACCAACAAGGCCCGTATTTGCATTCAAGATGAGAGAAGATGGGGAATCAGAAGTTACATCTTGTTGAGACTCAAGCACAACTTTGGAAGGCAGGACAGTCAGAGGGTTAGCCTTGGGCTGAGGCAGGTGAGGGAGACCCAGACTGAGCTTGTTTCCTGTGTCGGGGGTGGGGTGGGCAAGGACAAGGCAGATGCCTGGCTTTAGGAGGCAGGATCCTGAGGGTTGGAAGGAGTCTAATGGGTAGACAGGGTGTATTAATCAGGGTTCCAGAGTACCAGAACCAGCTGGGTAGATAGATAGACAGATACAGACACAGAGTGGTGGTGGTGGTTTAGTCATTAAGTTTTTTCTAACTCTGTGACCCCATGGACTTCTCTGTCCATGGGATTTCCCAGGCAAGAACACTGGAGTGGGTTGCCATTTCCTTCTCCAGGGGATCTTCTCAACTCAGGGATTGAACCTGCATCTCCTCCTGCACTGGCAGACGTATTCCTCACCGCTGAGCCATCTGGGAAGGCCAGTATAAATATAGTAGTCCCTATTATTCCATAGGATATACTTATACTACACAATTTCTAGCTGTTTATCTGCCATGATCTTAGTTTTTTGAATGCTGAGTTTTAAGTCAGCCTTTTCACTCTCCTCTTTCACTTTCATCAAGAGGCTCTTTAGTTCCTCTTTGCTGTCAGCCATTGTCTTATCTTATTCAGTTGCTTAGTCATGTCTGACTCTTTGCAACCCACACGAAGCCTCTCTGCCCTTCACCATCTCGTGGAGCTTGTTCAAACTCATGTCCATTGAGTTGGTGATGCCATCCAACCATCTCATCCTCTGTCATCCCCTTCTCCTCCTGCCTTCAATCTTTCCCAGCATCTGGGTCTTTCCAAATGAGTCAGTTCTTCACATCAGGTGGCCAAAGTACTAGAACTTCAGTTTCAGCAACAGTCCTTCCAACGAAGATTCAGGAAGAATTGACTGGTATGATCTCTTTGCCGTCCAAGGGATTCTCAAGAGTCTTCTACAACACCACAGTTCAAAACCATCAATTCTTTGGCACTCAGCCTTCTTTATGGTCCAACTCTCACATCCATACATGACTACTGGAAAAACCATAGCTTTGACTAGATAGACCTTTGTTGGCAAAGTAACGTCTTTTCTTTTTAATACACTGTCTGTTTGTCATAGCTTTTCTTCCAAGAAGGTGGTGTCATCTGCATATCTGAGGTTGTTGATATTTCTCCCAGCAATCTTGATTTCTACTTGTGCTTCATCCAGTCTGGCATTTCACTTGATGTACTCTGCATAGAAGTTAAACAAGCAGGGTGACAATATACAACCTTGATGCACTCCTTTCCTGATTTGGAACCAGTCTGTTGGCCCATGTCTGGTTCTAACTGCTGCTTCTTGATCTGCATACAGATTTCTCAGGAGGCAGGTCAGGTGGTCTGGTATTCCCATCTCTTTCAGAAATTTCCAGTTTGTTGTGATCCACACAGTCAAGGGCTTTGGTGCAGTCAATGAAGAAGAAGTAGATGTTTTTCTGGAATTCTCTTGCTTTTTCTATGATCCAATGGATGTTGGCAATTTGACCTGTGGTTCCTCTTTCTTTTCTAAATCCAACTTGTACATCTGGAAGTTCTCAGTTCACATATTGAGGGGAGAGTTCCCCCCAAAATATATCCCACAGAATAGAGTCCCTTCATACATGAGCATGTGTAAAGTGTCTCATCCTGATACCATCTCATGCCTGTCAGAATGTCTGTTACTAAAAAGACAAGACGGACTTCCCTGGTGTTCCAGTGGTTAGGACTCTGTGCTCCCAGTGCAGGGGCATGGGTTCAGTCCCTGGTTGGGTAACTGGCATCCTACATGCATGTGGCATGGCCAAAAAACAAACAAACAAATGACAAGAAATAACAAATTTTGGCAAGGATGCAGAGAAGGATCCCATATGCACTGCTGATGAGAATATAAATTGGTGTAGTCATTCTGGAAAAGTGTGAAAATTCCTCAAAAATTCAGAGTAGAACCATATGATCTAGCTATCTCACTTCTGGGTATTCATCCAAACACAAAAACTCTAATTTGAAGTAATACATGCACCCCTATGTTCACTGCAGCATGATTTACAATAGCAAAGATATGGAAGTAACCTAAGTGTCCATTAAGGGATGAATGGTTGAAGAGACACGTGTGTGTTCATGTGTGTTCAGTCGCTCAGTCGTGTCCAACTCTTTGTGACCCCCAGGACTGTAGCCCACCAGGCTTCTCTGTCTATAGGATTTCCCAGGCAAGAATACTGGAGTGGGTTGCCCCTTTCTCCTCCAGGGGATCTTCCTGATTGAAACTGTGTCTCCTGCATCTCCATTGGCAGGCAGGTTCTTTACCACTAATGCCACCTGGGAAGCCAAAGAAGACATGGTGTCTATATATACAATAGAATACTGCTCAGGTACAAAAAGATGAAGTCTTGCCATTTGCAACAATTTGGATGGATCTTGAGGGTCTTATGCTAAGTGAAATAAATCAAACTGAGAAAGAGTAATACCATATGATTTTACTCATGTGAATGATAAAAAAGTCAACCAACCAACCAAACAACCAAGTGAAAAAACCAAATCAAAGAAAAACAGATCCATATGTCCAGAGACCAAATAGCGGTTCTCAGAAGGGAGGGAGGGGAGGGTGAAATTGGGATCAACTGTACAGTGATGGATGGAAACTGAGTTTTTGTGGTGAGCATGCTGTAAGACATATAGAAGTAGAAATACAATATTGTTCTCATGAAACATATAATGTTAAAACCAGTATCACTTTGGTAAAATAAAATAAAAAAGCATCTCACCCTAAGGAGTGGCTTCTGTTTTATTTTGTACAACAGAGTACAGTGGAACTCCTTCGGTCAAAGCTAGTTCTCGATGTGTATAAAGATCATCTGGCAGAACTGGTAGAAAGGAGTTTCATAATTTTTTCCAGAGAGCATGGAAGTGCTGGACATCAGGTAATAAGACTTTTAAAGCATCATGGTAAGTTGTTTTGTAGTGAGATTACAAACACTTGAAGAAGAACGGTTCCAATATTGTGCAAACAAGGACTTGTGGCTTGGGATTAATTTTCCAGCAACAGCATCTTTAATAGATTGAAAAAGTGGGAAAAGGGGGCATCACTGAATATTCAGGATCACCTCCATGGTTTTGCACCTGCTCCTCAGGGACAGGCTCTTGACTGAGGCTCTGTTAATATCTCTTTGAGGATAAACAATGTTTGACATGTAGGAAATGTAAATAAATATTTGCTGAGTGAATAAATAAACCCCACCTTGATAGAGACTACATTAGCTTTACTTTGAAGCCATGAGAGTTTGTCCCATAGACCGACAGGCACTCTGACTCATACTCTAGGATGGCAAGAAACAGACCAAGGCAACTCTAAAGCACGCTAGTTCCCTCCTGTGCAAAAGAGATGGAGGTGCATCATCCCAGGGGGAACACGGACCTGGCCCCGCTGAGCATCAGGGGGCAAGACTAACTCTGGGGGAGGAAAGCTCTTCTCCAGAGGCCTGCAGCCCAGGTCTGGTGACCTGCAGGCTGGATCTGCCCAAGGCTGGGATGACCAGGATGTGGTTGTTGTTCTGGAGGCTGATGCTGGCTCAATGGAAGACTCTCCAGAGACTTCACTTGTCTTCAAAATTCAGAAGATCTGGCCTTCTTGGAGCCCCATCCCACAGGGCAGCAGCTCGAATCTGACCCTCCCTTAGCACAGAATGGCAGCTTTCTGGGCGGCCCTGTCTGCTCCAGCCTCTGTTGTCATTTATCACAGCATTTGGACTGCAGTTTTTCTTGCATTAAAACACTGTTTCAGGCTTCCTCGCTGGCTCAGCGGTGGAGAACCCACCTGCCAATGCAGGAGACATGGGTTCGATCCCTGGCCTGGAAAGATTCCACATGCCTCGGAGCAACTAAGCCCGTGTGACCCAACTACTGAGCCCAAGCTCTTGAGGCCGGGGACTTAAGCTTGCACACCCCAGAGCCCGTGTCCCCAGTGGGAGAGGCCTCCTCACTGAGAAACTCAAGCACCGAAATGAAGAGTAGTCCCCCTCTCTCCAAAACTAGAGAAAAGCCCTCACGGCAACAAAGAACCAGCACAGCCAAAAATAAATAAACAAATAAATAAAATTATATTAAAAAAGACACTGCTTCTCAGTACAGAGAAAGGATTTATACTGTGAATTCGAGGAAGATTCCCAGTTGTTTAAAACGCAAAGACCTGGGGGAGGAATGGGTCCCTGATTTGTCTCCCTCACTGCAGGCCTCCCCTCCCCCATGTCCCACAGTTTTCTTTGTCTATTGAGAGAGATCGGGGCAGGGTGATGGGTCCCTTCTCCCAAGCAGGAGGAGACCAGACCCAGCCCACCTTTCAGTTCCCAGTCTCCTGGGAGAAGAGAGGTGGAAATTCTTACAAGAGAATAAATCAAACAGGCAAAGACCTGAGGATGTCAAGAAGCCAGTACCCAAGCCCAGCCTATCTGAGACCCCATTCTTCCTACAAATGCATCCCAATTGCTGCCAAGGACCCAGACCTGCACCCTCCAGGAAGTGTTAGCCAACTGCCCTGGGATGCTTTTGCAGTTTCAGGATCTTGAATGGATCCTCCCAGGCTCTGAAATGAACACCAATGTTTGATTACACATAACCTTTAAAAAGTGTACTAGAATCACATGCTCAGTTGCTAAGTCATGTCCGATTCTTTGCGACCCCATGAAGTGTAGCCTGCCAGGCTCCTCTGTCCATGGGATTTCCCAGCCAAGAATACTGGAGTGGGTTGTCATTTTCTCCTCCAGGGGATCTTCCCAATCCTGGGATCTAGCCCTAGTCTTCCATACTTAAGCCCCTCTGATCGTTTCCTGTCTAACTCAGAGCAGGAGTCAAAGTCTTTTCAAATGCCCACAAGGTGCTGGGCCACCTCCACACACAGACACGCAGCCTCCCCCACCCCACGCTCCCGCCACCACTCTGACCTCATCAACGTCCTCACTCACTCCCCTCACCATACTCGCTTCCCTGCTATTCTTCAAACACCTCCTACCCCAGGACCTTTGCACTTACTGTTCTCTCTCTGAGAGAGATGAGAGCACATTTTTTTTTGTTCATGCTTTTCCCCCAAGTTCTATAGCAATACTTGACGCATACGAATGGTCAATCGTTATTTGCTGAATGACTAAACAAATGAGAGAATGATTGAGTAGCAGTTAGAAACCAGCACCTGGAGGGATGTGGTAGGATTTTAGGTAGCTTAGGACCTAGGGAAGCATAGATAAAAAGGTCTAGGAGCATCTTAGAGCTTGAAAGCTGGATGCAGCTAGACTTCAGTGGGGTCTAAAGTTGTGAACACAGAGGGGCCTCTCTCCATCCTCATTCCGGCTTCTTTCTGTACATTTGCCCTGTTTCTCCTTATCAAGGGACCAGCTTTCTCTCCTACTCAGTCCACATGGAGATGGCAAAGAAGAACCGAGGAAGCAGCTACCCTACAACTTTCATGTCCTTTATTATACACCTAGTTACTCAATTAGTGTCTCTGGGTCACTTTCTTTGCAAATTTCCAGGGTAAGATCCCTGGTTGGTCCAGATTTGCCAAGTGCCCAGCCCTGATCCAATCAATGTGATCTGGGAAGTGAGGTCATGTTCACGAACATGCATCCCAGGAGCCCACCCTGTGAATGAGAAAGAAGCAACATTTAATGCAGTGACCGACAGTCAGGGAGACATCCAAGAAAAGAAGGCACTGGAAAACCTCTTGCATAGAGAGATCTCTCCTTGCCGAATACAAAAGTTTGCTCCAAGAAAGGAAACTAACCTTGCAGCTTTTCCAGTTTATGATTCAGGACAAGTTTGATCCAGCCCACGAAATGAATCTCCATCTCAAGTTGGATGCTGAATGTGCGGTTCCCCGCTCACCGGCAGCTATGCTTCGGTTTAGGGTGCTGCCACAAGAGGGCGCACAAAGCAGGGAATCTAATTCTCCCCAAGGCTGGTCCTCGGAACTCCACGGCCGCAGACCCAAACGGGTTAGCTGTAGTCAGTCCGCAAGGCTGGCAGAGACTCGGAATTCTTGGCCTGGTGCCCGGCGCTGCCACGTGTCCTGAAGCATGACACCTCCCAGGCAAATTTAGTCACTTTATTATGACTTGGAGGATTGGCTCAACCTCAATGGAATTTGCAGAAGAGCTGTGGCAGGCGGCCTCAGCTGGAGGCAGCCCTAAGGACTGTATATCGTTGTCATTAGTCGCTCAGTCGTGTCGGACTCTTTGTGACCCCGTGGACTGTAGCCCACCAGGCTCCGCTGTCTACCTAATTCTCCAGGCAAGAATACTGGAGTGGGTTGCCATTCCCTTCTCCAAAGGAACTTCCTGACCCAGGGATCGAGCTCACATTTCCAGCACTGCTAAGCAGATTGTTTTACTGCCGAGCCACGAAGGAAGCCAAGACCAGGCTGGCAAAGTGGCAAAGTTCTGAACCTGAAATCATCGACAGAGGTTAGTGAGAGGAAAAGAGGAGGCTTTCATTTTTACCACCTTGCATATTTAATGATGTTTAAAAGTTCAATGAACATGGACTGCTCTTATAATTCACTTGTTACTATACATCTTTCTTTTCACATGGGGCTATTCTGAATAAAGTTGTTTTGGCCTCTGTGTACCAGTCCAGAAGTGTGACATATATCTTCATTTCTCTTGAGCAAAAGCCTGGGAGAGGAATTAATGGATCACACTGAATCTATAGGTCCATTTGTAGAGGATCGACAGCTTAAAATCCAGTCTTCCAACCCATGAATATGGTTTACCTTTCCATTTTTCAGGTTCCCTTTCATTTCTCTCAGCAATGTTTTCCAGTTTCACTGTACACATCATGCATATATTTTGATAATGTATTCCTAAGTATTTTATGGTTTTGATGATATTGCATGTGTCATTTGGAAGATGCTTTGGTGCCATGTCACTTTTACTTTAGGTGGCAGTACTTATAAATACAATTGATTTTTGCAATATTTTAAGTTCACTTGGTCCTAGCAGTTTTTTGCGGATTCCTTAGGACTCGCTACATAAACGATCATATTGTACGTGAAAACGTTTTTTACTTTTTCCTTTCCCATCTTCATGCCTTACTTCCTCCTCCCCCTCCCCCTTTTCTTCACTCCACTGGTTAGGATGTCCAGGGAATTACCAAACAGAGGTGGTGAGAGTGGGCATCCTGCCTCCTCCCAACAGAAAGGGGAATGCACCCAATATAGCAGGATTAAGAATGACGGGTTTGTTGCTGATTTTTTTCCATAGAAAATATTTGTAAGATTGTAAAAGTTTCTTTTTATTTCTAAATTGTTTAGAATTTTTAATCAAAGCATCTACTAGATAAGAATATGATTATTTTTTCCTCTATTTCTGTACATGTGGGAAGTTACTTAACTCATTTTCAAATATTGGGCTAGTCTTATTTGCCAGGTTAAATTTCACTACTTCATGACAATGTCTCTTTTATATATTGGTAGATTTAATTTGCTAATGTTTTGTTCAAGTTACTTGCATCTAAGTTTTAAGGGATATTGGCCTATAGTTTTCTTTTTCTGCAATGCTTTTGTTAAATTTTGATAATGAGGTTATATTGACTTCATAAAGTGAGCTATGGAAAATTTCTCTTTTCCATTTTCTAAAAAAGTTTGTATAAACTTGATAGTTTTCTCTCTTTAAATATCTGATAGACTTCATCAGTGAAGCTATCTGGGCTTGGAATTTTTTCTGGGAATAATTTAAATTACATATTAAATTCATTCAGTATAGAGAGAGTTTCCCCCTACCCCTGTAGCTCAAACGGTAAAGAATCTGCCTGCAATGCAGGAGACCAGGGTTCAATCCCCGGGTCAGGAAAATCCTCTGGAGAAGTGAATGGCAAGCCACTCCAGTATTCTTGCCTGGAGAATCCCATGGACAGAGGAAGCTGGCGGGCTTGTCTTTGGGGTTGCAAAGAGTCGGACACAACTGAGCGACTAACACACACACTCACACACAGAGTCTTCCAGGTTTTCTATCTCTTCTTAAGTCAGTTTGTTAATTTCCCAAGGAACGTGTCCATTTATTTATATTATCAAATGTACAGACATAAAGTTGGTTATAGTTCCTTCTTATCCTTTCACTGTGATAGCTATCCTTTCATTCTTTATGATGGTAGTTTTTGTTTTCTCTCATTTTTTTCTTGATCAAAGAAGACTCTGGATCAATTTTTTTTTTAATGTTTTACTATAAAAAGGTTGGGTTTGTGCATTTTTTCCCCTATTGTTTGCTTCTGTTTCATTAGTTTCTGTTATATGTCTTTCCTTCTACTTACTTTAGGTTTAATTTGCTCCTCTTAATTTGGAAACTTAGATAATTTATTTTAAATCTTTTTTCTAATATGAACATTTTAAACTGTACAAAAAATATTTCTATGTACTAATTAATTGCATCCCACAAATTTTAATGTTTTATCTAATCAACTAAAAATATTTTCTAATTTCATTTGTGACTTTTTAATCTGCCCTGTGAATTACTTAGAATTATGCTGTTCTCTTCCATATATTTGAGATATTTCTAAGTATCTTATTGTTACTGAGTACTAACAACACTTTTGTGGTCAGATAATGTGCTCTGTAGGTTTCACAGTCTTTTGAAATTTACTGATTTGCTTTATGGCCCAGCATATGGTCTATCTTATATAATTTTAAACTTTAAGGTTTCCTTATAAAATTGGCTTTAAATAGAATATTTTTCATCTTTATAATCACAAGATGAAATCTCTTGCCAAAGTATACCATCAAAATTGGTATTATAACTCAAACGGCACATATACCATATTCTTATGCATAAGTTAAATGTCAAATATGCACAAATTATTAAGTGAATGCCTGAAATATTAATATCATTGGTTTCATTAACTTTATTCCATTTTAAAATAGTTATAAGCATTCCAGGTTTTTTAACCGTCTTAAATGTTAGTTTTTAACTGGGATGGTACTGCCACCTAGGGGACATCTTGGGAAATTGTTGGCATGTTTTTTGTGTGTAGCTAGACGGGTCCAGCAGCAGCAGCGATGGGTCCCTAAGAGTCTGAAACGACTGAGCGACTTCACTTTCACTTTTCACTTTGATGCATTGGAGAAGGAAATGGCAACCCACTCCAGTGTTCTTGCCCGGAGAATCCCAGAGACGGGGAGCCTGGTGGGTGGCCGTCTGTGGGGTCGCACAGAGTCGGACACGACTGAAGTGACTTGGCAGCAGCAGCAGCAGATGGCGTTACCTATCCATTTCAAGACAGTAGAGATCATTACAAAGTATTTTTTTAAGTGTTTACAAAAGATACATAGCGCTGGATTAATGCTTCCTTTTGAAAATCATTTATTTATTTTTTGTTCTGGTTGCACTGCATCTTCACTGCTCCATGGACTTTCTCTAGTGCAGCAAGTGGGGGCTGCTCTTCATTACACTGTGCAGGCTTCTTCGAGTGGCTTCTCTAGTTGCAGAGCATGGACTTTAGGTGCGCGGGCTTCAGTACTTGCAGCTCACGGGCTCAGTAGCTGTGGCTCAAGCGTTCTAGAATGTGGGCTCGGTAACCGTGGTGCACAGGCTTAGTTGTTCCGTGACACGTGGCATTTCCCCAGACCAAGGATTGAACTTGTGTCTCCTGCATTGGTGGGTGGATTCTTATCCACTGTACCACCAGGGAAGTCCTCTCACCTGTTTTAATCCAGAGCCCCCTGTCCTGCTTAAGAAAAGTCACACAAAAGGATTCCCTTGTGGTCCGATGGTTTGGACTCTGCCTTCCACTGCAGAGGGCGTGAGTTCAATCCCTGGTCTGGGGATTCAGATTCTGTAAGCCTTGTGGCACAGCCAAAAAAAAAAAGGTCACACAAGATCTGGCCTATGAAAAGGCAAAGAGGTGAAACGCAGGGAAAATTTTGAGACTAAAATTGAGACACCATTTCCCTGGCCCCCCTGGCACTGTCCACAACAAGCAGAGTGACCTCAGGCAGGCGCCCCTGTCTATGGGCTTCTGTCTCCCCAGCTGACCAGTGGATGGGCTGGGCTCTCAGAGTTTCTCACCCTCACCCCTCCAACCACAGCATTCAGAGAGTCACTGAGGCTGAAGTCATCACTCACCAGTTGGACCCTTTTTGTCCTTCTTTTCCTGCCCAAGATCTGCATCTCTGGGTATGTTGGTCCTTTGCTAAAGGCCAGCAAGCTTTGATCATAGAGAAAAGCATGGTTCATCCTCCTGACAGCAAATCCAGAAGTTGAATGCCTGGCTCCAACTTTGCCTCCCTTTGTGAGTTCTCTGGGTGCCCTCAGCACAGTTGGTAAGAAATAAGGGTCCTTCTTAAGCAAGAAGTGGTTGGGGTCCAAAATGGTTGCATGGTTACCAGGAGAGACCTTGAGATCACAAGGTAGGAGCTGGCGCTAGCAGATACCATTTTGAGAATGGCTGGTAGTGTCCTTGAGTTTGACATACTTCAGAAAATTCAAGTTCTCAGTGATGCAGGAATGTGACTGAAACCACATCCACAGTCACATACACATGACCTTGCTATCTAGTGAAGGAATCTTGTCTTGCATTGATGTCATGGGAAGGGGGAAGGCATGTATCCTTATCTTCAAAATGAACATTCTAAACAACCTGGGAAATGGATTCTTTTTGTTATGGTACTTAAAGCAGACACACCACAGGTATTTGACAGGTCATAAGACAAGTCATTCTAGCTATCATAATGTTCAAGCCAAATCACATATAAGCCAAAATGATTTCCCCATACCACAATATGTGAAAATGTCTACTGTCAACATCAACAGTTATAAGTTGATAGCATGTACTTTTGACACGCTATGATGAGAATGGCAATTTACCTCTGTGACCTTCCTCCACGAGACTTCTATCTAATCATGGGGGGAAATTTCAGACAAATCCCAGTGAGGGAACATTCTCCAAAATACCTGACCAGTACTGCTCAAAACCATTAAGGTCAACAAAAGCAAGGAAAGCATGAGAAACTGTCACAGCAGAGAAATACCTAAGTAGGCATGAAGACTAAGTGTCATGTGATATCCCGAACTGGATCCTGGAACAGAAGGATGTTAGGTTAAAAATAAGAAAATCTGAATAAAGTATGATTTTGGTAATAACATGCCAACATTGGTTCATTCATTGTAACATGTGTATCCTACTAATATATTAATAATAGGGGGAACTGGTTGCAGGATATATATGAACTCTCTGCACTATCTTTGCAATTTTTTCTTTGAAAATAAAATTTATTTTAAAATATGTAGTCCTTAGAGTGGTAAAGAACCCGCCTGCCAGTGCGGAGAAGTAAGAGACGTGAGTGTGATTCCTCGGTGGGGAAGATCCCCTGGAGGAGGGTACAGCAACCCACTCCAGTATTCTTGCCTGGAGAATCCCATGGACAGAGGAACCCCACAGGTTATAGTCCTTAGGGTCGCAAAGAGTTGGACACAATCGAATCAACTTAGCATGCACTCACGCATACAAAGACAACGACAAAATTTTACCCAGCAATATGGAAAAACAGTAAGTAGAAAGACATCATTTTCCTGGATAAAAAAATTGCTTTCATAAAAATATTTCTCCCTGAATATTTATTTTTAAAATCAGCTCAATTTCCATCAAAATAGCAAAAAAATTTCTGAAATTGAAAAAGATATTTGTAAATTTCATCTGAAGAACTAATTAGTAGGAAGAATCAGAAGTGTTTTAAACCTAAGTGAAAATGGTCACAGATATGAAATCAAATATTATATTTATAAGCATTAAAACGGTGTTATATTGTTGCCAGAAGAGATCCTCATTAGGACAGAATAGAATATTCCAAAACAGGTACACTGGTTTATACACAAGTATATGTATTGTGAATATAAGGTTAAAATTTTAAATCAAAGAGGAAATGGAAGATGATTTAACAAATGATGTTGGAATATAATAAATGATGTTTATATCTGAGCTCATCAGCTAAGACATACATATATACGTAAAACTCCCTATATGTACAAACTAAATTCCAGATGAATTAAAAAGTGAAGCCACAGAAGAACCCCCACTCCCACTCCCTCAAAATACAGTGATGATGTATCTGACAGCTAGCAGGAACAACTATTTTTTTAGATGTACAAAGAAAAAAATAATAAATTAAAGTATTGGCATATTCACATAAATATTAAAAACTTTTCTGTGTTTAAAAAAGTCCCCCTACCCCCTTGAAAAAAAAAAAGACAATGATGAAATGGAAACAAAACTTTGCAACATCTATAAGAAAGAATTAAGATATTTAAATATAAATAAATTCCTATATCTGTAATGAAAAAATGTAACATGTCCATGGAAGAAACACCCAAGAATACCAGACCTTATTCACAAATAAGACAGTATAAGCCTAGTAGTTTAGCCTGGGGTTTCCCTGATGGTTTAATGGTTAAGAATCCTCCTGCCAATGCAGGGGACATGGGTTTGATCCCTGATCCTGGAAGATCCCACATGCCACAGAGCAACTAAGCCCATGGGCCACAAGGACTGAGCCCACACGCCCTAGAGCCTGTGCTCTGCAACGAGAGAGGCCCTTGCAGTGAGAAGCCTGTCCCCTGCAACTAGAGAAAGCCCTCAGGCAGCAAGGAAGACCAGCGCAGCCAAAAATAAACTAATTGATTAATTTTTAAAAATAATTTAGCCTGATCAGCAGTAAAAAATAAATTTAAATTAAAATGTTGTCATTTTTCTTTTCTTTTTTTTTTTCAGTGTTACAGCTCTATTTTATTTAGATGATAGCAGGAAAATCCATCTTCGAGGTGTGAGGGCACTTCGATCCAAAGACAGGAAGAGAAGAGCGCCCCATCGTGCAGGAAAGAGAGAGAAAGAGCGTATGCACACGTAGGAGAGAGAGAGAAAGAGCATACTGGGAGAGAGGGAGAGGGAGAGAGAGAGAGGGAGCGAGCCCTTACGCACGCGTGGGAGACAGAGAGGGAGGGTGGGGGGGGAGAGAGAGAGAGAGAGAGAGAGAGAGCGCGAACCCTTTGGCTCCTCTTTTTATATGTCTTTTTCTTCCCCGGGCCTGTCCTATGCAAATTGGGCTTAAGCAGGAGCGCTGTTCTACCTGAAGTCCTCACTCTGGTCCTCGACCTTCCTTTGACCTTCCTCTGTTCTATTTTCACGGGCTTTTCCCTTCCTTGTCTTTTAGCCACAGCCATTTTGGACTCCTTTTCCCTCTTCTAACTACCTAACATTCCCCCCTCAAGAGATGGGAGGCCCAATTCTTTGGAAATAGGGGCATCGAGGTCTCTCTGGCTACTTCCTGCTGAACTGGGACGGCGAGGGGTATTGGGCCTCCCCCTCTTGCTAGTCTCAGGCCTCGGAGTCCTTATAGCGGAGTTCATCTAAGGGTGAGTGATATTCTCCGTGGTTGGCTGTAGTTTTCTATCTTTGCTGAACTGGCACTGTATGTTGTAGCTTGACAGGTGTATTGAGTGTCCTCTTCTGTTTTCTTCCACAGCTTGACTCGTGAGTAGTGAATCCAGGAGTCATGTCCTGGCACCTTGACTACTGGTGGCAGAGGCTTAGCCTCTATGATCTCAAAATGGGAGACTACTGCATATCCGGCTCTTCTTTTTCCATCCAAGACAAAGCTGCTTCCGTCAGTGTACCAGATTTCCTCAGGATTGGTCAGAGGATCTTCTGACAATCCCTCTCAGGGTTTTGTCCAGTGGTCCAAGATTCTTAGACAGGAGTGAAAGGGGAGAGAGCCCTCGGGGGTAGGCAGGAGGGTGGCTGGGTTAAGAACCTCACAAGGGGATATAGTGAGGCCTGGATTTTCCATCAGTATTACTTGATATCTGAGGATTCTCAGATTTTTTTTTAATCTTTCATCAGAAAAGTTTTTTTTTTAAATGACAAAGCTAATTGTTGGTTAGAAGTAGAGAAAAATAGATCCCCTCCCATACTTAGAGGGAGTATAAACTGAAGCAATACTTTTGGAATGTAACCTAACAAGAAAGTATCAAGTGCCACAAGAAATGTATAGTTTCTGACCAAGACAATATTTGAGCACCATGACATAAGCACTTCAGGATAAGCTACAGAGCAAAAATTTAAACCCTTAACGATGGTGTGGGGCAGGGCTGATGCATCGAACTATAGTTTACCCCCAGGACAGAATGTCTGATGACAAGTGAAAAATCACACTGAAATTATTAAAAAAAAAAAAAAAGTCAAATGCGAAGGGACAGAAAACACATCAGGGGCTTGGGGTCAGGGAGAAGTCAATTGCAAATGACCATGAGAGAACTGGGGACAAGGGGGTTTGGTGATGAAAACGTTCTGTATCTGAGCTCGTGGTTGCACAACTGTATAGGTTTGTCCAAACTCATAGAAATATTGAGTCTGGGGGTTTCCCTGGCAGTCTAGTGGTTAAGACTCCGCCCTTCCACTGCAGGAGTCTCAGGGTCCATCCTTGGTCAGGGATCTTAATCCTGGCATGTCTCATGCAACATATTGCCCCCCCCCCAAATTGAGTTTTACTCCATGTAAATTATACCTCAATAAATATAACTTTAAAAAAATCCACTTGAAGAATATCAAACAACTTGTGTCCCTCAGACGTATCTTTTTGTGACCCCACAGGCTGTAGCCCACCAGGCTCCTCTGTCCATGGGGATTTTCCAGGCAAGGATACTGGAGTGGGTTACTATGCCCTCCTCCAAGGGATCTTCCCAACCCAGGCATGGAACTCAGGTCTCCGGCATTGCAGGCGGATTCTTTACCCTCTGAACTACCAGGGAAGTCCATGAACACTTGAGTGGGTAGCCTATCGCTTCTCCAGGAGATCTTCCCCATCCAGGAATCAAACCGAGGTCTCATGCATTGCTGGCGGATTCTTTACTAGCTGAGCTACCAGGGAAGTCCATTAAACAGCTTGGGAAATATAAACGGTAGATTTAATAAGTAATTTGCAAAGTAGCATGCAAGTGTGATTGGAACTTGGAAGTGAGGTTACACGTTCTGAGAGTGATGGAGATTGGGGTGGTCTTGGCGAGACAGACTGGAAGGAAATGCACTAAGATCTACCAGTATCTCCGTCTGGAAGTGAAATTAAATTTTTCTCTTTGCGTTCTGTGTGGGGGTTTTTTTGTTGTTTGTTTGTTTGTTTGTTTGCCGCGAATAACGCTTCTGTCAGGGGGCAAAATGTTACACTTGGAACCCCGGTCCACTTGCAACGTCTTTCGGGTGCTTGAAGGTTCTTTTCCCTTTGGTGGAGCCACCAAATAAGAGAGAAACCCATTCGGGCGGGGGGCAGGGGGCAACCGCCGGTGGGTAGAAGAGAGCCGGAGAGCGGCGGGTGAAGAGAAGGACCAGTGGGCTGAAGGCGGGGGGCGGGCGAGTAAGACTCGGGCGTAGGGATGGGAAGCGGGTGGGGGCGGGCGAGCTGGCTAGCAGAATGTGTTATCCTGCGTCTAATTGGGGCAGAGATGCTGCGAGGGGCCGGCCGCGTCCCTATTGGTTCTTGGGACAATCACAGCACCTCCTTGAGCTTAATCATTTCCTGAGCTCAGCTGCAGCGAAGAGGGCGTCACCATGATAAGTGAGTTTCTCCTTCCCAGCCGGCGGGCGTCCTGGGCAGGGGGCGGCCCTCCCAGACCCCAACCCACCAAGGGCCAGAGGACTCGCTTCTTTCTCTCAATACTTCAACCAACTCTCTCTCTCTCCTCTCTCTCTCAAGAACGAGCGGCGGCCGCTGCGATCGGAGGAGGTGACTTGCCTGCATCCCTGCATCCCCGAATCGCCAGGCCTTCACCTGGTCCCGGTCCGGGGATGGATGGGAGGCCTTAGAGAGGGGGCGCCCCCTCCTCTCCTGGAGCCGCTGGGGTGATTCTTAGGGACCAAGAGCGGTACACCCTAGGAAGAGGACCCCACGATCCCCCACGTAGCTGCTCCTCTAGTCCTTATATGTAAAGAGTTTGTAGAGAAGATTTCATTTGGAAGGGTATTTGCTGCTAAAAACAGCAGTGGTTTATTGGTTTATTTCACCCCCACACTGACACATACACACACACACACACACACACCCTGAAGCCCTCACTCACACACACACACACACAAACACACACACACACACACCTGAAGCCCAGGGAGGGGTGGTGACACACACACACGATGAGTGGACACACACACACACACACACACACCTGAAGCCCAGAGAGGGTGGACACACACACACACACACCTGAAGCCCAGGGAGGGTGGACACACACACACACACACACACACACACACACCTGAAGCCCAGGGAGGGTGGACACACACACACACACACACACACACACACACACACCTGAAGCCCAGGGAGGGTGGACACACACACACACACACACCCCCCTGAAGCCCAGGGAGGGTGGACACACACACACACACACACACACACACACCCCTGAAGCCCAGGGAGGGTGGACACACACACACACACACACACACACACACACACACACACACACACACACACACACACCCCTGAAGCCCAGGGAGGGTGGACACACACACACACACACACACCCCTGAAGCCCAGGGAGGGTGCGCGCGCGCACACACACACACACACACACACACACACACACCCCTGAAGCCCAGGGAGGGTGGACACACACACACACACACACACACACACACACACACACACACCCCTGAAGCCCAGGGAGGGTGCGCGCGCACACACACACACACACACACACACCCCTGAAGCCCAGGGAGGGTGCGCGCACACACACACACACACACACACACACACACCTGAAGCCCAGGGAGGGTGGACACACACACACACACACCCAGGGAGGGGTGGTGACTCCTCGTTGTCACACGGCAAGTTAGAGATTCAGATAGGTGCCTCCCCTAAACAACTGTCCCTAACTGGCTCCACAACTCCCTTCCCACACGTTTTTCTGTACCTTCGGACCCTTCTCCAAGCGGCTGTCTCCCGTCTTCGAGCAGACAGCCCCCAGAAACTGCCAAGGACTCCTAAGGAGGAGTCCACTCCCCTGAGCCCATGCCCCCGACCCCAAAGCTCCTCTCTCCCTGCAGCCCTGGCCGTGGCGGCTGTTCCCGCGGTGCTGGGCGCCGTGGGCTTCACCGGGGCTGGAATCGCCGCCTCCTCCGTCGCGGCCAAGATGATGTCAGCGGCCGCCGTGGCCAATGGGGGCGGAGTTGCCGCCGGCAGCCTGGTGGCCACTCTCCAGTCCGTGGGTAAGGGTCCGGGCCGGACGCGGGGCGCGGGGAACAGAGGGGAGGAGGGTCCGACCAGCCCTAGAGTCGGCCCCGAGGCTAAGCCTGAGGCAGGGCTGGTCCCTCCCCTCCAGTTTCGCGGTCCTCAATGTCCCTGGTTCTTCGTCTCTCCCTCACTGTTCTCCCTGAGTCCTGGGTGAGCCTTGCAGGCAGGATGGAGTGGAGGGCTGAGGGGGTCCTGGAAAAGAGAAGAAGGGAAGGAGCCCAGGGTTTGTGAGAGCTGGGCTCTGGGTCTTTGTTGTTGAGTCGCTCAGTCGTGTCTGACTCTTTTCAGACCCCATGGACTCTAGCCCACCAGGCTCCTCTGTCCATGGGATCTTTCAGGCAAGAATACCAGAGTGGGTTGCCATCTCCTCCAGTGGATCTTCCCACCAAGAATCGAACCCGCATCTCCTGCCTTGGCAGGTTCTTTGCCACGGAGCCTGACACCTGACCCCTGAGTGGCCTAGGCAGGTCCCCTCCCCTCTCAGTAGGACCTGTCGCTCTTGGGGTCTGTGGCTGACTCTCTCTCTTCATCCCCTTCTCTGGCTCTTTCAGCGGCCTCTAGCTCCCTCTGCCCAAAGCAGAGCCCTGGGGGATTCAGGACCTAGAGGAGGCATCCACGTGGGATCTCTGGGCCTCAGGCCTTCTGAGGGGGTCCCAGTCACTCACCACTGGACCCTTCCTGCGCTCACCCTCTGTCTCTCCCACAGGGGCAGCTGGACTCTCCACATCATCCAACATCCTTCTGGGCTCTGTTGGATCAGTTTTTGGGGCTCTGCTTGGAGGGGCAAAAAGGGCACCTCCTTCCCCTCCTCCAGGTGGATCCAGAGCTGAAGGGGAGCAGCCAGGAGAAAATGTACCCCAAGTCGAGCCTCCAAAACCCCTGCTCAGGCCAGAGAAGCATGAGAAATAAAGATCATCTGCAGATGTACCTCCCTGTCTTTGCTCCTTGGAGCCCTGGGGGGTTGTGAGCTGTGAACCGGAAGTTTCGATTTCTCCCCATTCTCCCAACCTGATGGGCTTCCCAGGTGACTCAGTGGTAAAGAATCCACCTGCCAATGCAGGAGATGTGAGTGCAGTCCCTGGGTCAGGAAGACCCCCTGGAGAAAGGAGATGGCAACCCACTCCAGTATTCTTGCCTGGGAAACCCCATGAACAGAGGAACCTGGTCGGCTACAGTCCATGGGGTTGCAGAGTCAGACATGACTTAGCAACTGAACCACTACACTCCCAACCTGTCTTCTGGTGGGGGGCAGAGGGGGGTGGCTGACTGATCAAGCACAGTATCACTTGGCAGGAGGCTCTCACTGGCCCCCATCTTACAGAGCATGGGCTGTATAACCCAGGGCCATTCATGGGCCATCAGCAGGTCTCAGTTTACCACTCGCTCAATAATGCTGAGTGCTTACTTACTCAGTCATGTCCAACTCTTCACAACTGCCTGGACTATAGCCCACCAGGCCCATCTGTCTATGGGATTTCCCAAGCAAGAATATTGGAGTGGGTTGCCATTTCCTCCTCCAGGGGATCTTCCTGACCCAGGGATCAAACCCACGTCTCCTGTGTCTCCTGAATTGGTAGGTGGATTCTTTACCACTGAGCCATCTAGGAGGCCACACTCAATGATGGGATTGACAGAGGTTCCTAGGGAGGCAGAGATGAGGGGTATCCAGGATGCATGTGGAGCCACTGACCCCAGATCCCTCTGCCCTTGCTCATTAATGGACACCAGACATCCACAGGTGGTCAGGACGCCGGCCTTTCTCAGAATGCTGTGGGGAGGCTGGCAAGCAGACCACCAGGACAAGGACAGTATATGTGCCAAGTGTTACAGCGGGCACCTCGAGAGGAAGAGATGGGGTCAGGAGTGGTCCCTACGCTTTGTGTCTGGAAAATTGGAAGGGAACTGGCATTTACCAGTTCCTCCCCTGGCAACAAGAGTTCTTGGTCTCCTCTGAGACTCCATTCCCATCCAGAGTGAGCTCTCACTTCCTTCCAGAGAGGCCTCATTCTCTGGAGTCTTTTTAAAGGAGGAGATCATCGGTTCTAAAACTGCTGCTCCTGACCCTGTGAAGAAGGAGGGGCTGCTTAGGACACAGGAAGCTAGAGAGAGTGTTACTCCCCCCGACAATAAGAAAGAGCCTGAAAACCTGCAAAAGCATAACTTTCCTTGAACCCCTGAAAGAGCTGAAGAGGCAGGGCCACCAGATGGGCCTGAATTCTCGGGGAGATCAGGTTCCTCCAAGGAGAGCCCTGGAGACCACCCTGGGCAGAGCACAGGAGGGAGCTGGGGCCAGTGCAGGGGGGTGCAAGTTCAGCTGGAAGCCTTAGCTATCCTCAAGGGCAAGGGTAGGCTACCATGAGTGCAGGGGGCCCTGGGGAGTTCCAGTCCCAAGGATGGATGCTTCAGGCCAACCTGAAGGTTCTTCTCCCAGCGACCCACTGGGCACTCCCAAGAAAGACGAGGCAGGAGAAAACCCAGGGAAAATGTCCCTCATTGAGGCAAGACTGGCAGAGGGGAGCTGCAGCCCCACCCCCTAGGGAACAAAAGCCTTATTCTGCTAGGGCAAGGAGAGTAAACGGTAGTCCGCAGAGCACAGGTGAAGATCATTGTAGACGAGAAAGAAAAAGAAAAAAACACCTTTCCCCCTGAAGTTGGGGTGCTAACCTTTCTGGACTCGGATGGTAAGGCTCTGCCCACCACTGGGGCAGCAGGGGGAGGGGAAGGGTATCCAAAAACCAGCACCCCCAAGTCCAGGTCCACAGCGGCTGCAAAGACTGAGACCCCCCCTGGGGCCACAGAGAACCCCTCGGCCCTGACCACCAGGCTAGCAAAGGACAAGCAACACCGCGGGAAGGCCAGGGAACCCAGATGTAAAGCTGCTGGATCACAGACGGCAGCCATAGGAACAACACTCCAAACCCCCAGCTGAACTCCTGATCAGATCGACCTCCCGCGCGCAGGGCACGCGTGCCCGGTTGTGCCAGACTGTGCCGGGGTCTGCCCGGCACAGGGGGCGAATCCGTGTCTTCTGCATTGGCAGGCGGATTCTTTATCACTGAGCCACCTGGGAAGCCCACTCCTCGCCCCGCCCCCTTGCCGGCCGGGCACCTCGTGCAGCCCAGCATAAATCCCGTTCACCTCTGTTTCCACTGGGCTAGAGCAACAGATCCTGTGGGAGCTTTGCCCAGGTCTCCCCAACACTGGCTCCCAGTGCCTGCCCGCTGCTCCCCCATGCCAGGCCCTGCCCCTGGGGGTGACAAGGCAGGCTGGAGGTGTCAGGTGTTTGTCTCCCCCCACCCCCAGAATAGCCCCCAGCCAGGAACGGGTTTTAGTTTGGGGGGATAACTCCCCACCTCTAGAGGTCACATACCAGCACATACCAGCTAAACATCTTCAAGAGTTAAACAATCTTGGTTATTCTTTAGCTGTACTATTAACACTAACAAATACTTGTAGCTAGACTTGCCCTTCACAAAGTTAAACAAAGCTAATTACTCTCTGACTTCATACAGGTTGTATTCTGCACCTGGCATTCTTCTCTCCCACAGTCTTGCAGCATCTGCATTTCAAGGGGAAAAAAAAAAAGGGTCAGGAGACGATAAGTTTAGGAACACCAGACCCAGTTCCTCAATTGCCTAAATGCTGTGGCTATTTCCAAACCTTGCAAAAGGAAAAAGAATGATGATAGAAAACCTCTCCCTATTCCCAGCGAGGGGGCGCACAGTCCTTGAGGCCCTAGCCAACTGTGTTTCCCTTTTGCTCCTCAAAAATAAATAAATAAATAAAGCTGCTCTTTTCTTTTTCCTCCAAACTCTATCTCCATATTTCCATTCCGCATCGGTAGACAGGGAGCCACTCTGCACAAAACCACGGGTCAGGCCCTTGAGGGCGATCACGCAAGCCAGCGGACAGTCCCTAATTCTGTAGTTTGTCAGGGAAAGCCTGGCACAATTTCAGTTTCCCTTTCCTTTTCGGTTTCCTTTTCTGCTGGAAGATCCCTGTTTCCAAAGTCACTCAAGAGAGTCTGGCGGAGGCTGGCTGGACAAGGGTTGTAATCATTTAAGTGTATCCCTCCCCAACCTCAGGTCTCTTCATCAATTTGAAATTATTTGAGTCATTATGAAAGCTATTTTATCTCCCTGAACACAAGCTGATTGCTTGAGCAGGCAGCTGGGACAGAGCTGATGGGCAGCGAGCCAGGTAAAGGCTCCAGATCTCCTGGAAATAACGCACCAAGAAAGTGTGAGTTATGGGAAGAAGCCCGTCTTCAATAGCAGCCGGAGTCAGGGACTTGGGGTCATGTCTTACAGATTCTTTGAACAACGTCTGTAAAAACAGGGGCGGAAGTGTGACCTTTCTTGGAATAGTGTGTGGATTTTATGTGATGCTTCACGCGCAATGTCTTAACCAGAGTAAATATATTTTTATTGTTGTTTACTTTTTTTATAATTATTGACATTTTTATTCTTAAAACATCAAAAATACTATCAAATAACTTTTTTCTTTTTTTCCCATTTATTTTTATTAGTTGGAGGCTAATTACTTTACAATACTGTAGTGGTTTTTACCATACATTGACATGAATCAGCCATGGGTTTACATGTGTTCCCCATCCTGATCCCCCCTCCCACCTCCCTCCCCATCCCATCCCTCTGGGTCTTCCCAGTGCACCAGCCCTGAGCACTTGTCTCATGCATCCCACCTGGGCTGGTGATCTGTTTCACCCTTGATAGTATACTTGTTTCAATGCTATTCTCTCAGAACATCCCACCCTCGCCTTCTCCCACAGAGTCCCAAAATCTGTTCTGTACATCTGTGTCTCTTTTTCTGTTTTGCATATAGGGTTATCGTTACCATCTTTTGAAATTCCATATATATGCGTTAAAATACTGTATTGGTCTTTATCTTTCTGGCTTACTTCACTCTGTATAATGGGCTCCAGTTTCATCCATCTCATTAGAACTGATTCAAATGAATTCTTTTTAATGGCTGAGTAATATTCCATTGTGTATATGTACCACAGCTTCCTTATGCTGCTGCTGTTGTCCCAGTGCTTTTAGAATTGCTCTGGGGGTAAGAGACACCGAATTTGATCTCTGAGTCAGAAGATCCCCTGGAGGAGGAAATAGCAACCCACCCCAGTATTCTTGCCTGGAGAATCCCATGATCAGAGGAGCCTGGCAAGCTACAGTTCATTAGGGTCACAGAGAGTCAGATACGACTTAGCATGCATGCGTGAACATGGGGGTGGTTAGGGTGCTCCAGGGGTGTCTCGGAAGTTGCTGTGGGGACTCAGGAGGACAGAGGGTGGGGCTCCAAGGAAACAGAAGCCCTTTCCTCCCTCCCCCAGTGCAGATTCTATGGACGTCTTGGCACTCCAGTCCATATCCTCCCTGGGCCTGCTACCGTCCCCCCACCTCCCTTTTCCACAGTCTCAGACCAGCCATGGGGCCCCTTTGGTCCCTCGATTCTCTCAGGGGGAGGGTGAGCCAGTGGTGAAGCTGTGATTCTGTCAAAGAACGAGTGCCCCAGGGCTGGGGGCAAAGAGGAAAGAGGGCCAGAGATGCCAGGGTTGGGGGAGGGATTTACATCCTCTTCCCTTTCATGTCAGATTTCCCACGTG
This sequence comes from Muntiacus reevesi, assembly GCF_963930625.1. Taxonomy (NCBI): domain Eukaryota; kingdom Metazoa; phylum Chordata; class Mammalia; order Artiodactyla; family Cervidae; genus Muntiacus; species Muntiacus reevesi. The sequence goes on along the minus strand of NC_089263.1, from coordinate 55,267,709 downwards.
TCCCGGTGGTAAAGAATCTGTCTGCAATGCAGGAGACATAAGAGACACAGGTTTGATCCCTGGGTTGGGAAGATCCCCTGGAGGAGGGCATGGCAACCCACTCCAGTATTCTTGCCTGGAGAATCCCATGGACAGAGGAGCCTGTCGGGCTGCAGTCCACGGGGTGCAAAGAGTTGGGCGACTGAGCACAAACCCTTTCATGTCTGAGCCTCCACAGATGTCACATCATTGCAATAACAACAGAAATGAAGTTTCTTTCCTCTTCTGAGAACACGGGAAGTAAGGGGAACAGGGAGCAGGCTAGAGGAGAAACATAAACAGGTCTGAAAGCGTTAATCAGCCCCACTTTTAACAGTTACTAATCTGTAGTGTCTGACTCAATTTGTCCTTCAGAAAGCTAACCTATCACCCCGACACTATGTAAACCCAGGGTCCCCAAATCTCTGGGATCTAATGCCTGATGATCTGAGGTGGAGCTGATGTAACAATAATAGAAATAAAGTACACAATAAATGTAGTGCACTTGAATCATCCCCAAACTATCACCCACCCCATCGGCCCATGGAAAGATTGTCCTCCATGTAAACCGTCCCTGGTGCCATAAAGGTTGGGGACAGTTGATGTAAGTTAGATCCTGCACTTGGTATTTGCTCTCTTTGCACTTTCTTATAGCAAATCACCCCTTATAGCTGTTTGCATTTCAGAAAAAAGGTCACAGGTCAATAACCCAGAGATAAATGGATCTAATTACTGGGCTGCCTGACACCAGCTGTAACTGTTTTGAAATAGTTCAGGAAGAACAATGCAAGACATTCATTACTTTGAGCCAATCGTTTACCCTAAAACCACAAGACCCAGGCTACATCAGTTCGGTTCAGTTCAGTCGCTCAGTTGTGTCCAGCTCTTTGCAACTCCATGGACTGCAGCACGCCAGGCCTCCCTGTCCATCACCAACTCCCGGAGTTTATTCACACTCATGGCCATTGAGTCGGTGATGTCATCCAACCATCTCATCCTCTGTCGTCCCCTTCTCCAGCCTTCAATCTTTCCCAGCATCAGTGTCTTTTCAAATGAGTCAGTTCTTCGCATGAGGTGGCCAAAGTATTGGAGTTTCAGCTTCAGCATCAGTCCTTCCAATGAATATTCAAGGTTCGTTTCCTTTAGGATGGACTGGTTGGATCTCCTTGCAGTCCAAGGGACTCTCAAGAGTCTTCTCCAACACCACAGCTCAAAAGCATCAATTCTTCGGCGCTCAGCTTTCTTTATACATAACTTCTTTAAATTTAAATTCTACATAACTTCTTTAAGTTCCCCTAGGAGGAGGACACAGTTCTTGAGGCGATAGCCTGCTGTGTTCTCCCCTTGCCTGGTAGAGGAATAAAGCCATCTTTCAATTTCCTCCAAACTCTATCTCCATTTTTTTTTTTAATTGGGATATAACTGATTAACAATGTTGTGATGGTTTCAGGTGAGCAGGGAAAGGACTCAGCCGTGTATCCATTCTCCCCCAAACCCCCCTCCCATCCAGGCTTCCAGATAACCTTGAGCAGCGTTCCATGTGCTATACAGAAGGTCTTTGTTGGTTATCCATTTTAAATATAGCAGTGTGTACATGTCCATCCCAAGCTCCCTAACTATCCTTTTCCCTCAACCTTTCCTGCTGGCAACCATGTTTGTTCTCTGAGTCTCTTTGTGTTTTGTAAATAAATTCATTTGTATATTTTCTTTACAGTTTGCACATATAAGGGATGTCACATGATATTTCTCCTTCTCCATCTGATTTCACTTCAGTATGACAATCTGTAGGTCCATCCATGTTGCTGAAAGTGACATCATTTCATAATTTTTAATGGCTGAGTATATATGTACCACATCTTCTTTATCCAGTCCTCTGTCAATGGACACTTAGGTTGCGTCCATGTCTTGGCTTTTAAACAGTGCTGCAACGAACACTGAGGTCAATGTGTCCTTTTGGATCACGTTTTTCTGTCTATTCCGCATCAGTGGACAAGGAGTCAGGAATTTGGCAACACCATGACAAGCTTTGCCACAGGAGTTGCTCTCGTCAACTTGGAGACCATATGAGGTCTGGATGAAACTTTCAACAGGCATCTCCTTCCAGATACCAGAACATGAGCAGTTTCTTTTCTCGGGCTGGTCAGATTCTCAAGAAGAATCTTCCTCCCTCAGTTTTGGATGTTGTAGGATAGCTACAGCATTCTCAGTTCCTGTCAACGAGGAAGACTAAGAGTCTCAGCCCTTGTATGGAGACTCTCTCATTCTAGTTTGAAGTTCCCGGTGCCTCCTGGCCCAAGGGCCCCCACCTCACCAAAACTAAACTTCCAGGAGTCTGCCAGAGGGGACTCCCTGGGGGCCTGCCTGCTTCCTAAATAGACTTCCAGCCAGCCCTCTTGCTGCCAGTCCGTCTTATTGTCTACCTGCAGTAGCACACACCACTTTGATGTCCAAGGCTCTGGGGGTCCTAAGGACAAAGTTGCTTCTTTTCCCCTTTATCTACTGCCACCTTAAGATTCAACTTTCTTGGGACTGCCAAGTGGAGTCCCATGTTCGTGTGACTTCTACCTTCTAAATTATGTTACTGTCATCTTCTGTCCCAGTCTCTTTGTCGATATGGGTTTAAGCCTTTCTTTAGTCCTTTCCTGTTGTTTTAGTGGGATTTTGAGAAGGAACAGAAAAAAGTAATTATCTTTATTGGATTGATTTCTCTATTACTTGTAATCAAAAGATTTCCCTGTGTTCATGAGAATATATGTTTGCTTATTGTAAAAGAAGCCCTCTTGACTTAAACAAGAGAGGTTTCTTTCTCTATTACTCAGTCATATAAGAGTCTCAGCTGGACTGGTGGTTCAGCTCAGGGAGGCCCAGGCTCCTGCAGTCTTGTTGCTCTGCCTTCCTTAAAATACTGCTGTCACCTGCAGGGTGGAGGATGGTCACCCCCCTGACCACAGCAGAGCCCGCGGGAAGAGGCCAAGGGGCAAGGCGGAGCCCCCCACTCCCCTTAAGGGCATGCCCAGAAAGCTGCATACATTTCCACTCACTTCCCACTGGCCAGACCCAGTCCTGTGAGCACTTCACTGCAAGAGGACTGAGAATGCAGTCCTTGCCTGGGAATCATATACCAGCCAAAGATCAGGGCTCTGATTTTTGCCAGAAGGAAAGAGTAGTCCTCTGCCATGTTGATGAAGACAGGAAGCCATCCTAGCTAGATTCCCACAGTGGGAATTTGCCCTGCCTCCTCATGCCCTCCTGAAACTGCACAACTCAGACGGGACTCAAATCCAGCCAAAACCCAGGTTGGGACTTGAATCCACTGTCTTTTAATTAAGATCACACACCTGGTCTCAGGACTTAAGGAAGCTCGGGTTTAGCACAGAAGGAATTCAGCAAGAGGCAAAGTGATAGGTAACAATGGATTTATTTAGAGAGATACACGTTCTATAGACAGAATACGAGCTCTCTCAGAAGGCAAGAGGCTGTGAAATATTGGGTGGTTAAATTATTTTTTAATTTTACTTATTTGTGACTGTGCTGGGTCTTCAATGCTGTTCTGGGGCTTTCTCTAGTTGCTGTGAGCAGGAGCTACTCTGCTTGGTGGGAACTGAGATCCTGTCGGGTTGCTGATGGCTCCTAGGAGAGAGTGTTCAGGGGTGCCGGGCTTGTGATAGGGTCACAGCCATATTGAAAACCCTTCAGCATTTCTCCAAAACCCTCCAGATGGAATTCAAGCTCCCCTTCCCCAATATGCCTACTATGGCCTGAATGTTTGTATCCCCCTGAGAAATGGAGCATTTCCTGCCATATCAATAAACAAGGATGTCACAGTCACCAGCGATTCCAGTCCTCCAGGGCAGCTAGGAAGGAGAAGGACGCCTGCTCCATCTGGCAGCATTAGGCTGCAGCCCCTCCCTACAGTGAGCACTGAGGAACTCAGGATGTGAAAAGCACAGGATACTGGCCCCAGATAGCTCAGATGCATATGAAAGAAATGATTTCAGTGAGCCCAGACTCTAGCATCTTCCCATACCTTGAAAAGCCCCATGCACAGAAAAGCACTAAATTTCTTAACCTGAGATATCTAGTTTCCTTTCATTCACAACAATACTTTTGATGTTCAGACTACCTGCCCTCTGATACAAACTTCTATGAGCTGACTCCTCCCCTCACCTTCTCGGGGCAGTTCTCTCAGGGTTACTTGAGATGCTGGGCTTGAAGTCCTAAAAATTCCCACCAAATAAAACCCAACTCTCAACTTTTAGGTTGTGACTTTTTTAAGCTGGCAGTGTTCTTATAAAAGAGGTCATAGAGCACTCTTCTGCCCCTGCCATCATGTGAGGACCCAGGGAAAAGTCAGTCACCTGGGAACCTAAATCTGCTGTAGCCTAGATCTCTGATTTCCCAGCCTCTAGTACTATGAGAAATAAAACTTCTGTTGTTTATAAGCTGCCCACTTTATAGTATTTTTGTTACAGCAGCCTGAAAGGACTCAGACGGTACTGTCCTGTGCCTTCTTTCTGGGCATGCCCAGAGCCCTGGGCTGGCCTCTGGTGTCATCAGAAGCCAACATCAATGGAGGTCCATCCACCCAGCCAACTAGGAGTGCTGCCTCGCGAAGGTCAAATTCCCTAGCACCAAGCCCAGTGCCTCTCCTACAGCACGTGCTCAAAGCTTTTGTGGAAAGGAGGACTGAATCAACCCCTAAGTGAATTTTCTGGTGTTTTGGGATGGAACCCATCCTGATGATAAGGAGTTTCTAAAAGGCCTTACCCTGGGGTGAGGAGGATAATTAGGGACCAAGGCCCTGAAGTGGAAAGATCAGTGCAGCTGTGCTAAGTCACTTCCATTGTAAATGACTCTTTGTAACCCTATGGACTGTAGCCTGACAGGCTTCTCTGTCCATGGAATTTCCCAGCAAGAATACTGGAGTGGGTTGCCATTTCCTCCTCCAGGGGAATCTTCCCAACCCAGGGTTTGAACCCGCATCTCTTATATCTCCTGCATTGCCAGGTGAGTTCTTTGCTGCTAGCGCCATGAGTTGGGAAATCAGGCCTCCCTGACAAACTAGGTTTCCTTTCTAAGTATTGGGGGGAAAAAGCCAAGGCATTGGACTTTGACTTCGGAAGGAAGCAGTGACATCCTGAGACCCTTCCTTTTGAGCCTGAGGCTGGCCACTTAGGAAACAGCCATGGGTAGGGTGCCTGCAAATGAAGCTCCAGAGAGGAAGCTCCCTTCCATTCCATTCCTGACTTTGCATAGGCACTGTGCCCAACACTCACCCTAGCTGAGACCTTTGAGTTTATTCAAATGATCACCCTATATAGAGAAGCGTAAATGCAGACCCAGAGTGGAGGTGACTCCCCTGGGGTCACACACAGCCCTAAGCCAGGCAGGGGGAGCCTCCAGTCTTCACATTTAGACTCAGTCCAGCTCTGGGCACCCCAACACCATGTCACTCTAAGAGTGGTGAGCCTTCCCCCCACCTGACTTCAGGCCAACAAGAAGGAAGGGACCCAGAGGCGTGGCAAAACTCGCTTTTTTTTTTTTTCACAACTCGTTTTTATTTCTCATTTTCCTCTGGGGGTGCAGTGTTTGGCACTTTTCACCCCAAGACTGGATCCCTCACTGCATCAGGCTGGCAGGCAGGGCCCCACCTGGTCCTCTTCTCTGCCGAGGGAGCAACAGGGAACTGTTACAGGCCCACCAGTTTGGACACGAGGGTGGACCCAGCGAAGCCCAGCAGGAGTTTGGATGACATGCAGAGTCCACTTGCTCCTGGGGGAGAAGCAGAGGGTGAGTAGAGTGGGGTGGGCAGGCTAGGGGGCGTCAGGCCCAGAGATCCCACCCAGAACCTTCTTCTGCTTCCCCAGTCCCCAGGGATCTCTGTTTGTGGGAGTGCTGCTGCAGGCAGGTACGCAAAGGCATGAACTCCGGTGATGAAATCAAGAGCCGGGAGCTGCCTCCCTCTCCAGGGAAGAAAGCTGAACCCCAGGTGGGACAGAGATGCCCCAGCTAACCCAGAAAATCTGCTTTGGGCAGAGTCAGCCTGATCCCAGCACAGCTACAGGCCAGAGCATCTTCCCTCCTTCCTATATCTGCTTCAGAGAAACCCAGAGAGAGAGTGGGGGGGACCACGGAGGCAATACCAGGGGACAGGCAGACTGGGGCTCACTGGGGCTGAGGTCAGGGCCAGAGGCGCTGAGGCTCTGTCCTTCCCCCTCAGCCCTACGAACAAGCCCCGCCGGGGACACTTACCCACAGACTGGAGGGTGGCCACCAGGCTGCCGGCGGCCACTCCGCCCCCATTGGCAATGGCAGATACTGACATCATCTTGGCTGCTAGGGAGGAGGCGGTGATTCCTGCGCTGGTGAAGCCCACCGCGCCCAGTACCGCGGGAATAGCCGCCACGGTGGAAGCTGTACCGGGAGAGGACCTAGGGTGAGGGGGATGGATGTCCCCCTCCAAACACACTCATGGCATCAAGCTTGGGGGCTTTGGGAGGTCTGCAGAAGGTTAAGTCTGGGCTTGGGAGAGACTCCAGCATGGCCAGCAGTCAGGAGTCCAGGGAAGCCCCAGCTGATGGGGAAAGCGGAGGGAAGGGCTGTGGGGTCACCGGGGGACATGGTGCTGGCTCTGAGCAGGACCTTCCTTGGGAAAGGCCTCAGTTTCTGCCTTAGTAAGATGCTGGAACTGGGGAGGGGGAGGGGGACATTTGCAAGCTTCCTTTGCTGAGGAAATGTTTAAGCACATTTTACCGAGGGCCCAGCATAAAGCAAGGAACACATCCTGAGCCCCACTTGAATCCCAGCTCTGGGCCTCCACAGCATCACTGCAGAGCCCTTGGAAGCCAGAGCCATTGGGCTTCTCCTCAGTGCATCTCACGTGTCCAAACCATGCACACGTGTCGTCTACATAATCCTCACGGTACCCCTGAAAGAGCAGTCTTGGCCTGTTTTTCACAAGGAAAGCTGAGCTCAGAGGATTTCAAAGCCACATCCAAGGTCACACGGTGAAGGGTCTGCAAGAAACCTGGGCCCCTGTTGGGGCTGCCTCCACACGAGTTTCCAAAGAAACTCCTCATTTCTCATCCCATCGCCTCCTCCCCCACCATGGACAGGAGGCCGGGGGCAGGCTGGGGCAGGTACAGGGCCAGTTGATCCCCAAGTCCCAGGGCTTGGGGACAGACAAGGGCGAGTTTGGCCCAGCAGAGACTCACCTCCGCCCACCACAGCTACAGCAGCCTTGGCTGGAAACCAAAAGAACATTCTGTGAGTGGACCTACACTGGCCACCACCCCTCCACTCCCGGAGCCCACGGTCAACCTATAGGGAGGGGGCTGCCCCAGCCTGGGAGACACAGGAAGGAAGGAGCCTGCCTGCTTCACCCAGAGAAGTGGGATTTCCTAAGAAGGGGCTCTCTGGGCCCTGACGTTAGTTCATCTGAAAAAGGGTCAGTATTTTATGAGTATGGAGTGAAAATGTTAGTCACTCAATTGTGTCCGACTCTTTGCAACCCCATGGACTGTAGCCTGCCAAGCTCCTCTGGCCATGGAAATCTCCAGGCAAGAATAATGGAGTTGGTAGCCATTCCCTACTCCAGGGGATTTTCTGATGCAGGAATTGAACCCAGTTCTCCTGCATTGCAAGCAGATTCGTTACCAACTGAACCACCAGGGAAGTCTGTGAGTGTGGAAGTCAGAGGTATTATATGACCTTCTCCTATCTATCATCCAGAGAAATTTCTTCAGACAGCAGTAGATCCTCACACAGAGAGACATGTTTAATTTTGCAGGACTTCACTAGAATCTGGGCAAACATTGTTGAATGCTTGAGTGCTACTTGAGAACAGTGCTGGAACGCCTTGAATGCTCCTGATTCTTCAAGACCACACCTGTTGCCTCCTCCTCTGAAAGGCTGCCCCAGTCTCTCTCAATCAGAACCATCCTTGCTTCCCTGTGGCTGGAGCCATTCACAGCACAGGACCATGGTTCCCTGAAACTGAGAGTTCCTGGAACTCCCTGGCAGAGGTCTTAGTCTGTGGCAGCCATAGAAGCCAAGACTGCAATCTTTGGGGCCAGTGGGGACCAAGAGTTCTAAAAACAGCAAGGTGTGTGGGAGTGGGCTCAGCCAGCCTCCCAAGAAGAGAGTTTTGGGACTGCAGTTAAGGAAGTAAAGAGGGTATGAAAATCAAGCCCTAAGTGACCAGTAGGGCTTCCCTGGTGACTCAGTGGTAAGGAATCTGCCTGCCAATGCAGGAGATGTGGGTTTGATCCCTGGGTTGGGAAGATACCCTGGAGAAGGAAATGGCAACCCACTGCCATATTCTTGCCTGGAAAATCCCATGGACAAAGGAGCTTGGTGGGCTCCAGGCCATGGGGTTGCAAAAGAGTCGGATGTGATTGAGCAATTAAACAACAACGAAGTGACCAGTGAGCCACCTGGCTGGGGTGGCTGGAGGGAGACTCAAGAATCAAGAGCCGATTAGAGTGTTTGAGGCTCAGTGTTACTGTTTGGGAGGAGAGAGCATGACAAGCTGGCCGGCAGCCTGGTGTGCCTGGGCCCCGAAGCACAGACAGTCCAGGGGAGAGGGTGCTGTGTCTCTGATGGCCTGTCTGCTGGGCTCACCCATTGGTCACCCTTGGGGAGAGGGGCCTGGCCCTTCTGGGCTTTTCAGAACCTACCCTGCCCCGAGGCTTCCTCCCAGGCCTGGGTCCCTGCATTTCTGTTCTACTTCCTGTCCCAGGCTCAGATGCAGCCGTTCACCCCACCTCCCAGCCCAGGGCCCTCGGACAACGGTTCCTTCACTTGTAAATAAGAGGCCATACCATCTTCCTCTGGGATTGTTATGAGAATTAAATGAATTGACAAATGTCAAGTGCTAAGCTTAGGATATCACACAGCATTTGGTAAAATGTAGCTGTTCTGATTATTTTGTCTTATGAATTGCTTCTCATTCGCTGAGTTCTCTTATTTCTGATCATGAAGAAGGATTACCAGTTGTGGCCAAGGTCCTAACTTTCTTGTCCCACTTCCGTGCTGAGTGGAAGTCCAAGGAGTGGTATGTATCACCCAGGGTTAGTTACCTCCTATTGGCAAAGTGCTCAGGGCCACAGCAGGGGATCCGAGCAGGAAGGAGCCTTTCAGCGTCCCCACCAGGGATCCTAGGGTAGACGTGGCCCCCGCCAGGGCAGCACTGGATGGCATAGTGAGCCCTGAGAAAGAACAGAGGGTTAATGCACAGGAGTCAGAGGTCAGAGGTCAGGCAGTCCTGTCCCACCCCCACTTCCATCTTGTACTATTTGCATTGGCAGAGGTGGAGCGACCCCTGGGGGTCCAACCCAGGGCACAGAAAGGTGAATGATGGTGGCTGCCCTTGGGAGCACTTTATGTAGCAATTGGAAGCAAGGGATACAGGCTCACCTATCAACCCTGATGGATCTCAAAAACAAAGTTCTCAGGGCGGGGTGGGGGCAATAGCAATAAAATGAGATATTTCACACACTCTTCTATACATAAATTAAAATGCATGCTAACAAAAAAGACAACACCTATTTTGCAAAAATGTAGATGAAAAACAGATGCACGTTCAACATATTAGAAAGGTTGATTTGGGGAGAGGGAATTGCAGGCAAAAGGCAAGATATAAAGTGAGACGAATTAAATAAAGTAAAAGATGGGGCTTGCAAGAAGGAAATGGACCTGAATTGAAGAATTGTATTCAAAATTCAGAATTGTGCTCTGGATTTGAAATCTAGCAGGACAAACTTACAAAAGGCTGGCTGGTCACTTGGGCAAAAACATAAAGGGGTTGAATTCTAGGGGTGTATCCCTGGGGAAATGAGAGCCAGAGAATGGGTCCCAGCCACAGGGTCCCTTAGTCCAGACGGGAGAGGCAAGGGACCCAGATCCCCTGTACAACCTCTCCACTTCCCGCATGTCCCCCATGTCAGAGTCCTGCCTCCCTCTGACCCTTCTCAGAGAGGAAGCCAGGGCATATACCCAAGGGGAAGGACAGGGGAGGGAGACGGGCTGAGGGTGATGCCACTCTCCCCACCCAAGCCTCCTAGGGCAGGACCCTGTGCGCTGCCTGGAGCCCCCACACCCGGCCCCCCACCAGTCCCTACCAGGAACACTCACCCAGGGAAGGAAGTCCTGCCAAGATGCTGCTGGAGGCCGCCTCACCCACTTTGGCCAGGCTCCCTGCAGACAGTATCTTAGAAGCCAGCTTAGAGGCTAAGAGGGCAGCCTTGGTGAATTCCATGGGACCAAAACTGACCAGCACCAAACCTGCCGAAAGAGTGGAGCCTGGGTGGGGGATAGGGACACCAGAACTAGGGACAGACCCACCGCCCTGAAAAATCTCAAGGGGCTCCAGCGGGTAGAGAGGCTGCTCTGAGCTTGTGGAGAACGCAGGCTTGGGAAGGGCCCAAAGATACGGTGTTGGGGTGACAGAGTGAGGGGAAGGCAGGTGGGGAAGGGGGAAGGAGATTTTACTTCCTGAGGTGGTCTGCTTCCCTCCTCCCAAAACTCACGTTTCTAGAACGCCCTTAAATCTCCATGGAGCCGTTTAAAAGGTGCCAGAATTAGGAAATCAGAACCAATCACGTTTTTAAGGCATGTGCCACGGGTCAAGTTGGTCGGGTTCTTGTTCTCATGCCCTCTCCTCACTAACTCAACGAGAAGAATGAGATTATCATCCCCATTTTATGATGAAGAAACCCCGGCACAGGGCTGGTAAGTGACTCATCCAAGGTCACAGAGCTTTGCTTGGCAAAGTGCCCGGCAACTGATACAGCTCTGCTGCCGCTAAGTTGCTTCAGTCGTGTCCGACTCTGTGCGACCCCATAGACGGCAGCCCACCAGGCTCCCCTGGCCCTGGGATTCTCCAGGCAAGAACACTGGAGTGGGTTGCCATTTCCTCCTCCAAAGCGTGAAAGTGAGGTCGCTCAGCCGTGTTTGGCTCTTTGCGACACCATGGACTGCAGCCTACCAGGCTCCTCCGTCCGTGGGATTTTCCAGGCACGAGTACTGGAGTGGGTTGCCATTGCCTCCTCCAGATACAGGTCTAGGGGCTTCCAAAGCATGGGCTTGGAATGGCTCTGATTTGCTTCCTCCTATTGTTTGTCTCTTCACCTGCCCATCTCGCCCCCACCCGGTCTCAAGACTTGAGGGTCTCTCGGGCACGGACGAGGCTCACTGCTCCCAGAGTCTCAGAGCCCAGGGATGCGTGGAGGTTTAAGTCCCTTCCCTCTGGAGACCCAGCTTCTCTGACTGCAGCCGCCCAGATGAGACACATGAGACAGTTCTCCCAGTGGATCCACAGGGGTCCCCCTACTGTCGCCGAGCCCGCCAGCTCCCCGAGGGCGGGGGCCACAGGAGGCAGCAGCCCCTGCCCACCCCCACCCCCACCCCCCGTCTTACCCGGCGGAGCAGACTTTCTGAAGACGTGAACCTGCCCTGGTTATCTCGAGCGTGGCTGTGCTCAGGGAAGATCTGAAGCAGGCTGTTCACAGCAGCTTCGCAGAGGGAGGAACAGCTCCCTTAACAACAGCCAATGAGATAGCTTTCATTTTCTCGGGATAACGAAAGTCACGCCCAGTTTTCTCCTCTCTTGGTAAGCCCATAGAACCCACTGGATGCTTCCCGGACACCCCTCCCCCATGTCCTCTGCTTTAGCTCTTCTCCGAAGTTCGTTCGGAGATAATAGTAGCTGATGCTAATTTCCTGAATTTTTCAAACGCTAAAACCACCACCAAATGGAAGAAATTAACCACTGGATGATCCTGAGCTCGTAGCCCCTAGACTTACTGGTGCCTAAGGGTTGATCCCCGTCAGTGAATCAGAGAATTGTGCAGGAGCTGATCATATACCCTGGCCACCCCTCCCTCACCTGGCCTTTAAAAATACTTTACTGAACCATTCAGGGAGTTTAGGTTTCGGGGGCACAAGCCACTCACTCTCCTTGTGCTGCCCTGCCATATACCTTTCTCTGCTTCAAACTCCAAAGTTTGGGTTTGTTTGGCCTCTCTCTGCCTGGGGAGCCTGAACTTGCTTTTCAGAACACCTTCCCCACAGGACCAACTGTTATTACAGAGATCAACTTTCTAACCACTTCCTGCTCTCAAGGTCTTACCAAGTGCCATTTAACTTCTCTGCTGCCTTTACTGCAAATTGTTAAAAGAGTTGCAGACGATTGCTCTCCTCTTTTTCACCTTACTCTTAAAATTTAAATATATAATATGTAATATTATAGAACATGAAATATTTTCAGGCATCCAGAAAAGCTATAGATAATAAAAACAAACACTTCTTCAGCCCTCCCTGAGCTCAGGACTTCCAATGTTACAGATACCATTTACGTGACCTGAGAACCCCTTCTCATGTTCCTCCTTTCTCTGCCTTCTCACAGATAGTCACCCTTGAGAATTTAGGGTTGATTAGTCCCAGGCAAGGGACTTCCCAGGTGGCACAAGTGATAAAGAATTCGACTGCCAATGCAAGAGATGCAAGACACACAGGTTTCATTCCTGGGTTGCGAAGATCCCCTGGAGGAGGAAATGGCAACCTGCTCTAGCCTGGAAGATTCCATGAACAGAGGAGCCTGGGGGGCTACAGTCCATGGGGTCAAAGAGTCGGACACTGAGCACACACGCATGGATTCCCAGGTATGGATTTATCTTTTTAACACATATAAATATTAAATGTGTACTTTTCTTGGAATTGATTGAGCATTCATTGCTGTTTCAACTGGGGTTCAGAGACAGGGAACGTGTCAATCACGTGCCAAGAAACTTGACCTTGTAACCTCTGCTGGAACACTATGCTAAGAAACCAGAAAACTAGTTTTCAAAGAAGTAGAATAATGAGTTAGGGAGTTGAGATTGGAGAGGAAAGGGAGGAGAGAGAGAGAACTAGAGAGGCTTGGTGGACAGTGTTTTCCCCCAAGCCCCAAGGGTGACAGGAGAGCAAGTGGTTCCCCGGCTGGACCTCAGGGGGACTCCCTTGGAAAGCTTGACGAGAATCCCTTGGAATTTGAGGGAAGCAACAACACGTGTCTCTCTTGGGTCTACAAAGGCTAAAGGCAGGAAACTGATGCGCAGGCCTTCCTGAGAATGGAAGGGGACTACTCTGAAGGTGGGTAGGTGGGGGGGAGCTGCCCCCTTAGAGCTCCTTATAATTTCCGGTGGACCAAACGTGGAACCAGGCAGGCAGAGCTGGAAGAGAACTGTCATCAGCACTGCCCAGAGGTGGAGGGGAACCCAGGATGGGTGCACTGCTGGAGGAAAGTGGTGGAGAACAGAGGCGGAGCTATCCAGTCCGGGGAAGCTTTCCCTTGTCAAGGACCTTGTGGGTAAGGGAACCCAGCTGACAGCAGGGTCCAAGAGCCTACAAAGAGCTGGGAGTTTGAAAGTCTCCCACCAGAGGGTGCCAAAGACAGACCGACACAGCATCAGCAGAGTGCTCCTGCAAAGGGACACTTATTCTGGGCCCAGCACTGTGATCGCAGGGATTAAGCATTTTAATCCTCCCAACCACCCCATGAAGAGACACAGCTGCTGCTGCTGCTGCTAAGTCGCGTCAGTCGTGTCCGACTCTGTGCGACCCCATAGACGGCAGCCCACCAGGCTCCCCCGTCCCTGGGATTCTCCAGGCAAGAACACTGGAGTGGGTTGCCATTTCCTTCTCCAATGCATGAAAGTGAAAAGTGAAAGTGAAGTCGCTCAGTCGTGTCCGACTCTCAGCCACCCCACAGACTGCAGCCTACCAGGCTCCCCCGTCCCTGGGACTCTCCAGGCAGGAGTACTGGAGTGGGGTGCCATGGCCTTCTCCATGAAGAGATACTGCTGTCCCCATTTCACAGACGAGCTGATGAGTCTGTACCGACTTTGCATGGGGCCCTCTCACTTTGTTCCTTACCTGAGTTCTCTGGACCCTTTTGCGTTCCCCGCCTCCTGCCCCAGCTGCATCCATTTCTTCCCAGGTCTCCACACCTGGGTGAGCACCCGCTTGGCTGAGTCTTCTGAAGACGGCTCGTGCCCCATCGCCTCTCCAAGCCTCCGTGTGACCCTCAGGAACATGGTTTCCTCAAACAGCTGAACTCCATCAGTCCAGGCTCTCCTCCACTGCCCGCTCGCTGTGGACGATCAGCCCTGGAGGGATCCAACAGTCCCAGGTCTCAAAGGTCCTTACACTGCCCACCCCAGGGGCTCCAAGAAGAACCAAAAAAAGGCTTAGGCGTGCTCCAGGCCCCCATCAAAACTCCACAAGGACGGAGGTCTCTGTCTCGTTAAGCATGTATCACAGCACTCAGCACCAGTGGGCACTCGGCACATATTGGTTGAAGGAATTCCTTTTAAAGCATCTTTTCCAATGAATCCCAAGCCCTCCCATAGACAGACTGGATATGGGTACTAAGGGCTGATAGTCACAGAATTGTTAGCCCAAAGGGGCAGGGCCAGCAGCTCTCTCAGAAATGGGGGTCCCTGTCTCCCACTGTTTTCAGCTTTCAAGTGTCCGTTGAGATTCTTCCAAAGTAGGAAAGTGTTTTATTATTTTTTAAGATCCAGCTACACAAGTATTAGTAAAATAGATAAAGGCTAAATATTATATGGTATATGATTATCATGGAGTGCCAAGCAGTAGCTAAAAATAATAGGAAAGACCTGTAGAACAGGAAAAGGCCAGCTACACAACAATATGTGTGAGTCAAAACAAAACTCTATCAATAAAAAAGCATATAAGAGGATTACATTAAATGTTTTCTCTGATGTTGTCTATCTCTATAGCTCTATCTCACGTCCATCTACTTATCTATCTATCCTCCATCAAGAGAAGTTGCTTTATATTTACTTTAAAAAAAATTTTTTTTGGCCACACCTTGCTGCAAGCAGGATCTGTTCCCTAACCAGGGAATGAACCTGCTCCCTCTGCAGTGGAACAGGGAGAATTAACCCCTGGAACACCAGGGAAGTCCCAGAAGTCACTTTAAAAGGACATTGAAGGTACTTATCAATTGCAGCAGCACTTATTTCTGGAAACAAGAGTCAGGAGCAGCAATAATTCGAGAGGATGGTTGTCAGATCCAAATAAACTTTAGCCTAGTCTGCAGTCATTTAGAGTATTAAGAGCAGAATGCATTTATTAATGAATAATATTTCTCAGGTGTGAAGTTATTATTAGAAGGAACATATTACTAGGTGAATTTTTACTAGGTAATTTTTAATAGACCTTATTTCCTAGAGGAGTTTTAGGTTCTGAACAAAACTGAGGTTCCTAACAGAGGTTTCTCCTATATCCCCTGCCCCCGGCCACCTGCACAGCCTCCCCTGTTATCAACATCCTGCAACTTTGATAATTCACTTGTAGCAAAATGTCAGTTTTCATTAGCAAGTAATGCAACCCCATTTTGTAAAATTAGAAGTAAAAAGACAAGGGGGTGTTGGGAGGCACTGGGACGTTGAGATCGACACATACACACTATTAATGTTACAGGGAAGAATAAAATCTTGTATCTGCTTCTTTAACTTCTGCTTCCCATTGCTTCTGTTCACTGAAAGGATAGTGTCCATACTTCATGTTCTGCCTCGGGGAACCCTGCTCTTCTGCCTGAACGTGAAACCTAAGTGCCTTTGGTCTGGAAGACAACATGACCCTGTCCACCTGTGAATGAATAGCTGCAAGAAAGAAGAAATTAACATGTCCCCTCCCTAAAGCTGATCATTCCAGGAGATATTTGCAAGATTAATAGCCTTTCTATTTTACACCCTCACCTTGCCCCCCTCCTCTATGTTCTGTAAAAGAAACTGGCATCCAGACCCATTTGATGATTATTTTGAGACATTAGTCTGCCATTTTCTCGGTCTGTTAGCTTTCAGAATAAAGTTGTATTCCTTGCCTCCACACCTCATCTCCAATTTATTGACCTGTCCTGGGTAAGCAAAGCAAGCTCGGACTAGGTAACACTGATACTATGTATAAAATAGATAACTAATGGAAACCGACTGTATAGCACAGCGAACTCTACTTAATGCTCTGTGGTGACCTAAACGGGAAGGAAGTCCGAAAGGAAGGAGATTTATATATATTTATCGCTGAAACTATCGCCGACTCAATGGACATGAGTTTGAGCAGGCTCCCGGAATTGGTGATGGACGGGGAAGCCTGGCGTGCTGCAGTTGATGGGGTTGCAAAGAGTTGGACATGACTGAGCCACTGAACTGAGAAACTAACTCAACATTATAAAACAACCACACTCCAATTAAGATTGATTAAAAATAAACATAAACATAGAAAGGCAGATTTCTGCTGATGGCCTACCTTCCAATCCATAATGCTCTTCCCTATTCACTGAAGAGGAAGGGAGTATTTAAAAAGACAGAGAAAGACACAGCAAGCCTGGTTAGGAGGTGATCCAGCTTTCCCACAAGGACCAGCCCTTTAACAGAGGACAAACCTCGTCTTGTCTGTAGGGCATAGTCACTGTCCTTGGCCACACAAGTGTCCTGTGTCCCTGTTCTCTTTGAAACAAGAACTTACTTCTCTTTCAGGTACTGGAGTCCCTGCCCTGACCCTGGACTTGTCAGAGGCCTGAGCACTCCTGCCAGCCTCCAAACGTGATCCCAGAATGAGTGAAACCAATCATCATCATATCCCATCCTTTGGGCTAAAGTAACTGGTTTAGGAATAAAGAGATGACTCTGTTTAGGATACTTACAGGAACATTTACCGGAGATACTTGGGAAGGAAATCTTACTTATCAGCAGAAGGTTCATGAAAAAATACCTTTTAGGGGGAAGACCAGAATAAAGAAGCAGATACCCTCCAGAGCATGCAAACAGGCCTCTACTAAACCAGGAGTATGGCCGCCAAAGGATGGAGCTGATACCCCAGAAAGCAGATGTGACCCAGCAGGACTCCATGGGGCCTCCCTGGGACAGACCCCACCCCTGTAGTTTTTACTGTAGCTCCTCTCCGACTGCTTCCCTGGCGGCTCAGTGGTGAATAATCCACCTCCCAATGCAGGAGATGCTGGTTCGACCCCTGAGTCAAGAAGATCCCCTGAAGAAGGAAGTGGCAACCCCCTCCAGTATTCTTGCCTGGGAAATCCCATGGACAGAGGAGTCTGGCAGGCTACAGTCCATCCAAAGAATTGGACATGGTTTAGCGACCAAATAACAACAAATTTCTTCTCTGAAGTACACAATAGTATCTCATGCATATTTCCTGAGGTTTTCAGCTGCTAAAATCCACCACCAAATGGAAGAGATTAATTACTTGATGGCCATGAGCATGTAGCCCATAGACCTACTGGCACCTAAAGATTGATAATGTTAACTGGCCTATTACCTCTCCATAAACCAATCAGAGAACTGTACAAGAGCTAATCACATGCTTAGGGATGCCTTCCCTCACTTGGCTTTTAAAACTGCTTTGCTGAAACCCTATGGGGAGTTTGGGGTTTTGGGGGGCATGAGCCACCCATTCCCCTTGCATGGCCCTGCCATAATCCCCAAACTCCGTTTTGGCTTGTTTAAGCTCATTGTGCCTTGGGCACACAATCTTGCATTGGGTAACACAGAGAGGAGGGATAGGAAAAAACAGCCGCTTGGATTCAGTGTTGATCTGCTAAATCACACTTTGCCTAAAGTCAAATGACCTTTTTATTATTCAGTTCAACAAGCCAGTAAAGTCTCTTGAACTCTGAGCCAGTTATAACCAAGATTCTATTACTTATAACTACATAAGCCTTAAATAAACTAACTCCTACTCCAAACAGTCTTCCTAGATAACTACAATTCCAATTAATGTCTGCCTTCTCTGTCCTCCATGTGATAAAGCTTGAATCTCTCAATGGATTACACACATTGTTTCATGTTATCGGTTAGTTATTGGTGGGTAACAAATGCCCCCACCCTCAAATATTTATTTAGCTCATGATTCACTGAGCTGAATAGTAGATTAGGCATGTGGTTTTCCTGGTCTCAACTGGGCTCCCTCCTATACCTGCAGTCAGCAGTGGGCTGGCTTTGTGCATCTTAGCTGGACTCATTCCTTGTCTGGAAAAAAAAGGGCTGACTCCTCCATTAGGTCTCTGTGTTGGCTTTCCTCCAGGCCAGCCCAGGTTCAGGGAGGGATAATAAATTCCAGCTCTCAGTGAGATGAGCTATACTGAATTCCACACTGAAAGGGCACTGAACCATGGTCATTTCTGTCATTGACCACAGGTCCCTTAATGCCATTATATCTGTGCTTTCCTCAGACTGCCCACCAACACTGCACTTGTATGGAGTCTAAGCTCACATTATTTGCCACATGATGGGTCAATAAATTGAGAGACAGGTTGTTGGGGCAATGAAAAGAGACTTTATTCAGAACCAACAGACTGAGAAGATGGCAGTCAAGTGTCCCCCAAAAATCATCTTCCCCGAGTTAGAATTCAGGCTTCTTTTATTCTAAAAGGAGAGGTGATGTGGCTATAGTTGCAATCTTCTTGGTGCCTTTGTTCTTGGTACTATTCCCATAGGTCTGGTTACAATATTCCTATAAACCTCCAACGAAATGAATGTTATTCTCTGTTCTGCAGCTTTTAAAAGAAGTGTTCTACCATTAAGAGTCAGAGCCTGGAGAGTGGGCTGTCCTGTGTATTTCAGGCTACAGGAAACATTCTTTTACAAAGGTGCAAGTCGGCATGACTAAGCAAAGGCAACAGAGTACAGAAGTTAGAGCTAAAGAAACAGACCCAATGTGGAGTCAAGTTTGTTCAATGCTACACACACTGCGCAGAGAGGGATCCCGCAAATCTACTGCAGCGATAGGATACTGGGATGGAGCCCTTGAGGCCAGCTAGAAGCTGCAGGAGTGAGCTGAGGCAGCATCGTAAGGAGACAGCCAGGTGGAGAAGGAGCAGGAGGGAAGACAGGTGTGAAGGCCAGAGTGGGGACTTGGGCTGGAGTCCTGGAGCCAAGAGGTTGGGATCAGAGACTCATGTTTACGTGGAAGCAGGTCTTCCAGAACCTATTGTCGGTTATCCACATGGGCAGGGAGGTTGCAGGTGCCAAGTTAACACACACGGAGCCTGGCACTGGATCCAGGGCCAGGCACCCAGTGGGTCTTAGGAAGTGAGTGTTCTGCACTGACCAGCCTCTTGGGAGGCCCATGGTGGGGAGACCTGTCTGTCCTTGCAGGTTCTGGGCGGTTTCACTTGGGGCCAGTGAATTGAGCTCTAGACAACAGAGACAGCTCCCCGGAGAAATGCAGATTCTCTTCCCACCTGAAGCGCTCCAAAGGCCGCCAGGCCAGGCAGACAGTGTTATTGATGAGTCATGAAACAGCCAGACCCAGAGTCTTAGGTGGGGAGGGGAGAGGATCAGTACTACCTGAGGATAAAGGGCTTGGTAACTGAGGGTCAGTGGCTCAAACTGACCCCAGGGCCAAGCCGTGAGCTCCTCGGGCTGAGGTCTTTGAAGACATGTGGCCCAAGTTCCCATCTGAAGAGCAACAAACTGAGGCTCAAAGAGGAGACAATCTTCGCAGGGTCAAAACTGAGTGGCAGGACTGGGACCAGGCGCGGCTTCCTGTTCTGGATTGGTGCTCATTCTTACGGAGTTTCTGCCTCACACCCAACGCCTAAGGGCTCGGCAGGTGCCCTGCACCCTGCCTGGTGAACAAGAACACAGCACGGACTCTTATTGAAGGTCACTACATCTCATCTTTATTCCTTATGATTCTTTGAAGAATTTGGGGAGGCAGGGGACTTGTCATTTGGGAGACTGACATCCTGATGCCCTGGAGGGTCACCTCCAGAATGGGAGCACCTTTCCGTTTCAGTACTGGGTCCTCCTGGAGGAGCTGGAGGAATTCCACAGCAAGGCCCCCAGAAGTGCCCCAGCAGATCCCAGGAGGATGTTGGATGGAGTGGAGAGTCCAGTTGCCCCTGGGGGAGAGGAGAAGGTTAGAGCGCAAGAGGACAGGCGGGCCCAGCAGCCCCTGGCAAGACTGTGGGTGTCAGAGACCCCAGGACTGACTGGAGGCCCTAGACCCCGACATCCCACCCCTGTTTCCTCCTCTACTTCTGAGACCCCGGGATATCTGTTAGGGGAGGGGCTGCTGCACATGACCGCCCAAAGAGGAGACATGAACTCTGATGGTCAGTCCATCAGCGACAGGACAGACCCTCTGAGAAATGACAAGCTGCCCCTCCCTCCACTGCACTCGGCTGGGCCTAGGGAGGAGTGGGCACCTAACCAGGTTTTGTAGGGTTGATGAGGAATGCAGGCCTCCTGAGAGACACACCCCTCGTCCCGCCAGCCCACACCCAACCGAAAGAGAGAACAGTGGCCAGGTCACAAAGGACCAGGGGGACACTGAGGACCACGAAGCTGGAAGAAGCCTGTTTGCTTCTTTAGCATCTGGATCAATCTTAGGCTGATTTGTTACCCCTCCCCCACTTCCTCCTGGGGAGACACTTACCCTTGGACTGGAGATTGGAGACCAGGCTGCCAGAGGGAACTCTGCCCCCATTGGCTCTGGCAGTTGATGACATCATATTGGCCGCGAAGGAGGAGCGGGAGATTCCTGTTTTGGTGAAGCCCATGGTGTCCAGCAACTCAGGCACAGCCCTCACGGCCATGACTGTAAGGGCAGAGACATTCAGGGCTAGCTGCGGTGGGCAGGCTCCCCAGACCTCCCTGACACCTTCCTGGGGGGTTGAGGTGAGGGGTTCTCTTCACTCTCCTCAGACCACAGGGCCAGAGGCCAGGGAAGGCTGTAGGTATAGACAAAACTGGATGGACGCCCACCCTGACATCCCATCCTCCTCCAAGAACCTGGAACCCAGGCCTGCTCGTGACTCTGCTTGCCTGTGACCCTGGAAGCTTCAGCAGTCCTCCCTGGGTTTTAGTTCGCCCTTTATGAAATAAAGTTGAAACAAGCAGGGGTCTTCAAATGCCCCCTTTTGGTGGGAAACTGGTGTCTTTCATGCAAGCTCAGGCCCACAGTATGAGGACAGAACTGCTCTTCTGAAAAGGTGCCGGGTGGAAGCTTCTGACCTCTGCCCTGAGGCCAACGGTGAGCATCCCCCCAGGGTCCTTACAGCTCCAGACGGTGCAGGCATAGAAACTTCTGCAACCAGGAACCTTCTGTGTCTGCACCATCCACACAGTGGACACATGTGGCCACTGAGCACTTGAGACTGTGGCTGGTGTGACAGAAATGTTTCATTTTCTTTAATTTTGGCCACCATGTGGGAGGACCCTGGATGACTAGAGGGTTGTAGGCAGAGCAGTTCTGAGGAATCCACACAACTCAGCTCACACATTCCTTACAGTCATTTGGAAGGGCCCCTGGCACTGCTTTCTGGGGAGCAGTCATGGGTTCAGACAGATCTACCAACTTGCCTGGATCCCACAGTTTGCACTTGGGAGAAGCTGAGATTGGAAGTGGGTGTTATGAATGGGTTTCCTTCAGTTCCTTCTTAGCTAGGCCCTTGTTATCCCAAGAATTCTACCTCTGTTCCCTGTCCACCCCACCCCTACCCACCCAGGTCTTGGGGCTGAAGGCAATCTTGGACTTGGTCAAGGATGGGTGCTCCCAGGAGCCCAGGGACAGGGGCAGATGGGGCCTTGAGCTTCTTCCCAAAGAGACTCACCTCCTCCAACCACAGCAGCCGCAGTCATGCCTGGAGACAGAAAGAACCCCTGAGTGCCCAGCACTGGCCTTCCCCTGGGTCTCTGCTGCTGTCCCAGCGGGAAGGGTTCCCTGGAGTTGAGATCACAGGAGACAGCAGCCCTGGGTGGCTCTCTCTCCTTTTACAGAGAAGTCTGATTTTCCAGGAATCAGAGGAGGATGGACAAGAGTCCAGAGCTCTGTGATGCTCCAGATAGGGAGAGGAATCTGCCTTGAAAAGGTTTCATGCTGCTCTTTGAACTTAACACATTTTGGTATCATTTTTTAAAAAAAAATCAAGAAAAGAATGCTACATTTTTGCAATGGAACAAATTTGACTGTTCTGTCTGTTCATCTTCCAGACACCCTATGCCCATCCCAGGCTACAGCTGGAGTGGAAGCCCCCCATCCTCCAGGGCTCAGCCTACCTGTGACTTTCTGCAAGAAGCACCCCTTATTCCCCCATTAAAAGGTACCATGCTTCCTCTGCATGTTCTGCCTTGTGGCTGGAGCCCCTGACCACACTTGACAGGGCACGCCTGGACCACACTGAGTTAGTTACTCAGAGTGCTTGGGTCTGGCAGAGACTAGGGATTTTGGACAGCTGGGATAGTTCCAGAGATTTCAGGATCTGCGAGAGTGAGCTCAGATAGCTCCCCATGAAAAAGAGTCTTGGTCCCAGGCAAGGGAGAGAAGTTGCAAAAGCAGTCTCCATCCCTCAGTCATTTCTGGAAGGTTGTAGCTCCTAGCTCACCAGCATCTCTCTCCATCAGGACCCCTGACCTGTCTTGAGGGTTTCCATTTCTGCACAGACAATGTTTTCAACAAACCGATCTTACAGTTCTCACCTCCTCACTTCCAGGGATCTTGACTCCTATGCCACGCACACCCAAGGTCATACCCGAGGCCAGGGGTTCCCAACCCTGATACTCGTCCTTGGCCGGTTAGGAGCCCAGTCACGCAGCAGGGGCTGAGTGGCAGGTGAGCCACCAAAGCTTCATCTGTATTTACAGCCGCTCCCCCTCACTAGTTTTAACGCATGAGCTCTACCTCCTGTCAGATCAGCGGCAGCATTAGATTCTCACAGGAGCTCGAACCCTACCGTGAACTGTGCTTGTGATGGATTGATGTTGCCTACTCCTTATGAGAGTCTAATGCCTGATGCTCTGACTTGCAGCTGAGGTGGTGATGGTAGGACTGGGGAGAGGCTGCAAATACAGATGATCACTAACAGAAAGGTTTGACTGTACAGGGACCATAATAAATGAATAGCTTGCAGATTCATATCAAAACCCTACTAATGAGTGGCAAGTGACAATTAAGCTGCATCTGGTGGCAGGCTCTAAGTCAGAATCCGACGCTTATTTTAGTCCCCACATGTCCCACTCACTATTTTATTTACCACTTCCGTCCTTGCCTCTTTCCTGCACTGTGCACTTGTCTTAGTCACAGTTTTGGTAAGCCCACAAGCTAACCCTTGACAAAATAAGTAAAAAAATAAAATAAAATAAAAAGCAAACATTGCTGAAGGGTTTCTTTGAAAATGGAGAAAGACCCAATGATGAGACTGAAAGAGACTCTAAGATGGCCAGTGAAGAGAAAGCTACATTTAAAAGAAAATACCAAGAGTGCTATTTAAAGTACAAGCTCATTGCAGCAGGTGATTCACATTCTCCAAGCCTGCTTTGTATAATATGTGGCAAACAGCTACTCAATGAAGTTTTGAAACCTTTAAAACTGCTTTGCCACATGGAGACCAAGCACCTTGCATTAAAAGACAAGCCTTTGGTGATTTTCAAAATAAAAAATAAATGTGAACATGAAGAACAGAAGCAATTATCGAATGCCTTCACTTTATCAAATGTATGTGCACTGAGAACATCATTCTTAGTGGTTAACCACATTGCTAAGTCTAAGACACTGTTTACTGTTGGTGAAGAGCTGATCCTGCCTATTGCTCAGGTCATTTGTCATGAACTTTTAGGAGATTCTGAAGTTCAAAATCTGGCATGTGTTCCTCTTTCTACTAGCACCATAACTAGATGAACTGATGAAACAGCAGACATATTGAGGCCAATTGTTAGAAAGGATTAATTGTGGTATGCAATCCAGGTTGGTGAATCTACCAATGTTGACCACAAGGCAACTTTACTTGTTTTTGTGCAATATATTTTTCAGGAGGATGTGCACAAGGATGTGTTATGTGCACTTTTCTTGCCAACCAACACTACAGTCGCAAAACTATTCAAGTCTCTGAATGACCAATATCAGGAAACCTGAACTGATCATTTTGTGTTGGTACGTGCATGGATGGAGTGGCTGCCATGACTGGATGGTATTCTGGTTTTCACTATACTGGTCCAAGTGGTCACCTCTGAATGTGAGTCTACACACTGTCATCCATGGACAAATGCTGGCCAGCTGAAAAATGTCACCTGAACTTAACGTTTTGCAGAAAGTGATGAAAATTATCAACCACATTAAAGTACGTGCTCTTAACTCACGTCTGTTCATGCAGCTCTGTGAGGAAATGGATGCAGAGCACAAACGTCTTCTCTTATACACAGAAATGACACAGCTCTCTAAAGGTAGATCACTGGCCAGCAGTTTTCAGTTGTGAGAGCTGCTTCCAGAGATTTCTTTTAGAAAAACAGTCACCACTGGCAGCATATTTCATATTTCAGAAAGTGTCAAAAAACATCCTTACTTGTGTGACATAGTCAACTTGCTCAATGAATTCAGTCTGACACTTCAGGGGAGAATGACAACTGTTCAAGTCACCAGGTAAAGTGGTTGTATTTAGAGCCAAACTGGAATTATGCAGGCGATGAATGAACACTGGGAATTTTGACATGTTTCAAATATTAGCAGAGATTTGGAAAGAGACTCAATCAGGGTCATCTTTCTCCCAACTGGTGCATGATCCACTTATTTCAGCTTTCAAAAGAGTTTGAGCTTTACTTCTCAACTGCAAAAGATCCCTGAACTGGGAAGGAATGGATCCCTGACCCATTTGTAAATAAGCCAGGTAAATCGACTTTGTGCCTGCTAGAAGAGGATCAACTTCTTGAGATCACAAATAACAGTGGCCTTGAAAGTATGTGTGAGATGACTTCAAATCTCCATATAGTCTAGATTAAAATCAAGGCAGAATAGCTTGAGATTGCCACAAAAGCACTGAAAAGCCTGCTTCTGTTTCTCACATCCTGTCTTTGTGAAGCAGGGTTTTCCGCAGTAACAGTAACCAAAGGGAGCTGACAGGGGAGACTAGACATAAGTAAGACACTTCGGGTGTCATCGTCTCCTGTCACCCTCAGATAGGACCATCTAGCTGCAGGAAAACATGCTCAGGGCTCCCACTGATTCTGCATTATGGTGAGTTGTATAATTATTTCACCATATATCACAATCCAATAATAATATAAATAAAGTGCACGATAAATACAATGCGCTTAAATGATCCCCAAACCATCCTCCCCTTCCCTGTCCGTGAAAAAAGTACCTTCCCTGAAATGGGTTCTAGCACCAAAAAGGTTGGGGATTAGTGCCCTAGCCCATGCTCACCTCTATGGGAACAACTACCCATGTGTGCTAGTTCAATCTCAGTTAATTCCAATGAAATAAAACTCAAAACTCAGTTCCTGAATTGCATGGACCACTTCTCAAGTGCTCAATAGTTGCATCTGGCTAGTGGTGGTCCACCATACTGGATCACACAGAGAACTCGCTTACCATCACAGAAAGCGTTACAGGAGATTGCTGCCCTAGACCAGGTCACCAGCGAAAAATCCCTCTATGATCAATGACCAGCGCTCCCGTGGAGACTCTCACCTCCTCCTTTTACAGATTCTGACTCTAACACAGTCTTCAACATTTCATCAAACACAATGAGAGTTTTCAATCTCTGTCTAGGCACACCTCGGCCATACTGTCGATCGGGTTACAGATCACCAAAGTAAAGGAAATATCATGTGAACTTTTTGGTTTTCATTGCATATAAAAGTTATGTCTATATATAAGCTTTATTTATGTATAATTAGACTATACCCTAGTCTGCCAAGGGTGTAATAGCCTTGTGTCTAAAAAGACAATGTGCACATCTTAATTTAAAAATACTTCATTGCTAAAAATGTGAACCTCCACCTGCCAACTCTAAGTTGCTACAAATCTTCAACTTATAACAGCGCATGCCCATGTTAGTTTCCTGAGGCTGCAGTAAGGAATGACCACGAACTGTGCTAATTCTCTCCTGTTTTCTCCCAGTCAGAGATCCAGGATCAAGGCGTAGACAGAGCCAGGGTTTCTCTGAAGGCTCTAGGGGAGGATCCTTCCTTATCTCTCTAGCATCGTTGTCTAGCTGTTGGTGACCATCTCTGGCTTGTGGCTGCATCTCTCCAATCTGCTTCTGGCTCTACCACTGCCATCCTAGCCACCATCACCTCTTGCTGTCCAAGACCAGGAATGGGGACAGTACAGAGGATGTTGGCTGCTGGGTGCAGGGAAGAAGAATGAAGGTGTTAAACCCCCTCCTTGCCCCCTGTGGCCCATGTTAAAGTCCACCTGTTCCATGAGCATGAGGGGGTCCCTGCATGACCAGGCTTCTGCTTCTATCCTAGGACATCAATAGAAGCCACCTCCCTGCCTCCTGATATTCAGCCTTTTGCCTGCCAAATCCAGGCACCTTTTTAAGGACTCTGCCATCCAACACATCTTCCAGAACCTGCCCTGAGCACACGTTCCCAGTCTTCCTCGGCCACCTTCACCTACAGACTCTCAAGGGTGAATTAGTTGTGCTCCTGCTGCCACAGAATTCCCCACAAGGCAGTATGGTTCTCTGAAATCTCTGCTGGATTTTGAGCTCTTTCAGGTCAAGGGCCAAGCCTCATTCACTGCTGCCTTTTCCTGTGCCAGGCACAGGCTTGGGATCAAGGAGGGTCCGAAGGAGGAGCCTTTCAGAGAAAGAAGTACTAATCCAAAGTGCACCTTTGGGTATCCTAAGTCATGCTATGGTCTGAATGTTTGTGTCCCCAGTAAATGATATATTGGAACCTAATGCCCAATATGATGATGTTAGGAGGTGGCCCTATGGGAGCTGATTAAGACTTGCAGGCAGAGCCCTCCTGGTTGAGATCAATTTCCTTATAAAAGAGATCCAAGAGAGTTCCTCTTTTCCTCCCAACACGGGAGGTTAATGCGAAAAGATGGTTGTTCTAGGACGTGAGCTTATCACACACAGAGTCCACTGGTGCCTAAATCATGATTCCCCAGACTCTAGAACTGTGGAAAATAAGTTTCTGTTCTTTTTTAAAGCCATCCAATTTACAGCATTTTCTTATAGCAGCCCTAATTCACTAATATAGGGCACAATCAACAGAGTGAAAAGGCAACCTACAGAATGGTAGAAAATATTGGCAAAACATGTATCTGTTTAGAGGTTCATATTCAGGATATAGTATAAACAATTCCTCCAACAACAGAAAACTTGATTTAAAATAATTTGATTTAAAAACGGGCAAATGTGCAGCACAACTGGAGGAAGCCCACAGGTAGCAATGAAGACGCAGCACAGCCAAAAAAATAAAGAAAAATATGGGCAAAGAATCAGAACAGACATTTCCCTAAAGACAGACAAATGGCCAACAAGAATAGAAAAATATACTTAATATCGGTAACCATTAGGAAATTCAAAGCAAAACTGCAACGAGACATCAGTCCACACCCATCAGGAAAGCCACTATATTAAAAAAAAACAGAAACGGAAAATAACAAGTGTTGATTAGGATGTGGAGAAACTGGAGCACTTGTGCACTGTTGGCAGGAATGTAAAATGGTGCAGCAAACATGGAAAACAGTGTGACAGTTCCTGAAAAAATTAAAAATAGAAAACCATATAACCCAGCAATCCCATTTCTGGATGTAGATCCAAAGAAATTGAAAACAGAGTCTTGAAGAGATATTTGCACCCCACGATCATAGCAGCAGTGATCACAGTTGCCAAGAGGAAGAAGCAAACTAAGTGTCGATCAGTGAGTGAATGGATCTTTACCACTTGGTATAGACACCCGAGAAGATATCATTCAACTTTAAATAGGAACTTCTGACGTATGAGGAACCTTGGAACCTTATGCTAACTAAAATAAACATGTCAGAAAATAACAGATGCTGTATGATTCCACTCACATAGAAATTAGATTAGATTAGTTGCGCAAAGAGACAGACGGAACTGTGGTTGCCAGGAAGTGGCAGGAGGAAAACAGTAGTTAATGTTTAATTGAGTTTCAGTGTGAGGAGATGGAAAGAGTTCTGAAGATCGGAGGCACAGTAACACGAATATGGTTAACACTGTTCAAGAGCCGACTCACTGGAAAAGACCCTGATGCTGTGAAAGATTGAGGGCAGGAGGAGAAGGGGGTGACAGAGGATGAGATGGCTGGATGGCATCACCAACCCAATGGACATGAGTTTGAGCAAACTCCGGGAGATAGTAAAGGACAGTGAAGCCTTGCATGCTGCAGTCCATGGGATTGCAGAGTCAGACACGACTTAGTGACTGAACAACAAAAAACAACAATTCAGTGTATGCTAACAAACGGTTGTGTTAGTCACTCAGTCCAGTTCACTCTTTCTGACTGCATGAATCGTAGCCCGACAGGCTCCTCTGCCCATGGAATTCTCCAGGCAGGAATACTGGAGTGGGCAGCCACTTCCTTCTTCAGGGGATCTTCCCAACCCATGGATCGAACCCAGGTCTCCCACATTGCAGACAGATTATTTGACATATGAGCCACCAGGGAAGCCCAGTTGTTTTGGTAAATTTCATGCTATGTGTATTCTGAAACGACTTTAAAAAAGACTCTGTGACTTTTGCTGCTGTGGCCCTAGGCTGGCCCCACATTAGAGGTGACGCTGCTCTCGGAGGGTGTGTTCTGGGAGGACATTAGTGACCAGGCCCTGGGGCATCAAGGGAGGAGCGCAAATGGGGAAATGAAACTTACCTGCCTTGGTTGCCGTGGGGTAACAGGGCAGGCACGGGCAGTGAACTTCAGCCGGGAAAGCGTCATGCCCGAGCCTGCGCCAGGTGGCTGTCAGGCATCTAACCTGAGCAGCACCTCTGCCCCATCTATTGGAGGTGACCTGCTTCTGAGAGGCCCGTAAGAGTGACCTCATCCTACCCTTATGCTTACAAACAAACCTATGAAGGCCCAGAGAGGGCAAGTGACTGGCCCTGGGTCACTCAGCAAGACAGAGGCAGAGTTAAATCCTGAAGTATAGTTCCTCTGATTCTAGAGCATCATTTATTCATCTCCTGTATACACTGTAGCTTTTTTCTGACAGTGTGTTGGAGAGATTCCATCAGGAAGACTGTCCTAACACTGACAATTTAGCAGGTTGAGCTGAGAAATGGTTGTGGGATGAGGATCCGTATGTAGACTGGTGCTCGGAGACCCGTTACCTGCATAATGGTAGAAATTGCTGTCTTCCGACTGGGGTGGATCTCTAGGGTAGGAGCCAAAGCCATCTGCACCCTGATGTGGCCTCTGTGGTGGCTTCCAAAGAGAAGAGCCATCAGAGGCCTGATTGCTTGCCTGGGAAGGTTCTTCTTCCTCTGGAAGAAAGAAATAATGGGGGAGCACACAGCGGGGCAGGCAGCTGTGGGACCAGACCCCACACAGCACCCTCCACCCTTTCCTGAAGTTCCCAGGATCTCTGATGCAGGGAGGGGACCTCAGAGGAAGCTGAGGTGTCAAGGGTGCTTGGAGGTGAACCAGGGAGAAGACAGAGAGAGGGAGGCCCAGCACAGTGGAGAGCTGGGGTCCTGACTGCACAGAGCAGGAGGCTGAGGACCAGGGGGAAGAGACTTGATGGGCCCAGAGCACCTGGTGGCAGCACCAGGCCAGAACCCAGATCCCCTCTGCCCACGTCCAGGAACCCCAAGCTCTGGGCCACCCCACCCTCGGGAGCTTTCCCAAGGGCACTCACCTTCCGACAGCAATTCTCGCAGGAGGTGGCCCAATGCACCGCCTTCCCAGCTCTCTATGGCTTTAGCTGACATCCTGGAGGCAGTGTGGGAACACTAGTTGTGGAGCCAAGGACACCGCTGTCTTTCTGAGAAACAGAGTGTGGAGTTAAAACTGCTCTGCCTGATTCAGGGCTTCCCTGATAGCTCAGTTGGTAAAGAATCTGCCTGCAACGCAGGAGACCTGGGTTCCATTCCTAGGTTAGGAAGATCCCCTGGAGAAGAGAAAGGTTAGCCACTCCAGATTGTTGGCCTGGAGAATTCCATGGACTGTATAGTCCATGGGAAGAATCACAAAGAATCAGACATGACTGAATGACTTTCAGGGGGACATCTGTCTGCCGTTTCAGCCCTGCCCTCTGTCCCACTGAAGCCTGAGTCACTTCTAGCCCACCCCCTAATCTGCTCAGACCACAGTTTTGAAGTTAATAATGACTTTGCTTGGCTCCCTGATCTCCAGAGTCCTGGCCACCTCTAATACCCCATCTCTGTCCCCTGCTCACTGCCCACCTGGTTGAAGTCTCAGGGCTTCACAGTAACCCAGGTCATGACAAGACCAGAGGTTCGCAACATCTTATAGTAAAGGTGGGCTCAAGCCCCCTCCCCGCACTCCGCTCTGGTCACAGGGACAGCAGTCTTGATGGAAGTGGAGAGGGAGGCTGAGAGTGGAGGCGCTTTGCTCCCTCCCCTCCCCATCTCCCAGGCCCCCACTTACCCTGCTTAGTAATTGTTGGGGATCGAAGCGTAGTGTGTGAAGCCCTGCACATAGTGAGGCTGTTGAGAACTCCAGCCGGCTAAATAGTCCCTCCCTGGGTGACGTCTGACCCCAAGAGTCCAAGGAGGAGGTGAGTCACCCTCATCCCAGACTTGGTGCCAGGGAGACCTCACCTTTGCGTGCTAATGGGAGGACGAGGGCGGGCCTTTTGCAGGAGCATGGCTTTCCCTCTCAGGTTCCCCTTCTTGGAATCTTTATAAAACTCACCTGCAATTCTTGTCAACTTTCTTTTCCCTGCCCTCCACGATGTGCAGGTTTACAGTACAAAACATTTTCCCTTGGCTGACAATTGGCACAGAGCTGTAATCTCATATCTGTAATAACTGATGCGGGTTGATGGTCAAGAGCACCATCTCTGACCAGTGCCTGGGGAGGAATCCTTAGTTGCAACTAAGAGAGTGAATTCTCGTTGATGTGCCTTAGTTTGCTGACACAGTGGCATTCACAGAATTGTGGTATTACTACATTTACTTCTTTTTGTCCCTTGAAGTATTAGTTGCTCTGTCATGCCGACTCTGTGATCCCAGACTGTAGCCCGCCAGGCTCCTCAGTCCTTGGGGATTCTCCAGGTAAGATTACTGGAGTGGGTTGCCATGCCCTCCTCCAACGGATCTTCCCGACCCAGGGATTGAACCCAGGTCTCCTGCATTACAGGCATATTCTTTACCACCTGAGGCACCAGGGAAGCCCTTCTGTCCCTTATCCCTGATAGAATAAATCTTATGAATAGCATACATTTGTCTGTCTTCTCCTGAGTCTAGAGCTCAATAAATGTTTTGAAAGGTAGAACAAAGAAGAAGAGGAAAGTGAGAATGTCAGTGTGAAGCTGGGTCAGGGAACAAGGGGCAGAAAATGGGGGAAAGTGCAGAATCAGTGTTGGAAGAGGCCTCTGCTTGGGACAGGCTTGAGTGTCCTGGGAATGGAGGCCTTGTCCCTCCTGCAAGGTGAGGACAGGAGGGACCAGGGCCAGGGCCCTGTCTTTCCCCCACCCCCACCTCTGCTTAAGCTTTGGGACAACAAAGCCAAACATTTCAGCGAAAGCTGCTCCAGTTTCGGTAAGCCACTGCGGGACGCTGCCCATGGGGCCAAGAGCAGAGAGGCTGCAGGAGCCTCTCCTTGGCATCACTTGGTATTGACTCTACTTTCCTGGCAGAACTCAGGACACAAGGAACATCCCCCACCTGGAGAAGCAGGCTGATTGGTTTCTCTGAAATTCCTGTCACTAGAAGATAGCTAGACAGACAGCCTATGAAACAGAAAAGACTGATATCATCCGACCACCGGTCACATTAAAAACACCATCCATCCCTGCCTCTTTGACCTAATGGCTGTGGTGGTCACTCTGGGTCACGGTCTGGGACCCGGTTCCATCTGGGACGCCGGAGGAGCTTGAGAACTGCCTGGGTTCTGGATGCCTGGCTCCTTCATGATGATACCTGGACAAGGCTTGGGGCCCAGGCCCTGAGGGCACCGCCAGCTGAGATCTGCCTCCTCAGCCAGGTCTGGGCACTGGGAGGACCCCGATTGGGTGCATGACCTGGGCAGGGTAACCCACCCCCTCATGAACCCTCTCCTCTTAGGCAGGGCCTGAGCCTTGGAGGGCAAAAGTTGCACCTTGAAACCTTGCCCTGCCTGCTTCCTTGGCAGGACAGAGAATAATCTTTGTTTGGTGGAGATTTAAAGGAGCACAGTGCCCTGACTGGGACCTGACCTCCAGAACAAGGGATCTGACGTCAGGAAGGTTACAGTAACTAACCACGCCCCTCCCTCATTTTTCCTAGGAAAGGGCTTTACTGAAAGCTTCCAGATTTCTGGATTTTTAAGCCATGAGCCACCTGTCTCCTTCCTGGCCCTGCAAAAAACAGTCCTCTGCACCAAACTGATGTTTTGATATTGTTTGGCCCCACTGTTTGTTGGGCACACAGACATACATTCAGTTCATGACCTCTTCCTTGGGTTCTACAATTTGCCAAAAGGCTTACAGAACTTAGGAAAGCACTTTCCTTACTATTACTGATACACTGCAAAGAGTATTAAAAGATGCAAGTCAACAGTTAGATGGAAAGATACCTACGATGAGGTTGGAGCACAAGAGTTGTGGTCCCTTGGGCACAGGAGTTGTGGTTCTTGGTCCACAGGAGTTGTGGAGTCTGGGGTGCATCACCCTCCCAGAGTGCCAATGTGTTATTGTTTACCAATTGGCAAGTTCTCAGAGCTCCATATTTTAGGAATGTTTATGCAGGATCCATCGTGTAGGTGTGATGGAATATTAGCTTCATCTTTATCCCTCTCTTAGCCATGCAGGATTGGAGGATGGGGTTGATAATTACTTGGTCTTTCTGGTGACCAGCCCCCATCCAGGAGCCCAGCTAGAATCACCCCCACTAGAACAAAGGATGTTTTTGTCACTCACTCGGGAAACTCCAAGGAATATAGGAATTCTGTGTAAGATGTACCTATCACTAGGAAAGTACAAGGTTTTAGGGGTTCTGTGTTAGGGATTAGGGTCAAAGACCAATATATATATATATATACTTTTTTTTCCTTTTTATTTCACATCATCATAATATTCCATATTATTTCAAATCACATTCTGCTAAAAGAAAATGCCAAAATTATTTCTCTTTAAGAAAGAATATCAAATTAATTATTTTAGTAATCAGAATTAGATGCAGGTTAAATATTTTGTGATAAGAATATATGAGTGATGTAGTTTCTTTACTTGTTAAGCATTGAAATAATGATGGATTTAAAGGAAGTTGCCAAATTCATGCAGACATTCTGGGGATCCTTCACTCAATTAACTCCATTGCTTATATATTATGTAATGATAGTATAAGCTAAAAGCTAGGGAACTGACATTGGTAGAAAGTGTGTTTATAATGCTATGTCATTTTACTACATGTGTAACCACTATTGCCTCAAGCTACAGAACTATTTCATCACCACAAAGATCTCCCTTTAGTGACCCACACACTGAACCTCTAACTATCTCTCTGGCCCAACTTTCCTTATCCCTTGAAACCACTAATCTGTTTTATATCTCTATGATTACGTCATTTTAAGAATGTTAAATGATGTTTTGTGATGGGCTTTTTTAATTCAACATAATGCAGTTTAGATCCACTGAAGTTGTGTGTATCAATAATTCGTTCCTTTCTATTGTTGAGTAGTATTCCATGATATAGATCCATAGGGTTTTTTCCCCCAGTTTTATTGAGACATAATTGATATATACCACTGTGTAAGTTATACTGTGCAATGTGATTTAGTACATGTATATATTGCGAAAAGATTACTGTACACTGCCATTTGTTTAGCCATTCACCTATCTTGGTTGTTGCCGGTTTTCAGCTACTAAAAGTAAATCTGCTATGAACTACCAACAAATGGCACCTGACCAGGTCAGTACTCTTTGCAACTTTTGGTACCAGGTACAACTACAAAAGTGGAGGTGAAGAGCCTGTTCTCAGCTAGGGTCAACTGCTTACTCATTCATTCATTCAACAAGTATCTATGACTCACAAAGTCAGTCAGGCACTGATCAGGCATTTTGGGGGGATGCCAAGATAAATCTGATGGGATTTCCTGAGGAGTTTGCAGTCTAGGAGGAAGACAAGAAAAATAAATCTCTTTCTCTAATACACAGTTGCAAGTGCTATTCAGCACAGCAAAAGCTCTGGGAATCCTGAAGAAGCAGATGTTGAGATAAATTCTTAGCCTGAATTATACTTTATTCAACTGTGGTTACATGTTTGAAACAACATTCTGCAAGGAAATGATTTCAAATTTCAAGCCAATTCAATCTCAATGCTTTCATACTTTGAACTACGTATTGAGCTAAGGGTCACAAAGCTGATTTTGAGACAACTTCCTTGCCAGGTCTAAGATTCTCCAGGCAACCTACTTTGAAGAGTGAGGAAATTTGGCAGCTGTTGTTTTCTTCTCAGTTTGAAACCAACTCAGAAAGAATCCCATTTCAACATTGTATCCATAATAATCAGGAAAGTTTTATTATGAAAAAATTATGCATAAATAAAAACAACACTTAGTCTGATATCAGAATTTCCACCTCATGTGTCATTCATAACTTCTCCCATTTCCCCAGCTTAGATCCGATTCAGGCTCCCACATGGAGAGGTTTCAGAAGGGGAAGGGAGATAGAATCTGCTCCTCACCTCTCCGCTACTTCTTCCCCAGATGACTGCTTTTGGCAACATCAGGGTCAACTGAATGGAGCCATGAGAGATAAAGGTGCAAAAAGCTATTTTACTTTAGGTGGTACAGTATGCAGATGTCCCTTGATTGTCCAATAGACCTGTCTCTGTCATGGAAGACATCCAAACAAAAGCTGCCCTTTTTTCTCTGAAGATATTTTTTTGATGGTTAATTTTATGCATCAGTTTGGCTGGGCCACCATGCCCAGATATTTTGTCACACATTATTCTATACAGTTTTGCGAAGGTTTTTTTTAGATGAGATTAACATTTAATATCTAGACAGCATATTAAAATGCAGAGACATCGGTTTGCTGATAAAGGGCTGAATAATCAAAGTGATGGTTTTTCCAGTAGTCATGGATGGATGTGAGAGTTGGACCATAAAGCAAGCTGAGCTCTGAAGAATTGATGCCTCCAAACTGTGGTGCTAGAGAAGACTCTAGAGAGTACCTTGGACAGCAAGGAGATCAAAACAGTCGCTCTTAAAGGAAATCAATCTCGAATATTCATTGGAAGGATTGATGCTGAAGCTCCAATACTTTGGCCACCTGAGCTCATTGGAAAAGACCCTGAAGTTGGGAAAGATAGAGGGCAGGAGGAGAAGAGGACAACAGAGGATGAGCTGGTTGGATGTCATCACTGACTCAATGGACATGAGTTTGAGCAAACTCTGGGAGATAGTGAAGGACAGGGAAACCTGGCGTGCTGCAGTCCATGGGGTCACAAAGGGTTGGACACAACTTAGTGACTGAACACCACCACCAAACATCTGAGAAATATTTTTATTATTATTACTGTTAAAATTTTGGGGTGTGTGTTGGGAGCTGTTATGGGAGGTCCCGCCCGTGACGAGGTCATGAAAAAAATACCGGGCAGGCAAGGCCGTCCGGGACCCCATCCATAATGAGGTAACGAGGAAAATACCTGACAGGCAAGGCCGTCTAGGATAAGGGACCCTCCAGGTTGGCCTCAGCCTCTACCCCACCCTGTATCTTCCCCCCTTTTCTGCTGTTATTCTTGTTTGCCCTGCTGCGGATTCTTGTGTTGCCTGCCGAGAGTTCTCCTGCTCCTCTTTCACTGAATGAGGACCAACTTAAAAGCTAATTAATAAATCTCCTGGACGCTGGTACCCTATGAAGGGGCCAGGGATGAAGGAAATGCTTCAATTCAAACCCTTTTGCTGGCATTCTGGCTTGTTTGATAAATGTATGCTGTCATTGCACGAAATGCTCATGATTGTTCTAAACATCCTAAGCACAGTACGGTAACAAAAGAAACTATTAAGCATAGGCCCCTTCGCGGGGTGAGAAAAGCTCCACAAATATTATAGCCACATATACGCCTAATAGAAAATAGTTTAGATAGAGATTAGCTGGTGACTTCTTGCAGGTAATTAACTTTTGGACTAAGAGCCTGTTTTGTGCCATATCTGCTGTTTTTGCAATCCTTTGCATTTCCGTTCTGTAAAAATGTAATCCTATCTAGTTCCCTTGGAGATGACAGCTAATAGAAAGAAAATAGATTAACCACAAAAAAGACAGGGTCGGTTACTGAAGTTGCTTCAAGTTGCACCAGGTGCAAACCATAAACTGTCAACAGGCCTGAAAGCCAAAAGGTATTATACATAGAGATTAACCATTAAAAAGGCCCTAATGGGCACAGAGCCCTTTGGGGGGTGAGGAAGCCCTATTAGAAAATACAAAAAATATTGTTTTAAAAGTGGTTATTAGATCAACGTTTGATTGATGTTAATGTGCTGAGGTTGTGCAGTGGACACTATTGTTAATATAGCTAAAGATATAGTAAAATAAGAGTTTAGCCCTAGTGTAAAAACAATAAGATAATTGTTAATTTTAACCAAGAGCGCTAAACAGGGGCTGCCTCACCAGAGCCACAGAGTCTTTGTGTGTTAAACTTTTTAGATAAATTTAGCTGAGAATTTCTGCAAAAAGACTGACTTTTATGTTAACAGCATTGTATTTCTATTATGTTACAACTTGCTGTACCATGAGACTGCCACTTTTCTGTTTTCTGCTAACCTCAAGGCCAGAAGATAATGTACAAAAAAATCTATGGGAAAAGACTCTCATAAACAAAAAAT
Organism: Muntiacus reevesi; assembly: GCF_963930625.1. Lineage (NCBI taxonomy): Eukaryota > Metazoa > Chordata > Mammalia > Artiodactyla > Cervidae > Muntiacus > Muntiacus reevesi. Next base: position 55,230,918 of record NC_089263.1, on the reverse strand, counting down.
ATACAGAGCACACCTGGTTTCGTGAAGGACAAGCTGATGAAATGTTAAACTAAGTCTGTATGCTTATCTGCCCCTTAGAAATGTACCGACTTAGAGTATAAAGGCTACGGTGGAAAATAAAGCAACGGCCAGACTCTGCTGCATATTCCTGGTCTGGTCTCTTTCTTTCTCTCTCTCTCTCTCTCCCTAGCAGACTTGGCCTTATCAAAGCCGGTCCTACGTGTCTCTCTCTCGCCGACGCCGTTCATCTTGAGGGTTCCCCTGGATCCTGCTGGGGCTGGACCCCGGCAGGTGTGCTGGGTCTTCATCACAGTGCACAGGCTTGGTTGTTGCTCCACGGCATGTGGGATATTAGTTCCCCAACCAGGGATTGAACTCACATCCTTTGCATTGGAAAAGATTCTTAACTACTGGACCACCAGGGAAGTCCCAGATGAGATTAACATTTAAATCCGTGGACTTTGAGCAAAGTAGATTCCCTTCCACTGTGTGGGTGGGCCCCATCCAAGCAGTTGAAGGCCTTAACAGAACAAAAACTGACTTTCCCTGAGCAAGCAGGGATTCTTCAAGCTAACTGCTTTAGGATGCTTTCCCTGAGTCTTCAGCCTGCAGGACTACCTCAGCAGATCTTGGATTCACTGTTTCCACAATCACTCTGACTTAATTCCTTAAAACAAACCTCTCTCTAATAGCATCGAAACATATGTGAAACAGATCATCAGTCCAGGTTCGATGCATGAGACAGGGTGCTCAGGGCTGGTGCACTGGGATGACCCTGAGGGATGGGATGGGGAGGGAGGGGAGAGGGGGATTCGGGATGGGGAACACATGTATACCCATGGCTGATTCATGTCAGTGTTTGGCAAAAACCACTACAATATTGTAAAGTAATTAGCCTCCAATTAAAATAAATACATTTTTAAAAATGAAAAAAAAACTACTTATTCCTGCTTTTCTAAACAATTTCTTAAAAGATTAAACCTTTTATTGAAAAGGACAATATTGTCTGTTCCCATCATGAAGAAAAATAATTAATACTGGTTTGTTTTATGCTGAGAAATAAATATTTACTATGCTACTTTCCTTTCTAAAACTGTCCACACGACCTTCAACCATTGTAAAATCAAAACATCTTATTAAATAAAACTTTAAACATATATAAAATAATATAGGAGGGAATAAAATTTGATTGGCTTTAAAAAAACAAACAAACCCCTCTCTATATATGGTATTCTGTTGATTCTGTTTCTCCGGAGAAAGTGAAAAATGAAAGTGTTAGTCGCTCGTTCATGTCTGACTCTTTGCAACCCCATGGGCTTTAGCTCATCAGGCTCCTCTGTCCTGGACCTGTCCTCCTCTGTCCATCAGGCAAGAACACTGGAGCGGGTTGCCATTTCCTTCTTTACAGCATCTTCACAACCCAGGGATCAAATCCAGGTCTCCAGCATGGTAGGGAGATTCTTTACCATCTGAGCCACCAGGGGGAACCCTGACTAATACAGATGCTTTGTTAGTTTTTGGAGGCCTCCACTGAGAATCTCTATGTATCTTTCGGACCCCATAAGACAGCCCCCAAGTCCCACCTCTGGGACCTACTTGTAGCCTCTTTCTGGTGAGGTCCCTTTTCCCACCAACCGGCCAAGGTTTGTCAAGGTTCTGTCACGACAGCCCTGCAACCCTCCCGAGGTGTGTAGCTGGCCCAGAGGAGGCAGGAAACTGTCCTACTGTGGAAGGACAGGCAGCCTTCCTCCTCACTCTGCCGTCAGGGACAGCTCCAGTCTCTTGTCATCACATCCCCCTCAGGCACCACTTGGACACAGACTCTAGGGGATACACTGGCAAGCGCCCGCGAGAAATGAGTTAAGCTGTGTCCCATGGTGGCGCTGTGGTGGGGGGGAGGCTCACTTGACCCGAGCTTGGTGAAATCCTTCGTTGAACCTTTAGGACTTCCCAAGGCGACCAGAGATAGACAGTCTATGGGAAAAGTTTCCCAAATGGTCCGGGGATCCCCACATAGAAAAAATGATTACCTACTGTGGAGCTGATTTCTCTGCATAAAACAAAAGACCCAGTTTAGCTTGATGACAGGAAGCAGGCCCACCTTCCCCAACCATCAGTGAGCAATAGGCGGAGGCATGAAAACCTGAGGAGAACAGAACCGCCAATACAGACTGGATGAGTTGTAAAATGTTAGTCGGTCAGTCCTGTCCGACTCTGCGACCCTACGGACTGCAGCTCGCCAGGCTCCTGTCCATGGAATTCTCCGGGCAAGAATACTATAATGGTTGAGTGGTCAGTTAAAGGCTAAAACGTTTGCGAGGTTCCAGGCGCACAGCCGTACGTAACACAGTGCGCTGAAACTAAAGCAAGACAAGAAAACTTACATTCCCGTCCGGAGCTAGCACCGAAGTCCCCAGGAGGAAGCAGGGCAGACGTCACCTGTTGCGCTAGCTCCCTAAGCCCTGGAGGAGGAGGACCTGCAGGCGCCTACAGTCAGCCGTGCCGCAGCGAATCAAGTGCGGTGTCTAGAGTGGGGGCGGGACTTCCTTCGCTGCCTGCGTGCAAGCCCCGCCCCGGAACTGCGGCGGACGCTGCCGCGGCACGCCGGTGCTGCGTGTTTGCAGGCGTTTGGTGGGCGTCTGAGGGGGCCGCGGCAGGGTAGCCTCACGGTGAGTGCCGGGGCCGGAGCGGGCCTGGGGGCGGGCTCTCACCGCGGGCTCCTCCAGGCCCTCGGGTCCTCGCGACCAGAGACGGGTGGCCGCCGGCCCTGTCAAGTGCCCTGGCCGACCCTGCGCTGGGGGCCTCCTCTAGGGCCTCGGAACCAGCCGAGCCGACGTCAGGGCTCGGCTGGTTCGGCTTCTCCGCTTGGTGCGCCTGTTGGAGCCTGAGACGAGGCGCCGGCGGCGGGCCAGGCCCCAGAAGGAGGGACCCCGCCGCTTACCCCACGTGTCACACTCCGCGTCCTCGCCCCGCTAGTGCCTGCCCCTCACGCCTCCCGCGGGTTGTTGAGGGGTGTCTGTGACCGCGGCGTCGCGGATGCGGGGCGGGGGTGGACCTTCACTGCGCGCTGGCGTGCTTTGCCCACCGGGCGCGATGCTAAGTGGTTCTGAACGTGCGTCACCTTTTCGTCTTTGCGTGCCAATCCAAGGAGCCGCAGCTCCCCATCATCCCCATTTTCCAGACGAGGAACTGAGGCTCGTGGTGATTAATAACGGCCAGCCCAGACCCAGAGCTGACCAGTGGCGCGTCAAGATTTGAACCTAGGTCTCGCTTTGTTTTCCACGGAAGCTATGATTTTTCTCTGCCTTTCTGAAAAAGGGAGAACGTGGATCAAGTTCCTGTCAAACGAGTTGTGCATCAATGATTTTTAAATTACTTAAAATGTAATGATTAAAGCTGGTTGGGTTTTAAGTCACTTGGCAACAGCCAGAGTGGTGACGCAGGCATTTGACCTCTTGGGGTAAGATTTGAGCGGGAAGAAAGCTTTGTGCTTTCAGTAGAGCCGGCCCCCTCACGCATCCTCCAGCGACCCCCTCCTAGATTCTTATTCTGGCTTCAGAATGGCTTGGGCATGGTAGGCTTCACCCTCCACGCTTTAGGTGTTTACTTGTTGCATAGAACATTTTGTGATTTAGCAGATAAATCCCTCCCACCTTTTTAAAATATGATAACTCTGAGGTTCAGAGAGGGTTGAGCAGGACCTGCCAAGGGCACCCAGGCAGTAGGTATTGGGTCTGAAATCCAAACCATATTTAGCTCGTCTGTCTTTGCTACGCCTCCTGTGTCCTCTCTATTGTAGGCCTAGCTGCATGCTCTTGGGTACATTTCTTCCCTTCTGTGAGCTTCTCCAGCTGGCAGCATCGACGTTAGAGCCATTTTTGTGTCCTTACTTTTTTGTAAGACCTGATAGCTGCTTAGGAAATGTTTGTTGCCTCAGAATCCTTTGCTTCTCAGTTGCCAATCTAATGGAACATTTCTTTCCTTTTCAGCAACCATGAAGTTGAAAGAGAAAAAATCAAGCCCGAAGCCAATAAACTCTGGCAGATTTCAGAAGAAGGGGATCAAAGTTGTGGGACAATGGAAGGAGGTGAAGATAGACCCAAATATGTTTGCGGATGGACAGATGGATGACTTGGTGTGCTTTGAGGAACTGACAGATTATCGGTTGGTCTCCCCTGCCAAGAGTTCCTCCAGCCTCTTCTTGAAGGAAGAGCCAAAGAAGAGAAAGGCACAGGCTGTTTCAGAAGGAGAGGAGGAAGGAGAGCCTAGCTCCTCAAAGAAAAAGATGAAGTTGAAGAAGAGTAAAGATGTGGAAACTGAAGGAATCAGTGCCCAGAAAGCGTTTGAGGTCAAAGATACTGAGCCAGTGCCCCAGGGAGAGGGCACAATTTGTCCTGATCCAGAGGTAGGGGAGATGGCATCAAAAAGCCCGGCCCAGACTGTACCAAAAAAGAGGAAAAAGAAAGGGAAAAAAAAGTCAGCACCTTCCCAGGGTACTTCTCCAAAGGTGCCCAAAAAAGCAAAGACGTGGATGCCTGAAACACATGATCACAAAGCAGATGTATCGGCTTGGAAGGATCTGTTTGTACCCAAGCCGGTTCTCCGAGCTCTCAGCTTTCTAGGCTTCTCTGCCCCCACACCAATCCAAGCGCTGACCTTGGCACCCGCCATTCGTGACAAACTGGACGTCCTTGGGGCTGCTGAGACAGGTGAGGGCCTTCTTATATGGCCAGGGCGAGAATGCTGTGGAACTTTGGCGACTAATAGGCTGGATGGTTGGGAGCCTGGGGAATGTTGGGAGCATGACCACAAAAGCACTGTTGCATGAAGACTTTAAGAAGTCAGCTAGCTCTTTGTTTTTTTTGTTTTTTTTTGTTTTTTTTTTTGCCTTTTTTTTTAAATTTATTTTTCAGTGGGTTTTGTCATACATTGATGTGAATCAGCCATAGAGTTACACGAATTCCCCATCCCGGTCTCCCATCCCACCTCCCTCTCCACCCGATTCCTCTGGATCTTCCCAGCCCAACAGGCCCGAGCACTTGACTCATGCCTCCCACCTGGGCTGGTGGTCTGTTTCACCACAGATAATATACATGCTGTTCTTTCGAAACATCCCACCCTCCCCTTCTCCCACAGAGTTCAAAAGTCTGTTCTGTACTTCTGCGTCTCTTCTTCTGCCCTGCATATAGGGCCATTGTTACCATCTTTCTAAATTCCGTATATATGTGTTAGTATACTGTAATGTTCTTTATCTTTCTGGCTCACCTCACTCTGTATAATGGGCTCCAGTTTCATCCATCTCATTAGAACTGATTCAAATGAATTCTTTTTAACGGCTGAGTAATATTCCATGGTGTATATGTACCACAGCTTCCTTATCCATTCATCTGCTGATGGGCATCTAGATTGCTTCCATGTCCTGGCTATTATAAACAGTGCTGCAATGAACATTGGGGTGCACGTGTCTCTTTCAGATCTGGATTCTTCAGTGTGTATGCCCAGAAGTGGTATTGCTGGGTCATATGGTAGTTCTATTTCCAGTTTTTTAAGAAATCTCCACACTGTTTTCCATAGTGGCTGTACTAGTTTGCATTCCCACCAACAGTGTAAGAGGGTTCCCTTTTCTCCACACCCTCTCCAGCATGTATTGCTTGTAGACTTTTGGATAGCAGCCATCCTGACTGGCGTGTAATGGTACCTCATTGTGGTTTTGATTTGCATTTCTCTGATAATGAGTGATATGGAGCATCTTTTCATGTGTTTGTTAGCCATCTGTATGTCTTCTTTGTAGCTCTTTGTTTTGAAATAGGTCACTTCCTGATTGGTACCGTATGCAGGTCACTTTATTTCTCTCAGCCGTGTAGACTGTATTATCAAATGGAGATAGGTAAATTCAGTACCTACATCTTTTGCTGTGTGCTGTACTTAGTTGTTCAGTTCTGTCCGACTCTTTGCAATCCCATGGACTGTAACCCTCTAGGCTCCTCTGTCCATGGGATTCTTCAGACAAGAATACTAGAGCACGTAGCCCTTCCCTTCTCCAGGGAATCTTCCCAACCCAGGGATTGAACCTGGATCTCCTGTATTGCAGGTGAATTCTTTACCACTGAGCCACAAGGGAAGCCCTTTTTGCTATGTGAGTTAAGTGTAAATGCTTACTAAATTTATACATTTACATAATAGTAAACTGCTAACAAAAAACAATAGTAAACTAAAATTTATGCAGTACACTGTAAGTAATCTGTGAAAGTCACTCAGTCATGTCCTACTCTTTGCAACCCCATGGACTATATACAGTCCATGGAATTCTCCAGGCCACAATACTGGAGTGGGTAGCCTTTCCCTTCTCCAAGGGATCTTCCCAACCCAGGTCTCCCTCATTGTAGGCGGATTCTTTACCAGCTGAGCCACCAGGGAAGCCCAAGTGATCTGTAAATGGTAGTTTTTTTCAATTCTTGAGCCTTTTCTGCATGACTTGGGGGTAAAGTGGGACTAAGATCAGCCCTCTGGAGAGGTAGATCTTCATTAGTATAAAGAAGTGTCTAATTCTCAAGAGTTGTCCACAGATAAAAAGGGCTGCATTGGGAGTTGGTGGGTTTATTGGCATTGGAAGGTTTTGAGTGTGTGATAACCATTGGGTAGATTTGTAGGCAAATTTGGGCAGGAGGTGACTGTTGGAACTAGGCATTGTTTAAAGATCCCTCATACCCTGGGCCATCTACGGCTTTGTGAAGCAATGATTGGTTGACACGCCGAGAAACTAAACTGCTGATGGGGGTAAGGAGCAAACAGACCTGAAACTGTTAGTCCAACTTGACCAACAGTAACCATTAGAAATACATATGTTGTGCAAGCCACATGTGTAATTTAAAATTCCCTAGGAGCCATATTAAAAAAGGTTTTTTAAAAAAGTGAAGATTAAATTTAACAATATATTTAACCATTACATTTCAGAATTAATGTAAAATTATTAATTAGATATTTTATATTCTAATTTTTATACTATTTTCAAAATCTGATGTGGATTTTGAACTTGCCACCCATCTCAGTTTAGAGCAGTCGCATTTTAAGTGCTTGATAGCTGTATGTGGCTCAGTTCAGTTCAGTCGCTCAGGCTTGTCCAACTCTTTGCGACCCCATGAATCGCAGCACGCCAAGCCTCCCTGTCCATCACCAACTCCCGGAGTTTACTCAAACTCATGTCTGTTGAATCAGTGATGCCAGCCAGTCATCTCATTCTTTGTCGTCCCCTTCTCCTTCTGCCCCCAATCCCTCCCAGCATCAGGGTCTTTTCCTACGAGTCAACTCTTTGCATGAGGTGGCCAAAGTATTGGAGTTTCAGCTTCAGCATCAGTCCTTTCAATGAACACCCAGGACTGATCACCTTTAGGATGGACTAGCTGGATCTCCTTGCAGTCCAAGGGACTCTCAAGAGTCTTCTCCAACACCACAGTTCAAAAGCATCAATTCTTCTGCACTCAGCTTTCTTTACAGTCCCACTCTCACATCCATACATGACCTCTGGAAAAACTATAGCCTTGACTAGACAAACTTTGTTGGCAAAGTAATGTTTCTGCTTTTTAATATGTTATCTAGGTTGTTCATAACTTTCCTTCCAAGGAGTAAGCATCTTTTAATTTCATGGCTGCAGTCACCATGTGTAGTGATTTTGGAACCCCAAAAAATAAAGTCTGACACTGTTTCCTCTGTTTCCCCATCTGTTTCCCATGAGGTGATGGGACTGGATCCCATGATCTTAGTTTTCTGAATGTTGAGCTTTAAGCCAACTTTTTCACTCTCCTCTTTCATTTTCATCAAGAGGCTTTTTAGTTCCTCTTCACTTTCTGCCATAAGGGTGGTGTTGTCTGCATATCTGAGGTTATTGATATTTCTCCCGGCAATCTTGATTCCAGCTTGTGCTTCATCCAGCCCAGCGTTTCTCATGGTGTACTCTGCATAGAAGTTAAATAAGCAGGGTGACAATATACAGCCTTGATGTATTCCTTTTCCTATTTGGAACCAGTCTGTTGTTCCATGTCCAGTTCTAACTGTTGCTTCCTGACCTGCACATAGGTTTCTCAAGAGGCAGGTCAGGTGTCTGATATGCCCGTCTCTTTCAGAATTTTCCACAGTTTATTGTGATCCACATAGTCAAAGGCTTTGGCATAGTCAGTAAAACAGAAATAGATGTTTTTCTGGAACTCTATTGCTTTTTCGATGATCCAGCGAATGTGGGCAATTTGATCTCTGGTTCCTTTGCCTTTTCTAAAACCAGCTTGAACATCTGGAAGTTCATGGTTCACGTATTGCTAAAGCCTGGCTTGGAGAATTTTGAGCATTACTTTACTAGCGTGTGAGATGAGTGCAATTGTATGTGGCTAGTGGCTACTATATTTTATGGCATAGAACTGTAACCAAAGTGGGGTGGCTGCTCGCTCCTCAAAAGCCAGTGAAGAGGCCAAGTTTGTGGAAAGAAAAGTTTGCTTTATTTTGGATACCAGCAATGGGGAGCAGGGGAAGACTTCTGTCCAAAGACTGGCTCTCCCCCTGCCACCCCATGACAACCAGTGGGCAAGAACTTTTATAGACAGAGGGAGGGGACTTCATGCAGACACAGCACAGTCAGCTCGGACAGACATCTTGAACTTGGTCGTGGTAGTCTGACCAGCTTCATTTTGACTAAGTACAGTTAATTTCACAGGAGTTTGAGTAAACTCTGGGAGTTGGTGATGGACAGGGAGGCCTGGCATGCTGCGATTCATGGGGTCGCAAGGAGTCGGACACGACTGAGCGACTGAACTGAACTGAACTGACTGAATTTCAGCTCCAAGGTCTGTTTGTTTCCATTTTCTTGAGGCCAGTTCTCAGAAATGTGGCAGCTTATGGACTTCCTGGTGGCTCAGTGTGTAAAGAATCCATCTGCCAATGGAGGAGATGCGGGTATGATCCCTAGTTTGGGAAGATACCCTGGAAAAGAAATAGCAATCTACTTCCAATATTTTTGCTTGGGAAATCCCATGGACTGAGGAGCCTATGAGGCTGCAGTTCAAGGGGTCACAGAAGTAGGTCACTTAGTGACTTAAGAACAATGTCATGGCTACAGTCTGGTCATCATGCAGTTAACTTCTTTCATGGAGTGGGAGTTCTGTATCTATAAGATACACAGCTCACAGCATGTGGCTCAGAACCTTATCTGTAGCCCTTGAGAAGGAATTAAAGGTCCCTATGTTTATTGACTAAACTATTAATATAATTTAGTCTTGTGGACTGCTTTCCTTTTTTTCTGCATTTTCTCACTTCTCTCATTAAACTTATTGTTTGGCTAAAGTTTTTCCACAGACAAAAAGCAGGCAGAGGATATGGTGGGGGAGGACTGTTGGGTCCTTCTCTGTTTCAGAACTAGACCATCTAGACACTTTGCACCTTAGATTTCTGGAAGAGTGGTCAGGAAACTTGAGGTGAGGTCCTGTGTAAAAGTCAGAAAGATGGAAGAGGGAGGAAGCCCCAGGAAGGGGGAATGAAGGTAATAGCGTTAAAACATTTCTTTAAAATACATCGTGCAGTGTGTTACATGCATTATACTGATGAAAGTTCTCACAGCCACTCTGAGATAGATGCCATTATTATTCCCATGTTACTGAAGAGAAAACAGCCTCACTGAGGATAGACAGTGTCCCTAAAACTGCCCCACTGAAAGCGGTAGTGCTCGGATTCTAGACCAGATCTATGTGCTGTTCAGCTCTGCTGCAGGACTTGGGTGTGTGCAGAGAGGCCTGGGGAGGCAGAGGCCGGGTGTGAGCCACTGTGGCTAGAGACTGGCGTTTGGGTTTATACCGCACGCAGATCCTCAGGCTGTTTCTCTCAAGTGCTGTGGATCCACAGGTCGAAGTCTCAGAGACAGACTGCTGCTAATGCAAGTAATGAACTTATCCATCACCCCCAAAAGATGTTTAGGCCCGTTAATAATCCCGCCTTCCCTGGTCACCTCCTTGTCCATCACCAGATAACCTCTAATAGTCTTTTTATCACTATAGATTAGTTTGCATTTTCCAGAATTTTAAAATGGATCCTACAAATATGTATTTTGGGGAGGGAGACTCTCTGTGCTTTAACCTGGCATACTTTGCAATTCAACCATGTTATTGCAAATACTAGCGGTTCATTTCTTTCTATTAATAAGTGGCATTCCTCTGAATGGATATAGTGCAGTTTGTTTATCTGTGTTGATGGGTGGTTCTGGTCTTTCTAGTTTTTGGCATTTACAAGTAAAACTACCATAAGTATTGGCATATCAGTCTTTGTGTAACTGTATGCTTTGTTTCGTTGGCTGAATACCTAGATGTGGAATGGCTAGGTCTCAGGGTAAATGTAACTTTTTAGGAGTTTTCCAAAGTGATTGTACCATTTTACATAATCACCAACTTATGAGTTCGAATTGGTCCATGACCTTGCCGGTCCTTAGAGTGGTCAGTCTTTAATTTAATTTAGATTTAAAAATTTCTAATGTTTCCTTGTGGTTTTAGTTGGTATTTCTGAAGTGACTAGTTAAGCAGCATCTTGTCGTGTGCTTAATTGTCATCCATGTCATCATCTTTGGTGACACCTGTTCTTTTGCCCTGTGTTTTAATTGGGTTGTGGTTTTATTATTGAATTCATTATATATTCTAGATACATCTCCTTTATCAGATAGATGATGTGCATTTTTCTCCCCCAGTTTGTGCCTTATCTTCTAGTTCCCTTCTGAAGAACAGGAGTTATTATTTTGGTGAAGTTTAAATGATCTTTTACAGATCTGCTTTCCCGAGAATCCTTTGCCTAACACAAGATCACAAAGATTTTCTCCTACATTTTCTTGTGGTGGTGTTATTAGTTTAGTTTTAGGTTCTGTGTTTCGGTCTGATCCTTCCTGGGTTAACTTTTGTGGTGAGAGATATGGATCAAAGATTTGGTTTTGTTTTGCATATGGATATCTAATTACTCCAGCATTCTTTGTTGAAAAACTACTCTTTCCCCACTAAATTGCCTTCACATCTTTGAAAATCGGTGATGATATAGGTGTGGGTTTGTTTTTGGAGTCTTCTCTTTTCCACTGACCATTTGTCTATCTTTACTGTTTTCCCAGCACCTCTCGGTGTTGGCTAGAGTAGCTTTAGTGTAAGTCTTACAGTCAGGTAGTGTAAGTCCTCCAACTTTGTTCTTTTTAAACGTTGTTTTGGCTATTCTGGTGACTGCAGCCATGAAATTAAGCGGCGCTTGCTCCTTAGAAGGAAACTATGACCAACCTAGACAGCATATTAAAAAACAGAGACATTACTTTGCCAACAAAGGTCCATCTAGTCAAAGCTATGGTTTTTCCAGTAGTCATGTATGGATGTGAGAGTTGGACTATAAAGAAAACTGAGCGCTAAAGAATTGATGGTTTTGAACTGTGGTGTTGCAGAAGACTCTTGAGAGTCCCTTGGGCTGCAAGGAGATCAAACCAGTGAATCCTCAAGGAAATCAGTCCTGAATATTCATTGGAAAGACTAATGCTAAAGCTGAAGCTTCAATACTTTGGCTACCTGATGTGAAGAACTGACTCAGTGGAAAAGACCCTGATGCTGGGAAAGACTGAAGGCAGGAAGAGAAAGGGATTGACAGAGGGTGAGATGGTTGGATGGTATCACTGACTCAATGGACATGAGTTTGAGTAAGCTCCTGAAGTTGGTGGTGGACAGGGAAGCCTATCGTGCTGCAGTCCGTGGAGTCGCAAAGAGTCAGACATGACTGAGCGACTGAACTGAACTGAGGCCCTTTGCATTTCAATATGAGTTTTAAAGTCAGCTTTTCAGTTTCTTCAAAAAAGCCAGCTAGTATTCTGATTAGGATTGCGTTGGTTATAGAGCCAACTGAGGATGTGACATTTAGACAGTCTAGAGTCTTCCAGTCCGTGAATGCGGTATAACTGCATTTTTTTAGGTCTTTGCTTTCTCTTAGTGGTGTTTGTAGCTTTCAGTGTATATACTTCTACTAGCTTTATCCTTAACTGTTTCAGAGTTTAGATGCTTTCGTAAATAGTAATTTAAAATTTCCTATTTCTGTTGCTGATAAATAGAAGTATGGGTTTGTTTATGTTGATCTTGTATCCTGCAACTTGGTACGATTAACTGGCTTCCTGAAGATTACATAGGATTTTCTACAAAGGTGATTATGTCATCTGGTCTGGATGCCTTTTGTTTACTTTTTTCTTATCACACTGGCTAAAACTCCATTGCTTTGTCCCTGATTTGGGGGAAAATGTTCAGTATTGCTTTGTCCCTGATTTGGGGGAAAATGTTCAGTGTTTCATCATTAAATATGATGTTAGTAGGTTTATCATATTTAGCTTCTATCAGGTTGAGAAAGTTCTCATCTGTTACTAGTTTGCAGAAAGATTCTTATCAGGAATGGTGGTGGTTTTTTTTTTAAATGCCTTTTCTGCATATATGGGATGCATGCTTTTTTCATTTTCAATTTGTTGATGATGATAAACTGAATTTAGTTGCAGTATATTATTCCGTTTATACCTTGTTGGATTTGATTTGCTAAAATTTTGTTAATGATTTTTAAATTTCTATTTCTATTTATAGTTTTTTTGTAATGTCTTTGGTTTTGAAATCAGAGTAATACTGGGCTCAGAGTGACTTGAAGTACTCTCTTCAGTTTTCTGAAGGAGTGTGTGGTAGAGTTGGCACTTTTCTGCCTGAAATATGCGATAGAGTCATCTCAGAAAACGGGCAGCTCTGAGGAGCAAGGTGCTAGGAGCAAGGACTCAGCTCGTTTTACTCTGAAAAACCATCTGTGAGTTTTTGATGCCTGGGATAAAAGCTTCATAAAGAGATCACTTATTTGCTTCTACTTGGGGCATTATAGTTTTGGAACCACTTTAAATTCTCAGCCTGAGGTTTTTTGTCTCGTTTTGTTTTTTGACCACATAGATGGGCTCCATATATGCTCAGAGGCTAGTTTGAAAATGTTCAAGCATAGACAAAAGCTTTAAAGTTTCTTAGAAAACTAAGAAAACTTTCTTTCACTTACCTCCTTCCTCACCAAAGAAACATTTTGGGAACGTATTACACAGATTTCCATTTTTTACCCTTCAATTTTATGTTCCTCCAGAACAGCAACAAAACACAGGTACCCATAACTCGCGTGTCTCTTTAGGTTTCATTGTTTGGACACTTGTCTTTAGTTACTGTTGACCTCAGCTCTGAGTGCCGTCTGTCAGACTTTCCCTCAGATTCCTAATTGCATGGCTGTCCTCTGGTTGCAGTGCGGTTGGCATACCTGTGTGGGGTGGAAGGAGCTTTGCATTGGTCAGGGTGGCGCTTGGCTATTTCAGGCCCCTTATTCCGAGTAAAGAATAGAACCCAGGCAAGAGAATGTACCTCTGTTGATTCACACTGTTTTTGTTTGTTTTTTGTTCTGCTTTTCAGGAAGTGGGAAAACTCTTGCCTTTGCCATTCCACTGATTCACACAGTGCTGCAGTGGCAGGTGAAGAAGAAGCCTGCCCCAGCTCCAAGGAGCACAGGAGCGCCGCCTGGGGAGACCGGTAGTGAGCCTGGAGCTGAGAATGGATCCCCAGGCAGGGCTGGCGCTTTGCCTGATGAGATTGGAATTGAGGGGGAAGCACTTTCCAGTGAGGTTGGAGCGAAGACTGGAACACTACCCAGCCAGGCAGGAACCAAGACTGGAGCTGCCCCCTCAGAACAGGGGCTGCTCTCCTGTGACGACGATGTTGATGCTGGTGAAGGACCTTCTTCCCTGATCAGGGAGAAGCCCATCCCCGAACAGGAAGAAAACCAGGTGGAAAAGCACGATGAAGAGCAGACTGGAAAGTTAAAACAAGAATTGGGTGGCAGCATTGCACCGCCGAAGCGTCCTCTGCTTGGACTGGTTCTGACTCCCACTCGAGAGCTCGCCGTTCAGGTCAAACAACACGTCGATGCTGTGGCCAAGTTTACAAGTGAGGTTTAATTCCATTGAATAAATGTTCCCTGAAAGGATCCCAGTTGCGGAGGTGGCAGAGGTGAATGAGCTATACCTCCTGCCCTCTAGAAGGAATTTGATTTGCCAGAGAATTAAGCCTGACAGAAAACTGTTTGAGTGACACATTCTTAATTCTCCCAAGGATAACACATAGCTAACGCTGTTCTGGCTGCATAAGCAATTAGTTAACTCACTGAATACAGTGGATACGTGGGACAGGGTTTGGCAAACCGCTATTTAGGGGGTGGTTTGTTTATTTTTCTTTTCTGGTACATAAAGTACTGCCACACCTACGTATTTACACATTGTCTGTGGCCACGTTTGCACCACCATGAAGAGTGGAATAGAGGTGGTAGTTGGGACAGAGACCGTTTAGCCCACACGCAGGGCCACAGCTGTTGACTCTTCAGAAAGTGTGCTGACTTCTGCCTTAGGGCATTAGCACTTAATTTTCTCAGGGAATTCCTTGGGAAAGGCTGCATAGTGGGGGCTTCCATTTTAGAGTAAAAGGAACGGTTCTTTACCGAGCTGTTACTGTGTATATGAGGCACCTGACTAAGCACTTTGCCTGCATGAGCCTTTTTGTTCCTCCCACACTGGATACCTTGAGAAGTCCTCCTGTAGAGAGGAGAAGAGAGCACTAGCATTAGAGGAGATTCAGATGGATCCGGATTGAGGGGAACGGGCAGGAATTCCCCAGGAGAAGTGTCACAGCTGCTGGTTCCGTCTTTCCCAGCGCTGCAGTGTGCCATTGGTCTGTTTCTCCAGAACCTCAGATGTCACCATGCCTGGGTTCAAATGCAGCCGTACGGTTGTGGGTCAGGGGAAAGAGTAGGGGAAAATGAGGTTAGGGAAGTAGGCTGGGCCTAGATCATAGCAGACCGGGTAAGCCCTGCAGTAACGGCATCAGCAGCCCAGGCCAGCTCTTAGCACTCCCCTGGAGAAGGGAGCTGTGCCACTGACTGGCAGCCTTTGCTAATCTGGGGGCACCTGTGTCCACGGTGGAAGAAATAAGCCATCAGACTAACACTGCCCCTCGTGTTGTGTGAACCACAGGCATTAAAACCGCTATTCTGGTTGGTGGAATGTCTACGCAGAAACAGCAGAGGATGCTGAACCGCCAGCCTGAGATTGTCATCGCCACTCCAGGCCGGCTGTGGGAGCTAGTTAAAGAAAAACACCCCCATTTGAGCAACCTCCGGCAGCTCAGGTGAGAGTTCCCTCCTTTCCCCCACCCCCTGTTCTGCAGTGGGCCTGAGGTGACCTGGCACAGCGCCTCCTTCCTGCCACAGGGTGCCGTCGTGGGTACTAGCCAGACTTGGCCTTGAGAAGACCAGGCATGGTTGAGGGCCCTGGTGGAGGTGGTGAAAGTGGTGTTTGTCTTGGGGGGTGGGGGGTCCTGGTAGCGTATACTGTGGTGACTCCTTCCCTGCTCCTAGCCGAGTGATGACGGGGCTGTCTGGATCCGCAGGTGCCTGGTGATCGATGAGGCTGACCGGATGGTTGAGAAAGGCCACTTTGCTGAGCTCTCACAGCTGCTGGAGGTGCTCAGTGATTCCCAGTACAGCCCAAAGAGGCAGACCCTTGTTTTCTCCGCCACACTGACCCTGGTACATCAGGCTCCTGCCCGCATCCTTCACAAGAAGCACGCTAAGAAAATCGACAAAACTGCCAAACTTGACCTCCTCGTGCAGAAGATTGGCATGAGGGGTAAGCCCAAGGTCATTGACCTCACAAGAAAGGAGGCCACGGTAGAGACGCTGACAGAGACCAAGATCCATTGTGAGACTGATGAGAAAGACTTGTATCTGTACTACTTCCTGATGCAGTATCCAGGCCGCACCTTAGTGTTCGCCAACAGTATCTCCTGCATCAAGCGCCTCTCCGGGCTCCTCAAAGTCCTGGACATCATGCCGCTGACCCTGCATGCCTGCATGCACCAGAAGCAGAGGCTCAGAAACCTGGAGCAGTTTGCCCATCTGGAGGAGTAAGTCAGGCCTGTCCACAGATTGACCATTGGGTCCAGGTTGCCAGGAGGGCGGGAAGCTACCTTCTCTCTTGGGAGCCTTATTAGGAGAAGGTAGTCGCCCCACCCTTTTTTCTTTTAATTCTGCACAGCATGAGGCAGGTTCGCTCTCATCTAGTACATTTATTTTTAAGACATACCTCAGGTGCTTTTGACTCTTCTCAAACTCCGAATACATTAGGAAACATCATCCAGTACATAGTATTGAGTGCTTGTTTTGAACCTGCTGCTGTTCTAGGGCCTGGTAATAGAATAGTGAGTCATGCAAAGTCCCTGCTCTCAGGGAGTTTACGTCCATGTGGAGGGAAAAGTAAGTATATAGTTTGTCAAGTGGTGCTCGGTGCTAAGAAGTCGAGTTATATAGGGAGTTGTGCAGACTGTGGGTGTGTGGTCTGGGAGGCTTTTCTCATAAGGTAAGATGGCAGCAGAGCATGGAAGGAAGGAAGGAAATGTGACTCTGAGGAAAACCTTTCTGGCCTGAAGTGCACTAAGCAAAGACTTGGAGGCAAGAGCAGATCTGGCATGTTTGAGCAAAAGCAAGGCTGTCTACCTCTGTGACAGAGGGAATTAAGTGGGAGGGTGATAGGAGATGAGGTCACTGACCTAGGGTATGACCCTGTTTAATTCACTTAAATTGGTCTGTGTTATTGCGGAGTGTGGCTTTATTGATTGTGGCCAGTGAAACCCAGGTTTGAATCCTGGCTCCACAGTCGAATAGCCATGTATGTATCTTGGGAGGTTAGTATCTCTGAGCCTCAGTTTCTTCATCTCTCAAAAGGAGATATGTACATAATAGTGTTATTTTGTAGAATGTTAGTAAGGGTTGTAGTGTTTAGAGTACTCGATTGTGGTAAGGAGTTGATTAATGATAGCTGTTAGTTATTAATGAGCTTTCTCTCTCTACCACAGTTGTGTGCTCCTGGCGACAGATGTGGCAGCTCGGGGCCTGGATATTCCAAAAGTCCAGCATGTCATCCATTACCAGGTAGGGACATCAGGGAACTTGTGGGCACCTTCCAGCATTGAGCAGAGAATTTTTAAAGCAAAGGTTGAGGGAGAGAGCAAGGAGGAGATTGTTGGTCCCAAGGCTTCATTCAACAGAGAATACCACTGGCGTCTAGTGACCAGCTAGCTGCTTCCACTTACTATGGTGAGATTTATTCTCCAAAACCTCCTTACATTGTTTGATGTCAGATAGCCCCTCTCTTTTTGACTTGGGCAGGCTACGTAATACTGGCAGGTTAGAGTCTAAGTTTCTTCCATGAAATGGGCATAGTAAAGTTTAGCATGTAAAATGATTACCCTGCTATAGAGAAAAGAGTGTGGTGGTTAAGTCCTGCAAGGTGAAATAGGTTATTATGTGTGAGGAGTTTAGAAAGGCAGGTGGCAATTCCTAAATGTTAGCTGCTGTTGATGCGGATGTTAATGTTAGTGCGTGAACTTAGGAAAAATTAGCAGAGAATGGGGTTTAGAATCATGGCCTCTAGAACCTCACTTCCAGCATTTGAATGCTGATTGGCTGCTTCTTAGTGGGTTAGCTTTTGGCATGTTACTGAGTTTCTTTGGTTTCAATGTCATTGTAAACTGGGAGTGGGGATGCTGCTACCTCCTCCATGGGGTTATTCTGATTAAATGAACTAATGCTGATGGATCACCTAGCACAGTGTAAGTACTCAGTAACTGGGGTAATCATTTCTCCTTTTAAATCCTTCTTGCTTTCTTTTTTTTCCTTTAAATCTTTCATGCTTTTAACAGTCTTTGAGGGTGCCAGTTCAGTTGAGCAAATCTTTATTCTTCCTCTTTTTGGGAAAGAGTCTGGGTCAGTCTGTGGGAAATATCCAGATGAACAAAATACGTTCCCAGCCCCTAAGAAATATCAAATCCACTAGAGGAGGTGAGATGCCTGCAGCCATAATTTAAGGCAGAAGATACTGGAAAGTGGCAAAATAAAGTTGGACAAAGAGATAACTTCTGGTGTGGGAGGTTAGGTTGGAAAGTGCTTACTAAAAGATGCTTGGCATTCAGGGATGGAGAGGATTCAGGCAGGTAGAGGTAGGGAAGGAAGGAGGAGAACATGTGGTAGTGGGCTGTTGCTGGGAAGTGAGAAGAGGGGGTGTGTGCTGAAAGAGGAAGGATGCATCACTTCTGGCACCATCATGAACCATGGGTAGCGACGCTTAGAGCACTAACTTAAATTTGCTGGTTCCGGTCCATTTTAGCTCACTGATTCCTAAAATGTCGACGTTCACTCTTGCCGTCTCCTATTTGCCACTTCCATTTGCCTTGATGCATGGGCCTAACATTCCACATTCCTATGTAATGTTGTTCTTTACAGCATCGGACTTTACTTCCATCACCAGTCACATCCACACCTAGGTGGTGTTTTTGCTTTATCTCAGCGTCTTCCTTGTTTCTGGAGCTATTTCTCCACTTTTTCCCATTAGCATATTAGGCACTTAACCAACGTGGGGAGTTCATCTTTCAGTGTCATATCTTTTTGCCTTTTCATACTGTTAATGGGATTCTCAAGGCAAGAATGCTTATGTGGTTTGCCATTCCATTCTCCAGTGGATCATGTTTTGTCAGAACCCTCCACCATGACCCATCTGTCTTAGGTGGCCCTACAGGGCATAGCTCATAGTTTCATTGAGTTACACAAGGCTGTGATCATGTGATCAGTTTGGTTAGTTTTCTGTGATTGTGGTTTTCATTCTCTTCCCTCTGATGGATAAGGATAAAAGGCTTGTGGAAGCTTCCTGATGGGAGGGACTGACTATGGGTAATCTGGGTCTTGCTCTGAAGGGTAGGGCCATGCTCAGGAAGTCTTTAATCCAATTTTCTGTTGATGGGTGGGGCTGTGTTCTCTCCTCGTGGTTTGGCCTGAGGCCAAATATGGTAGGGATAATGGAGACCTCCTTCAAAAGGACTTAAGCCAGCATGCTGCGGCTCCCAGGACTGTTGCAGTCAGTGCCTCTGACCCCATGGCAGGCCACTGCTGACCCACGCCTCCACCCGAGGCTCCTGGACACTCACAGGCAAGTCTGGCTCAGTCTCTTGTGGGGTCACTTCTCCTTTCTCCTGGGTCCTGGTGCACACAAGGTTTTGTTTGTGCCCTCTGAGAGTGTGTTTCCCCAGTCCTGTGGAAGTTCTGTAATCAAATCCCACTGACCTTCAAAGTCAAATTCCCTGGGGGTTTTCAGTCCTTTTGCCAGATCCCCAGGTTGGGAAATCTGTTGTGGGCCCTAAAACTTTTGCAACAGTGCAAGAACTTCCTTGGTGTAATTGTTCTCCAGTCTGCGGGTCATCTGCTCCGTGGCTCTATGGTAGGGCTAATGGTGACCTCCTCCAAGAGGACTTAGGCCACACGCCGCACCTCCCAGGTCTGCTGCAGCCAGAGCCCCTGTGCCCGTGGCAGACCAGTGCCGACCCATGCCTCTGCAGGAGACACTCAAATCCTCAAAGGCAGGTCTGGCTCAGTCTCTGTGGGTCTGGGTCCTGGTGTGCACACGGTTTTGTTTGAGCCCTCTCAGCATCTCTGGCGGGCATGGGATTTGATTCTAAACATAGTTTTGCCCCTCCTACCATTTTGTTGGGGCTTCTCCTTTGCCCTTGGATTTGGGATATCTTTTTTCATTGGGATCCAGCATTCTCCTGTTGATGGTTTTTCAGTGGTTAGTTACAGTTCTGGAGTTCTCGCAGGAGAAGATGAGTACACATCCTTCTACTCCACCATCCACTAGGTCTGCTTAGAGCAGTGCTTTGGGAAAGACACTGAGCATTACCTGGGCTCAGTGGAGAAGACTGTTCTTGATTAGTGGTGTGTGCCACGGCGCGGGGAGGGAGGGATCGTCAGCTCCATGCCACGTTAGCTGTGGATGACATACCCACTTTTCCATGGTCATGAGAACCTGAACCAGGGCAGGGGGCAGAGCCTGCACAGTGAACGGGCTAAACCTGGGGACAGTTTGGGTGTGGGCTCTAGGGAGAAGGGCTTAATCTCTCCACAGGGCTGGCAAGGTTTCTAGCTGCCTGGCTGGGAGGGAGGAGGGTCCTGCTTTGGGTTGTTCGCCTTGAGGGGATGAGCGGTGTTTGGGGACAGCCACGTGTTGACCTCCCAGTTCCTTCTTTGGTAGGTCCCTCGCACCTCAGAGATTTATGTCCACCGAAGCGGTCGGACTGCCCGTGCCACCAATGAAGGCCTCAGCCTGATGTTGGTTGGGCCTGAGGATGTGATCAACTTTAAGAAGATTTACAAGACCCTCAAGAAAGATGAGGACATCCCACTGTTCCCTGTGCAGACAAAGTACATGGATGCAGTCAAGGTAAAAAGGAAAGCTAGAGGCCCAGTGCTGACGAGGGGAGGGCTTGTGCTGTTCCCTCACTTTGCCGTGGGATTCTTGCAGTACCGCTCTTGGAAACTAATTCATAGTTTTGTGTAAAAAAGAAAAGGAGGGCGCCGTTCCTCTGAGAAAGGAGGAAAGGGCAAATGGCCAAAGAGTGAGGATTTCCTTCATGAACCCTTGCTTTACTGTGGCCCCTGCAACTTCCACCATCAGCCCCACCAACACCACTGGCCAGGGCAGTGAGCACGGCTGTCTGGACATCTCGTTGGACAGATGGATGGTTGTAGGGAAGTGGGGTCAGTGTGTCTTGCTGAGGCAGAAACTAAAGGTCTGTCACATCCCTGAAGCAGATGCCTATAATTCCTACCTTTGGGGTTTTACTTAACTCAGTAAACATTCACTTGAGTGAGTGCTGCTTACTCTGGGCTGTAGCGCGTCAGGCACCAAAGCGGCGTGGCCTCTTTTCCATAGGAGTCCACTGGCTCGTGGGGCAGGTTGCAGTTCAGGTACAGATGGAGCACCGTGGGCGGGTGGGCATATAGTGACACAGGCAGGGGATTTAGTTTCCTCCAAGCCTGCTGCAGGCAGAGATGTGAGGAGGTGAAGAAGGGATGTAATTCCAGGAATTGGGGGAGCAAAAGGCAAGGAATGGCTCCAGAATGTCAGCTGTATGGGAAAATGTGGGAGATGAGACAGACAGGTAGAGACTGCAGAGAGGCTTAGGAGCCACCAGGCTTCGCGTGGCTCTTTCCCCACCTCACAAGATCTTTCCCATTTTTTTTTTTTTTTTTTTGCTGTTTCCTGTCACTGCGGTCTGAACCCAGTATGCATAAGAAGGAGAATCGAAGTGTTTTGGGAGGAGGATGACAGAGGGGGAAGGCAGTCCTGTGACAGTTCTGTGTTAATCCCTGTGGAGTGAGAGCTGGGCCCTAACTCGGCTGTTGGGGTGTTTTCAGGTCTCAGCTCGGCTGTGAAGGTCAGCCATGGTGTCTGGGGAACACGTTTCCCCTTTGAACACATGTAGATTGGGAGTCTGACCAAGGTGGGCTGCCAGGAAGAGGGGCTGTTCAAGTTGGCTTGGAAGGCCGGCCTTTGAGGTTCGTGTGTACATGCTCACCAGTAGTGATTACTTTAACCAGGAACCAAAGCAAATGCTTTTTGTTGGGAGCTGAGGTGCCTCTCTCTCAGCACTAAAGTAAAGAGCTTTTTTAAAAACACAGTTTAAATGAGCCTTTTTTCCCCAGAGGCCTGAACCCTCTGTCAGGTGAATACTTTCTCTGCCTTGTCCCTAGGAGCGAATCCGTTTAGCTCGACAGATTGAAAAAGCGGAGTATCGGAACTTCCAGGCTTGTCTGCACAACTCTTGGATTGAGCAGGCAGCGGCTGCCCTTGAGATTGAGCTGGAAGAAGAAATGTATAAGGGTAAGGCGCCAGATGGACTCGAGGAAGGGTTCATTCAGCTTTTAGCTTTGGATTTTCCCTTCAACTTCTGTCTGTTGGAGCCTCCCCCACCACCATGGGTCCCCTCAAAGCCAGCAGGATGCCGCCTCCTCCTCTGTGAGAAGCCCGAATCTCTGATGAGCCTAAAGCCCTCAGCCTTTGACAGGTCATCTGTCTGGAGGCTGTAGTTCCATCCCTCGTGTGGAGAGATGGTGAAGGCCAGGGCAGGCTCTGAGGCCAGACTGCAGGTGTTTGCTGCCTGTTCTCTTAACTAGCTATGTGACCAGGTCAGATTACTCAACTCTGTTGTACCTGTGCTGTCCTCATTTGTAAAACCAGGGCATAAAGTACCTGCCTCATGGGGTTGTAAAGATGGCTTGAGTTAATGAGTCTGAAGTGCTTGTGACAGTGCCTGGTAAACTGAAAGTACTCGCTATGTTTCAAGTTACTTATTGTCACCTGTCTTCCAAGGTGACAAAGCACTTCTGTCATTATCTCATTTGATCTTCTCCAGTCTCATGATGTAAACCAATAAACCAAGCAGGAATTGTTGCTTCATTTGGGAACTGGTTGTGCAGGGAAGCGGCTCCAGGAAGCTGAGCTCTGAGCCTGGGCCGGAGACTTAAGGATTCAGGGCTGAGTCTGTGTGATCCTTGCTCTGGGAAAGCATCAGACTCTAAGAGGTGATAGAACCACATCTAGAACTGACACCAGAATGAGGTCCAGTACTCTTTCCACCCCACAGATGGGCAACTCAGCTGAGGCGTTCGCACCTCGGTGCCAAAGCCAACAAATTCAGAGGCAGACTCACTGCTTGCTGCTCAGCATGGAAGCCAGGAGCCAAATCACGAGGCTTGATAACAGTGAGCTCCTCCTGGGAGCTCAGGCTTTGGCTTGGGCTGTGATGCCAAGACCCTGGATTCACTTCCTGAGGACCGGCTGGCATGAGACTCTCTGGCCATGGCCACCTCTGCAGGTTCAGTCACAGTCCTGTTGGGGACATGCCGGGAGCTGGGCTTTGTAGGTGGGTTTCATTGTTGCCTGAGGCGTGTGTAACTGTCCAGTCACCAAATGGCAGGCAGCAGGTGAGCAGGTCGTAGGAAGAAAAGTGATGTTCAGGTCAGGAGACTGGGGTACTAATCTCAGTTTGAAAGCTAGCTCTGTGACCTTCAGCAAGTGACCTGAGTTTCCTCAACTGTAAAATAAAGATAATTGCTAGGGCCTTTGATGTTTAAAAGACAGGGTGGCCCTGAGTGGTTCTAAACTATGTCAGAAGTTAGCCAACACTGGCCTCTGTGGAGAACCTAGGAGCCCTGTCTCCCCAAGAGTTCCAAAACATTTTTTCATCACAGGTATTATGCATCAAGGGAAACAAAATGCTCCTACAAGTCATAGTAAATGCGATATATTTTGAATTGTGTTTTAAGGAGGAAAAGTTGACGAGCAGGAAGAGCGTCGGAGACAAAAGCAGATAAAGATACTGAAGAAGGAGCTGCGCCATTTACTATCACAGCCGCTGTTTAAAGATGACCTGAAAACCAAGTATCCGACTCAGTCGGGCAAGCTGCCGGTGCTCATGTCGGCCCCAAGAAAGGGCGAGTCCGCGCTGAGCTGCCTTTCCAAACAGAAGAAGAAGAAGAAGAAAAAGCAGCAGCCCAAGGAGCAGCCGCAGGGGCAGCCACAGCCGAGCACAAGCGCCGGCTAACCGCCCCCAGGTCAGTCAGCTGGCGACCACGCCGTGTCTGTGTTCTCCGTTGTATGGAAACCTTCCCGCCTTGGATCTCACCCCACTGTGGTTCCAAAAATCTCCCTCTCTCCCACACCACCCCTCACAGCAGGGCAGACCTCATGCAGATTTGTGTTGTTTCAGAGTAAGAATTCTGTGTGCCAGCTTATATTTTTCTGCATTTCAGTGCTTACAGGCTTCTTGTATGCATAACTTGATTTTCTCAATTAAAAACAATGGTTAGAACCATCGCGTCACCTTGAGTTTCTACCGGGGTGAGGGGGGCGGTCGCCGTCCGGTCCTTGGGCTGCAGCCTGCTCACAGTGTGGACGGAGCAGAGGCGGCGAGTGGCGCCAGTCACGATGAGGTCGTTTCTGCCTGGGTCCCCAGCGTGTGTTCCTGCTTTTCTCCATAGCAGAATCCTAGCACCTCCTTCGCTCTTTCTGCCTCACAGCTGTCTTGTCTGAGCCTCCGTGGTAGGTGGGCAGGGAAGAGATTGTTCCTAGAGAACACAGCTTCCGTAACCTCACAGAGCCCCTCGTGGGGAAGCCAGGAGCAGCATGCAGAGTCTGACAGTGAGGCGTGCGGGCTCTGGCTCTGGCCATCCTCTCCAGCCTGGTCTCTCGGCTTCCCTCCTCTGTGGGACAGAATGGTTGCTGCCCGCACTCTCACACCCCCACTCCTTGGCCCGAGCCTTTGTCCCAGCGTTCCCCGCGGCCTGTTTGCCTTCTCCCAGCCCTGAGCAGTGCTGGCCCCTGAGCCCAGAGCCGAGGTGTTCCTCCCGTGGACCCCACGGCACTGGCATCTGGTATCTTGTGAGCTCCCTGAGAGCGGAAGCTGCTTTGTTACCCCTTGCAGCCCTTGAGCTTAGACCGGGCCTGGTGTGAATGAGCGCTGAGGGAACACGTGAGCTCCCGGCACCACCGCAGCTTCCGCCGGTCAGCCTGGGCAAGTAGCCACAGGCGGGGGAAGCACGCATTTCTGCACAGCTAAGTCTGGGCTTCAAAACCTGTTCCCTCGGCCTTGTGGTTGGCAGCTCTATCCCCACGGCCCCTGTAGGTAACTGCAACAGGGTGCTGGCTTGAACTCAGATTCAGGTATCACTGGGTGTTGCTTCAGTACTTTTTATCTGCTTTAATTATCATTTAGTTTCTGTCAAGGCCCTGAGACATAAGTCTTAGTACCCTTTGTTGTAGTTGAGAAAGCTCATGCTGAGTGGTTAAGACTTGCTCAGAGCTAGGATTAGAACCCTGGGCATTTCCTTGTAGGTCCAAGGCAAGTTTAGAAAACTGCTTTGGTGGTTAATTTTTTTTTTTTGTATGCTTTTTTTTTTTTTAAGTGTTTTGTTTGTGTTTGGCTGTGCTGGGTTTGTTGCTGTGCACGGGCCTTCTCTAGTTTGCATGAGCAGGGGCGCCTCTCTAGTCGCCGTGCACAGGCTTCTCGTCCTGGTTTCTTCTCTTGTTCTCTTGTTGAGGAGCCCGGCTCTAGGCTGAGGGGCTTTAGTAGCTGCGGTTCCCAGGCCCTAGAGCACAGGCTGGTTGTGGGGCCTGGGCTTAGTTGCCCCGCAGCATGTGGGGCACTGATTTTCCTGGACCGGCAATGGGACCCATGTCTCCTGCATTGCAAGCAGATTCTTCACCATTGAGCCACCAGGAATCCCCTGCTTTAAAGGATGTCTCCCCAGCATCACCAGTGACGTGGAGGAGAATGCCGAAGAACACAGTTCTCATCTGTGAAGTCGGCTTCTGAGTGACAGCTGTCAGGGGACGGCAGGGGCTCTCCCATTTTCCGGATGACAGTGGTGGACGTACAAGCAGACTCAAGGTCCCTCAGCAGCACCTGAGCCTTGAGAGGCCTGAGGACACTCGTCACAGGCCAGACAGACCCACTGGTGTCCTCTGACATCCTGTCCTTGCCCCCTAACAGCAGATTCTTTTGTGGTGGGTGACACGTTAAAGAGCTGGGTTTTAAAAGATAGGGCCAGCCTCCAAGGCAGTCAAGGCAGTTCTGCTCTCTGACCCAATGAGGCGAAGCTCTGGCGAGGCCTGTGGTTCCTTTAGCACTTCAGCCCATCCCAGGGGCAGAACTTCCTGAGTGGCTGGACCTCTCACTCAATGAAGACACTCCTGCCGCTGCTGATCCACTTACACAGACAAGCCCCGTGGGACGGCAGTGTTGATCTTTGGTGCAGGCCAGGACCAAAAGTTGTTATGGAAACCGTTGTAATACTAGGAAAACGTTTCTAACCAATTGCCCGAGGAAGCTGTAGGGCCTGGCCTACCTCCCACAGAGCCAGGGGTCCCCGGGGACCCACTCACGGAGCCACAGCCTGTGCCCCTGCCTCTGCCTCTGCTCAGCATGGCAGTGCGTTTGGTCCTTCGGCTTCTTCCCCCTGCCTGGGAAAGCGCAGAGCCACCGCCGAGGTGGCTCTTCCCCATCTTGGGGTGTTCTGCCACATCCCATTGGGAAGGGTCTATGGGGGAAGCATCCCACTTGTAGGATACTCACTACACATCAGGTCGCGTGATTATTTTCACACATAATCTTGTTGCACTTGAACCAATAATTATGTGTTGGTAAAAGTGAAGTCGTTGAGTCGTGTCTGACTCTTTGCAACCCCATGGACTATAGGCCACCAGGCTCCTCCGTCCATGGGATTTCCCAGGCAAGAACAGTGGAATGGGTTGCCATTTCCTTCTCCAGGAGATCTTCCCGACAAAGGGATTGAACCCGGGTCTCCCACATTGTAAGCAGGCGCTTTACCGTCTGAGCCACCTGGGAAGATGTGTTGGTAATTGTCTCCATTTCACTAGTGTGGGAACTGGAACTCGGGGAGTGAAGTGACTTGGCTAAGGTCATATAACTAGTTAGTGACAAAGTCAAGATTTTGAACCCAGGCAATCTGGCTCCAGAGCCACTTTGCTTAAAGTAGGAACCAAAAGCGAGGACAGTTCTGTTGCTAAATAGTCACACTGATTTATAAAGTTCCCTTCGGAAGGAAAGTAACACATACGAAGTTGTAAAGACAAACTCTCAAAGCAACTTTCCTTCCAGCTTTTGGTCTGCAAAGAGAAGGCATCACGGGGTGGGTGCATCACCCAGGAATTGGGATTGCTGACGTGACTGGCTGCTATAGATGAGCAGGGTAATGTCTGTGGATGACTGGATTTATTAACTCTGTGTTACTTAGAGTTCCTCTGAATTCTGCCACTCCTCTCCTCCACAGTGCTTTCCCTTCAGAAGCAAGATCTGAGGGTGGATGTGAGGGGAAGAGAGTGGTGCTTTGGGTTTGGCCAGCGGTTTTGTGAAAAATGGGAGAGCAGAGGGCAAGGTCATGAAAACAGCCTGCCTCTCTCGGGTGTTCTGATTCTAAACTGACAGCATCTCTCCTGGGAAGAGGGTCCCCCCGACATGAGCACTGGCAGGGCTATTAGGCCTGGAAAGGCAGCACAGACACGCCCCGGAGGGAATTTCTCCAGCCTTCTGCCGAAGAGAAAGCTTTGCTTTTGTGAATGCTGCACAAACTACAAATGCAGTTAGGGAGCAGCCACTGCTGATTGTACTGTGCCTGACAGCCCAGCCCGAGGCCCAGGACGCCTCTCACAATGGCTCAGAGCAGCCGAGATTCAGTTTGGAAACAGGGATCATGACATTCACAAACCATGTTAATGTGTTACCCCACTCTGACTGTACTTGGCACAGTGTGCTCCTCCCCAGGCCAAGGTGGGAGGGGCAGGGAGGGAGGACCGCTGAACCAATTCAGAGATCAGGGTCAGGTTTACATGCCTGTGAAGAAGGGACAGTCACTCAGCTTGAGCCCGTGGGTCCACATTCCAGCCCAGGGCAGTATGGGAACCTGGCCCCCTGCCCGGGATTAAAAGCACCCTGACATCAGTCTTCACAAAGGCAGAAAATGGACACAAATGTGCCCTTTGTATAAGGGACTGGGAGCAGTCTGGCTGTCAGCAGACACTGCAGTCTGACACTGAAGCACCAGTAGATTCGAATAAATCCCTGCAGATTGGAACCTTTGAAGGCCTTCGATTAAGGAAGGCAGTTCCACACCCCTGCATTCTCCCTTGTTCCAGAGGGGAGGACAGCTTGCTGGCAGTGCCGCAGCCCAGCCAGGGCTCCTTGAGATCCTGAGGCAGCAAGGTGAGCGGGTTATTAAGGGCCATGTCCAGACTGATGAATGAGGAGGCTGGCAGGAGCCAGGGCTCTTGGCTACCCGGCAGCTTCCACAGTGGTGGTCTCCCCCACTACCACCTGCTCATACCCTGTCTTTCCCATCTAACCTCTAGCCAGCCCATAAGAGGGAAGGGAGAAAGAAGCCAAAGACAGCCTCAAAACACTCGTCTGCTCTGCGCAGCTGGAGTCTGGTTGCACGTGCTGGTCAGTATCTCCACCTGGCTGCATCGCTAGATCCTACTTCCAGGGTGTGTTAGGGATGACGAGACAGCTTCTTGGTCGTCCCGGACCCTCGTCTTTCTCAGTGTCTGTCCGGGTGGGGCTGGCAGCAGAACCCCGCAGCACTGCCCCCCAGAAAGCAGGCAGTCCTGGCCCTGAGGGAGGTAAGGGGCCCGACAACTGGGCTTCATGCTGACGGCTACAGGCCCCTTTCTAGACTTTGGCATTAAAGTCTTGTTCCTCAAGTTTGGGGTGAGAAAACATCCCATCGTGAGTGTTTGGAAGTACACTGGAGATCTTCAAGTTGGCCTCAGTTCATCTTCCCAAGTCCAGTCCAGCAGCTGACTGGACTTGATTTTTTATAGAACTCACAAGATCTTGAGCTTTTCCTCCCCTGCAGAGAGGCACTGCACCCAGTAAAAATAAACCAAAGGGTATTTTTTTACCCAACAACGGAATGTCAACACTGGCAAGAACCTCCTCCAGATGAAGAATTGGACCCAGAGAGGGGTAGTGACCTATGCAATGTCTCGGAACTGGGGGTAGAGCCAGAGGCTCTGGCATCCTTGCCCAGAGTTATAAAACATTGGATCCTCCATGAAAATAAATATTAAAAATATTATCACCAAGTTACCAACAGTCCATAGTGAGCAGGCCTTATTCCCAGTGCCTCTGCCCCAAAGGCAGCAACGTTCTCTAACTATAGTCTAAATCGCTTAAAAAATTGAAAAGCCATAATGTTCCATTCAGAATGCAGTCCCGTTAGGTGACAGGCTCCACTGCATGGCCTAAAATTAATCAATGTTTATCGGCTGCATAGAGGATGTTATAGTGGGATGTTTTATAGAGCAGGTACACGGAGGGGGTGGCAGCCTCGGGGAAGACGTGGTGGTTCAGGGCCGTGTCCATCTCGTCCACGTACTCCACCTGCAGGGCGATGTTCAAGGCCTGGGACAGGGCCGTGATCTGGATGTGGTCACACTCCATGGCCATGGGCTCCACTTCCTGCAAAAGCCACAAGGAGAAAACAACCCAGTTGGGGATGCAGGCCCAGCAGAGGACGGGTGAGAGGTCCCACCCTGGCTTTTTGCCCAGTTGCAGAGCTCAAAACCTCTGCAACTGAGCAATGGTCTCCACAACACACCTTGAGGCAGATGTCGACATATGCATTTTCTAGAGAAGGAAACGCAGGCTCAGTGAGGAAGGAACAGATAGAAATCACCAGAAGTAAAAGGCTTGAATTTAAATCTTTTTGATTCTGGTCTCCTCGTTGTATGTCAGAGGAGCACACTACTTTGAAGAATCTGGCGGGGAGAGCAGGAGTTTTTCAGCTTGGGCTTTATAATGCATAAGGAACCTCAGAGCAGAAGGGGACTCATCATAACGGGATTTCAAGCTTAGGTGCTTAGAGAGGGCCGGGCGAGCAAGTGAGCAAATCAGTGGAGACAGGCAGAGATGGTGATAAGCTGGCTAGCGAGTCCCAGTAACTCAGGCAGCTGCCACTTAGCTCTTGCTGATGGTTGCCGGGCAAAATAAGGTCTGGGGAACTGGATCTTCTGATTTTTCCAGAGAAATCCAGACATCCATATAAAGACTGCCCAATGTTTAAATGTTGGCAGTCCTTTCAGGTAAACACCACACATCATAAAACATGTCCTGGAGCAAAGATGACTCTGGGGTTGCTACTCTGTCATTTTGTAAACAGTAGTCCAGTCCAAAGGCCCTTTGATGAGACAATCTGAGGCTCAGAGAAGGAAAGCGACTTGCCCAAAGCCACACAGCTCAGGCAGCTCAAGGAGGATCTGTTCAGTTGGCTAATCTAATCTAATGCTCTGAATTGCAATGTAGACGTGACACCCCAGCACCTGGTTAGGGAATGTCAGTGTTCAGGTCTCCTAAGGAGAGAGGGCTGAGAGCAGAGCCCAGGGCTGGAGGCCACATCCCAAGCCAGGGCCCCGAGGACCTACATGAGTGCAGAAGTCTTTGATGTCCATCTCCTCGTCGATGAAATGTCGGAAGAAGTCTGCACGGTTCCTGATGAAGGCGGAGGTCAGCAGGCGCAGGAACTGCACGATTCGGTCCGAGAAGCTCTGGTCGTTGAACACCTTCAGCAGGCTGGACACGGAGCCGTCCTTCTCCACCAGCTCTACCACGCTGTAAAACTGCACCCCCCGGGCCCTCAGCGGGGGGCCAGGCAGGCCCCGCCCCTCCCTCCACGAACCTCCCTCCTTGAAATCCTCAAGTTGAGGCCCCAGAATCAAACCATCAGAGATCCCGCCAGAGCTAAGTGACAGGGTTAGAGACACTCTGTAGTGAGTCCCTTGGCCCAGAGTTTCCCTCCTCACTGCTGTGACTGCGATTCTTACATACAGATTCAGAAGTGAGAGTCCTCCATCCCCACACCGCCCTCACTAGTGGGGTCAGGGGGCTGAGGTGGGGAAGAACGCTGGGTAGCCTGACAGCTACCGTTCCAAAGGAGGTGCCTCCTCCCAGAGGAAGGACAGGGCCCTGGGCTGCCTGTCCCCTCGATGTCCCCACAAGCAGGAAGCAACCCTCAGTCCCTGGTCTGCTCTGCCAGCGAGGAAGGCCGGGCCCTTCAGCCGTCATGCCCGGGGTTAACTCACAGCGTTGAAGAAGTTTCGGAATTTGTGCTCCTCAAAGCCAGCTGCCAGGAGGTCGTTGGGGGTCTGCAGTACACGCTCTTTGAACCTGAAGGGGAAGGCCGGTGCTTTCAGGGAGAGGCAGGGGGTCGTCGCTGTGACCGTCAGCTGTCGTCTCACTCCCCCCTCCGCCCCCACACACCTGAGAGTCACCGGAGGTGGGTCATACACCCATTTCGCAGATGAGGAAATTGAGGTACCACCCATTCCAAAATAGATTGATTCTATCTTTCAAAGGTCTCTTGACTGTCCCATGGCTCCTGGGGCATCAATACCATCTCTGGCCTGGCCGTGCCCAGCCTTCCCTCCCTCCTAGTCCCCACTCCACAGGGACCATAAGAGTGACCTGCCGCAGCCTTCTGCCTCAGGTCACAGCTTCTCAGCACCGGGGTCCCGGAAAGGCCCCTGCCGAGCTCACCAGCCGCATCTCCAGTCCAGTCCACAGCCTCCCCCATGCCCTACAGCCACTCCCCATTCGCATCTTCACCCCTTAACATCCACTGTCCCCTCGGCCAGGCGTGCTCTTCTCAGAGATGGGCTGAATGTAAAAAACATTGTTTTTTAAAAAAACAAGAGTATCATCTATGCTCATGAGGTTATCATTGTCTGTTGTGTGTGGACAGTGGAAATATGATCTGGACTATAGTGTATGGTGCGTATCTCTTCCCAACTCCCTGTTCAGTGAACCCATGATGGTAGCTTGAAAAAAAAAAAAGAAAAACCAAATCATGACAAGAGGATTTAGACCACAGAAATCAACTGACACCACAGATCAGGCCTCCCAGCCAAACGGCCATTAAACCTTTGCCAGCACTGACCTCCCTGCAAGATCTGATCCGGGGAGCCCTCCCTCTTGTCACTATCCCCACTGCAGGCCGCCTACTGGCACAGCCCCGTCTGGGGCCTGTCCTGACCCCTGGGGACAGCGAGGAGCTGCCCCAGGACACGGGGTTCACAGTCTGAGGGACTGGAACACAGGAGGGACGCCTGCCACACAAGAAGGGCCCTAGTGGAGAGGCTGGGGGGCCAGCTGGTTCAGGCCTAACTGCAGGCTCCCCTTCTGTGCAGGGTGGGTGATGGGGACAGGTCTCCACGGCAGGCTGTGAAGGCCTCTCTGGCCACTGTCCCCGTGAGGCCGACGTGCACAGCTCGGCTCCCGGCTCTCCTGCCCGCACACCCTCCCATCCCCGGCCACGTGCCCATCGCATCCCCACGCTCATTCCTCACCAGTGCCTGCGGGCCTCATAGTGCCAGCCCTGGTTGTCACAGAGACACCTGGGCCCAGTCTAGTGGGGGACAAACACTCAGGGCAGGACTCCCGCCCCAACGAGGTGAGGGAGGGGAAGGTGGATAGCATAAGGACTTGGAGCGCGGGACCCCTCTTGACTGCACACTTGCCTTGTGCAAGTCATGTAAACTGTCCGAGACTCAGTTTACTCATCTGTAAAATGGGCTGACACCAGCCTGGTACTTCCCACTGGACCCCACCTGGATGGCTCCCAGGCATTTCGGACTTGGCAACGTGGAGCTCCCGATCTCCCTTGGCATCCCTGTGCAGCAAGGGCTTCTCAGTCCTGGTAACTCGGGTCAAACGCCCAGCACTCAGCCTCGACTCTCCGCTCACACGCCCCACTCCAGCCACGAGTGGGTCCTATGATGCCACCTCCACCCGCTCAGGCCACCTCTCCTCTGGGCGCTCCGAGATCACATGCCCTGCTGCTCTCAGACGCCATCATTTGTGCGTGTGCCTGGTTTTTCCTGCACACAGCAGCCTGCTCGGCAGGCCCTTTGCGCTGCCAAACCCTCGTGGCTCTGTCTCGTTCAGGCCAACATTCGAGGTCCATTCGAGGGCCCGTGAGGCCCTGCCCCACCTGTCCTCGCTATGTCTCCAACCCCTACTTAACACTGCAGCCCCCAGCCCTGCGCAACCTGGCTGCCTTTCCTGCTTGGCATTTTTTCCCACAATGCTTCCTGCCATCTGACACATCAAGTACTGTCCTTATCCACTGTCCCTCTTTCCCAGTTAGGATGCAAGCACGACGGGCAGAGCGCTTTGTCTCCCCTGTTTGCTGCTGCATCCCCGGGGCCCACGACACAGTCGGCATGTGGCACCCACTTGGGTGATGGCTGCAGGGAGCAAGGGTGCCCCAGAAGGAGGGTAGAGTAGAAACCCGGCTCAGCAGAGGAGTTCAGGCACCAGGGTCCACGGGTCAACCCTGTGCTCTGGGACCCGCGGCCACTCTGCACTCTTCCCTGGTGTGTGTGCAGGAGGGTGACGAGGAAACCCGAGATCTTCATTGATCCTCGAAGGGCTGCCAGACCTCCAAGTTTAAGGAAGCGGGTCTCAGCATCTTGCTACTACTCCTTGCTACCCAGCAGCGGCGGCGGCTTCTCCGGGAGTTTGAGAGAAATGCAGAGGCCCCAGCCCCGGCCCTGGCCCTACAGAACTGGAATCTGCATCTGAAGAAGATCCCAGGGGGTCTGCACAAATGATGACGTCTGAGAAGCCCCAAATTAAGCCGAACCCTGGGGGTTGAAGGGAGGATCGTGTCCCAGCCGCAGGATAGAGGGACCTGGGACGGCATCAACTCCAGATCCAAGCTGACTGGGTAGATGCCTGGGTTACACACACTCACTTCCGAGGTCAACTGAAGCAATCCAGAACAACGGGCAATGCATCTTTGTTTTCTTCTTGGAATGAAGCTTCAAGAACGCACCCAAGGCAAAACTCACCTCACCCAGGCATACTCAGATCAGAGTTGAAAGTGCCCACTAGGTCATTTGGCCCACCCCCAGCTGGCCCCTTGGCTGCCCTCCCTCCCACCACGAGGGCCGCTGGGCATCCCCTTAATATCAATGCTGCCACTCACTCCCTGGGCTAAGCAGGCAGCGCTGAGGCCAAACCCTCGCGGAGGTTCAGGGCCGATGGACACAGCAGAAAACACAGCCCGCCCAGCAGCCCTCACGTGGCACTCACTTGAGGATCTCCCTGCTCTTGCCCAGCAGAGACTCCAGGTAGGAGTAGCCCAAGGCCCGGTAGAAGCAGTTCCCGTCCCCCTTGGTCTTGCGGATGGCGGTGAACCTTTTGCTGAGCTCCTGTGGAGGACAGAGGAATGTGGGCATCTGTACCAACAGCAGCCCCATCGAGACTGTCAGAGGTGGGGTCCCGCCTGCCCCAGGCAGGATGCTCCCTCGTCTCAGCCTGGAGGCCCTCCACAGTGTCCCAACCCTCATCCCACAAAATAAGTATATGCCGAGTGTGACCTGCGTGAGGCACTGGATGGGGAGCTGAGCCCCGCTCCGAGGAGCCTACAGGCCAGGGCGCTGATGGACATTCGGATGACTGTCACAGGAGGACAGGGGATGAACCCGGGTGCCATGGAGCAGTGGCATCTGCACCAGACTTCAGCAGTCCAGGAAGGCTTCCTGGAGGAATGGCACCGAGAGAAGCGGTACGCCTGGTGAGGGCAGCGAGGGTGCATGCGGCTGTGAGATGGGCCAGGAGGCTGCAGAGGCAGTAGGAAAGGCCTCCCCGGACATCGCCAGGCAGTCTGGCCAGCCTTCCAATCGTTTCTTAAGAGGTGTGGCATCCCCATGGCACCCCCTCCAGTTCTGCCCCCAGCTGTCAGCTTCCGCCCTGGCTGCCTCCCGGGCCTGCCTACGGTCAGGATTCTGACGGCCCAGTGTGGTTTCCAAGGCGTCAGGGAGCCCCTGCTCCCACCAGGCTGGAGCTGAAGGCCCCCCAGAGGTAGGCCATAGGGAGGGGTGTGCTCCCTGGAAAGCCAGCTCATCTCCAACAGATGAGATGTGCGGCCCAGCTCTCACTCCTGCCCCAGGAAGGGCTCCCGGCGGCCACAGGAGCCAGTCCTGCCCAAGTGCAGGCGGCCAGAGGGCAGCGGGGGTCACCCAGGTTCCTCCTAGTCCTGTGATCGTTCCTGCAGCCTTCAGCCATCTCCCCTCTGTCAGAGTCTGGCCAGGGTGGGCCTTCTCACCAGAGAGGGGTCACAGAGTGATTACAAATACTACTTTTATGAGCTCAGGCTGCCCGGCCCGAATGCCAGCTCCTCCATGCATGCGCGGTAAAATCATGGGCCAGCCATTTAATTTCTGTAACTCGGTTCTCTCAGCTTTGAAATGTGGGTAATAAAAGTCCCGATCTTGCGATGTTGTAATGAGGTCCAAAACTTCTGGCTTTTTTTTTTTTTTTTTTTTTTGCAACTAAAGGATTTCTCACTAAGGTAAATAGGTCCAACATTGCAATATTCTGGGAGCCCTTTGTCCAGGAACCTGGTCCAAATGCAAAGCCTTTTTACCTTCAAAGTGTTACCTCTGTCTCTGCTCCCAAATCCAGCCCATTTCATCTAGGCTCCCCTCCTCCTGACCCTCTGCCTTACCTGGATTTTCCTCTGGTAGATCCTGTTTTCAGGATGATCCCGAAGAATTGATAGAATGTCACATTTTTCTGATATTAGGTTGAAAGATGTTTCACTCTGAAAGACAGAAAAAGGAGCACAGCTGTGACCATTTCAAAAGCAGCTGCAGGACTTTCTCCAGTAGAAAGCTGACGACCTGCTGCTTGCAGGACATAGCAAATGTTACTTTCCCTGGACAGAGCACCTGTGCATATGTGACTGGCAGCCCAGACGCCAGGGTCCCTGGCGGAGTCAGGGTCAGCCCCACCGCGAGAGGGGTATCATCTTGTAAGTTCTTTTGTTTTAAATATTTTGGAAATATTTATTTAGTTGGCTGTGCTGGGTCTTAGTTGCAACATGCAGACTCTCCTTTGTGGCATGTGGGATCTAGCTCCCTGACCCGGGATCGAACCTGGAGCCCTGACATTGGCAGTGCAGAGTCTTAGCCCCTGGACCACCAGGGAAATGCTTCATCTTGTAATTTCTGAGCTGACTCATTTTACAGACTGTAATACATCAGTGCACAAAAATAAGTGCAAAATGGTTTAAAGACTTAAATGTAACAACTGAAACCATTAAACTTCTAGAGGAGAACATAGGCAGTATGCTGTTTGACATTGGTCTTAGTAGTATTTTTTTTGGATCTGTCTCCTCAGGCAAGGAAAACACAAACAGAAACAAACAAATGGAACTACATCAAAACAAGAAGCTTTTCATCCAGGAATCTATTTCCTGTCTGTGTAAATTTGCCCCTTCTGAACATTTCATACAAATGGAATCATATGATTGGTCTTTTATGACTGATTTCTTTCACTTAACAATGTATTTAAGATGCATCCATGTTGTAGCACATGTCAGTACTTTTTTCCTTCTTGTTGTCAGATAATATTCTACTGTATGAGTATACCATATTTTGTTCCATTTGTCAGTTGATGGATTTGGGGGTTGTTTCTGCTTCGGAGCTATTAAGAATAAAGTTACTATGAATATTCCTGTTTAGAAAAAAAGCTTTTGCACAGCAAAGAAACTTTCAACAAAATGAAAAGGCCACTTACTGAAGGGAAGAAGATATTTGCAAATGATATATCTGAATAAGGAGTTAATATCCAAAATATATAAAGAATTCATACAACTCAACATCAAAGACACAAACAACCCAATTAAAAAATGGGCAGAGGAGCTGCACAGACATTTTCCCAAAGAAGACATATGGATGGCCAACAGGTCCATGAGAAGATTTTCAACACCGTTAGCCATCAGGGAATCAAAACCACAATGAGATATCACCTCACCTCTGTTAGAATGACTGTTATCAAAAAGACAACAAATGACAAGGTTGGTGGTTCCCTTGTGGCTCAGCTGGTAAAGAATCTGCTGCAATGCAGGAGACCTGGGTTTGATCCCTGGGTTGAGAAGATCCCCTAAAGAAGGGAATGGCTACCCACTCCAGTATTCTGGCCTGGAGAATTCCATGGACTGTATAGTCCATGGGGTCACAAAGAGTTGGACATAACTGAGCGACTTTCACTTTCTAACAAGGTTGGTCAGGATGTGGGGAAAAGGGAACCCTGGTGCACTGCTGATGGAAATAGAAATGGTATCGTCATTGAGGAAAACTGTGGAGATTCCACAAACAAATTAAAATAGAACTACCATGTTATTCCACTTCTGGGTATGTATCCAAAGAAAACAAAAGCACTCATTCAATCACTACATTCATTGAAGCACTGTTTACAATAGCCAAGATATGGAAGCTACCTAAGTGCCCATCAATAGATGAATGGATAAAGATGTGGCATGTAATATGCACTGGAAAATTATTCAGTCATAAGAATGAAATATTGCCCTTTGTACTAACATGGATGGACCTAGAGATTATCATACTGAGGAAGTTAAAATACTGAAAGACAAATGTTACATGATCGTGGAATCTAAAGAAATGAACAAACATAATAAAACAGAAACGTTCACAGATACAGAGAACGAACAGGTGGTTGCCAGAGGGGAGGGGTTGGGGGGAGGAGAGAAACAGGTGAGCGAGATGAAGAGGTAAAAGACAGAAGAGACGAGTCACGGTGTGAAGTATACAGTGAGGGGAGTATACGCAGTAATTATGTAGTATCTTTGGTGACAATAACTAAACTTACCACGGTGATCATCTTGAAGTATAGAGAACTAGTGAATCACTATGTGGGGTAACAGGAACTAACATTGAGCTGTAGGTCAATCATACTTCAAAAACAAACTCAGAGAAACAGAAATCAGATTTGTGGTTACCCGAGGCAGGGGTGGGGTCACAGGGAACCGGAGGAAGGTGGTCAAAAGGTTCCAGTTACAAACTTCCAGTTGTAAGATAACTATGTACTAGGGACGTAATGTACAACATGATAAATGTAATTAACAGTTGTATATGAACGTTGTTAGGTGAGTATAATGGCACCCCACTCCAGTACTCTTGCTGGGAGAATTCCATGGAAAGAGGAGCCTACAGTCCACGGGGTCGCAAAGAGTCAGACATGGACTGAGCGACTAACACAGGGAGTAAGTCCTAAGCGTTCTCATCAGAGGAAAAATCTTTTCTAGTTTTTAAAGTTTGTGTCTTTCCAGAGATGAGGGATGCTCACTAAACTTGCAATCATTTCATGATGTACGTAAATCAAATCTCTGTGCTGTATGCCTTAAACTTACGCAGTGCTGGATGTCAATAACACTGGAAGAAAAAAGAACACAGTAGCTCAAGTCTACTGAGCCTCATACTGTAAGGAGGCTCCATGATCCCTTTGTCTTCTCCTAACCTTCCTTTCTCACTCATTCATTCCTTCTTCTATTCATCCAACACCCAACCAGTCTGCACCAAGCACTGCGTTGTTCGGTCGCTCAGTGGTGTTGGAGCCGGAAACACAGAGGTTAGACCATCTAGCACCACCTACTGGTGAAAGTTCATATCGCAGCCCAGCTCTGAGTGGAGGTCAATTTCCCCCCCAGAGAGAAATCAAGGCCTCTAGAGGGTGGAGAAGTCACTAAGGGCAGAAGGAAGACCCAGGGCCAGGGGGAGGGCAGGACACATCTGTTCTAACAGCTAATCTCCCACAGGCTTGTCTCTGCCTCATGTTTTTCCTGCTCAGACGAGGGTTCAGGTCAGTGGGAGCTGCACCCCTGTCTCCAACCCCGCACCCCCGCCTCCCCAGGAAAGGCTCTGACTTCATCAGGAAAATAATGCTAAAATATAATGTGAAAGCCA
Organism: Muntiacus reevesi; assembly: GCF_963930625.1. Classification (NCBI taxonomy): domain Eukaryota; kingdom Metazoa; phylum Chordata; class Mammalia; order Artiodactyla; family Cervidae; genus Muntiacus; species Muntiacus reevesi. Next base: position 55,192,655 of record NC_089263.1, on the reverse strand, counting down.
CTTGTAGTTTGTAGTTAAAATAAGCAGCCTTGATGAGAACCTACTGTATGGCTCTACTCAATGCTCTGTGGTGGCCTTAAAGGGAAGGAAATATTTTTTTAAAGGGAATATATGTATACTCATGAAACAGAAGTGGATGTTTTTTCTGGAATTCCCTTGCTTTCTCCATGGTCCAGTGAATGTTGAAAATTTGATCTCTGGTTCCTCTGCCTTTTGTAAACCCAGCTTGTACATCTGGAAGCTCTCGGTTCATGTACCGCTGAAGCCTCCTAGCTTGAAGGATTTTGAGCATAACCTTTAGCATGTGAAATGAGCACAGCTTGTATAGTAGCTTGGACATTCTTTGGCACTGCCAAAGAATAAGTCCCATTATTTACCTACCTACCTCAGTAAAAAAAAAAAAAAAAAAAAAAGGCTTGTTTTTACACACAGCTGACTTAAAATGATGGCTTGGGTGTTTTTAAATGATGGATGATGACAAAGAAGCACAGCTGGACTGAACACCACTGGCACTTGGACTGCCCCCAAATAAAACCCAACAAATGGTGAGGGAAGAGGCACAAACCCAGTTCTATTTGATGAGCAATTTCTGAGACGATGTCACTGGCAGAGTGGAAAGCAGTATAAAGAATGAATCCGAAATATGGAGCAACAGGTACTGGGTTGGCCAAAAACTTCGTTCGGGTTCTTATACCATCGTATGGAAACACCTGAATGAACTTTTTGGCCAACCAGTATTTCAGGTGGTAGGAAAATGCCAGTCAAAACGAGAAAGTGAAAAGTGGGTGTGGAAGGGGGGACAGGCCTCATACCAGGGAAGCCTACCTAGATTTTCCACTTGCCACAGTTGTATCATTTTTGCAAAGTTAAATAACAAATTTACTTAGGCTATTTAAAATAGTCAACTTAAAAGGAAAACATTAAACAGCAGTTTGGGGGTGGGGAGGGGCTCACACTCGGGGTTCGAGAGACCCACCGTCAGCACCAGGTATTTTGTCAACTCTCCCCCTTTATCCCTCACCCCTGTTCCCATCCTGCCATCCCCCACCCTTTATAGGTATTCCCTATGATATGTCTTTCAATATGTATGTCTTTTTAAAATTGTGGTAAAACATACATATCACAAAATATGCCACTATAACCATTTTTGAACGTGCAATTCAATGGTATTACATCTTCTCAAAGCGAAACTCTACCCAGGTGATGCTAGTGGTAAAAAATTCGCCTGCCAGTGCAGGAGACACAAGAGACTTGGGTTCGGTCCCTGGGTAGGGGAAAATCCCTTGAAGGAGGAAATGGCACTCCAGTATTCTTGCCTAGAAAATCCCATGGACAGAGGATCCTGGAGGGCTACAGTCCACGGGGTCACAAAGAGTCAGACAAGACTGAGCACGTGCACATAAACCGTAGCTCCCCTCTCCTCCCCCAACTCACCCCCAGCCCCGGCCACCACCATTCTGCGTTTTCTCTATTAATGTGTCTATCCTAGGACCTCACCTAAGTGGAATGTATGTCTTTTAAAAAATACCAAGTTGTTTTATGTATGCATGCGTTTTAAATGTGCAGACAAATTATTCTATAGATATCGTGGCCCTTTCTCTTCACTCAATACTATTTAAGATCCACCCTTTTGGACAAATGGCGCTCAGGTAGGTTGCCCTGCCCAGCCGTGGAGCCTTGAGTTGGCTCCAGCGCCCCCTCGTGGCCGCAGGTGTGTTTACAGGGCCACTGGGAGGGGTGAGGGAGTTCCCACTTTGGCACTTGCGGAGTCTCCGCCTGGCACGTCCAGAGTGACTCAAGTCAGCCCAGATGGCCCCCGCCCCACTTCCCATAAGCGTGGCCCTGGTCACATGGCTGGAAGAACAGCCTCAGCTCATTGGCCCATAAACCAGGTACAATACTCTGGGTTTGACCCTGGCTGACTGTAATTGGTGGTTTTTTAAATCATGGCCAAAAATGTCCAGGGTGTTATGGGACAGGGACAGACCTCACCTGACAATGTTGTGTCAGACCTCATCAGGTCACTTAAAAGGATTTTAGCCTTTAGCTGCTGGTGTGCAAACAGGTGCTAATGAATTAACCATGAGGTCAGGCAGACAGCACCTCTACCCTGGAACAGTTTTGAGCTGCCGAGTGGAAGAATATATTTCAAAGTGGAGAAGGATGTTTCTCTAATCACTGGCTGCTCCCCAGAGACCCCGGGAACTAACCAGATGCACTAGAACGGGGGCTTGGTGTTCAGACCAGATCTGAGTCCTTGTGGGGGTCCTCTCACCTCCTTCCTTCAGAGACTACAGAACCAGCACGTCACCACCTACTGGGGTCCTGCTGACCCTGCCCTTTATCCCCACCCCGCGTCCAGACACCACCCACCTCCAAATGGAGGGAAGGCAAGTTCCCCCCACTTCCCTTGCTTTTCTCGCCAAAGCCTCTATGTATCTAGAACCTGTCCACATAGCCCCAAGAGTTCCTCAACCAGCCTGAGCCCAGCAAAAAACCAGGTTGACCCCAGCCCTCCACCTCTACCCCCATCCATGGATCCTGCCCCATGAGGGCAGCATTTGAAGCCCCAAAGGCTTCCAGTAAAAATGTGACCCACCAGGGCAGAGGGAGGACCCATTGCCAGGGTGATGTCAGATCTCACCCCCACAGCTGCTGCCTGCCCCCTCCTGGCCAGGGGAACCCCATGCGCCCAGCACTGTGCGAGCACCTCCAGGGACCCCCCCAGGAGATAACGGGGTGACAAGGGGCTGCGGGGCAGGAAGGGGCCAGGCTGAAAGGACTGGGCTCTGGCAGCTCGGTCCCGCAGACCTTAAGGCTCTGAGCCACAACCCGACGTGTGACCCACGCCCAAAGCCTGCCCCTCCGGTGAGCTCTCCATGGGCCCCTCCTGGGACAGGTACAGCTCGGGGTTGGAAGCCAGCCCCGGTGCACGAAGTACCCGCTGGTTGATGCGTTTCCTTTGCTGGGAGGTCACTGTATGCCAGGTGCTGGGGATAATCTCACTTAAGCCTCACGGTAGCTCTATTTTACACGTGGAAACCGAAGCCCAGAGACGTCAAGCTGTTGGCCCCAAGTCACAGAGTGAAGCGATCCAGGAAGAAACTGGTCCCCCAGCATATTAAAGGTATTCCACAGACCGGGTGCCTTTCTGGCCCTCTCCCCCTCCACGAGGACAGCCCACCTGGCCCTCAGGGGTGCTCTGTTGTCACTTCCTGATGGCTCCCCAATAGCCAGGCCCCAGGCTCACGCCTCTGCCTCCACCGCTCCCCCACGATGCACCCCGCGGCGCCTCTGTGGGCGGCCCAGGCTCTGAGGTGCGGGGGCGCCTCTCCTGGGTCCACGCTGAGGCCTGGTGGGCAAGGCCAGCCCTTGGCCTGCCCGACCTCCGTCTGAGGCTGCCCTGCTGGCGGGGCTGAGCCCGGGCCGTGAGTCAGCCTTGTTAACCAGGCCCAGCCTCCCAGAAGCCACACCTCAGTGCGTGGTCTAACCTCAAGCTACCACCTCCTCCACGGCAGGGGCCAGAGCCTGCAGCCTCCCCACCAGCCATGCGGGGCCCAGAATGCAGTCCACCGCCCCTCTCAAAAGGTCTCCGACATTTCTAGAGGCTCCCCGTAGCTCCAGACCTGGCCTTGCCTGCCTAGCGCTGGGGTCTCCACAGCGGGCCGTTTGCAGGGGCTGGAAGGAAATGCCTTTTTATCTGATTTTTATTGGAGTATAGTTGCTTTATAATGTTGTGTTAGTTTCTGCTGCACAACAAAGTGAATCAGCCATATGTATACATAGATCCCCTCCCTCCTACACCCCACCCCGTCCTCCACCCCCTCCAGTCATCGCAGAGCACCGAGTAGAGCTCCCTGTGCTAAAGAGAGGTTTTCCACTAGCTATCGGTTCTACATATGGAAGTGTATATATGTCGATTCTATTCTCCCAATTTGCTCCATCCTCCCATGCCCCCACCACCCCCCGTCCACATGTTCATTTTCTATGTCTGTGTTTCTATCCCTGTCCTGCAAATAGTTCATCAGTACCATTTTTCTAGATTCAAATATATGCGTTAATTTAGCTTGTTTTCCTCTTTCTAACTTACTTCACTCTGTATGACAGACCCTAGGTCTATTCACATCACTGCAAATGACCCAATTTCATTCTTTTTTATGGCTGAGTAATATTCCAGGGAATGCCACTTTAAATATCTACTGTAGGGTATAATGTACGATGTTCCAACATATGGAATAATCAAACACTTTTACTGATGAGTGATCAAAAACATTTGGAGGCCAAAGATTTAGGGGTGTGCTAGTCCTAGTGCTGTGAAGTGGCTTCCTACTGCTGCTGTAACCAATTAGCATAAACATAGCGATTTAAAACCACAGGATTTATTATCTTACATTTCTGGAGACTCAGGGGAGAACCCACTTCCTTACCTTTGTCAGTTTCTAGAAGCTGCCTGCATTTCTTGGCTTATGATCCCTTCCGCCCACTGTCACGTCTCCTCACTCTGAGCTTCTTGCCTCTTGTAAGGATCCTTTTGATCACATCATTGGACCTACCTGGGTAACCCAGGGTGCTCTCCTCATCTCAGGACCCTTAATTTACCATACCTGCAAAACCCTTGCTGCATGTGAGGTACCCTATTCATGGGTTCTGGGATGAGGATGCTATTACTGATAGTCTCTGGGACGCTGTTACTCAGTCTACCACTCACATGCCCCATCTCTGCTGTTCAGTGCAGGGAATAAGGAAGACCCTACACCCGAGTCCCTACTGCCTCAGGTCACAGTTATCGGCTGGCCTTGCAGACAGCCTGGATTCAGATGCTGGTCCTTTCTCATCTGACACCTGAACTCTTAGCATCCTCCTAACGGACCCTCAGATCTTCATCTCCTGCCCTGACCTCTCCCTAGAGATCCAACCTCAAACACCACCAGCCACCAGGATGTCTGACCATGATCCCTGAATTACTGCACCCCTAACTGTCTTCTCTCTCCACCCCTGCATCCCCTACAGGTGTCACCAGATCCTCAAAAGCCCCTCTATCTGGATAGAACTCACACCAAAAATGTGGGAGGACTCTTCCCCTCCTCTTCCTGCTTCAGGTCTGCTCCTGTGTCTGGCCAGAGCTGCCACCGTCTGCCCCCAGGGAGGTGGCACCAGCGTCTGCCCAACAGACCTCCTGGGTCCCACTCCCACTCCCATCCCCACCGTCATCCACAGCATCCAGCACAGGCTCCCACCAAGCGAACCAGATGAGGGCGTGCCCTTCCCCCGTTCCCTCCAGTGGCTTCCTTCACTTGGGAAAAGACTCAACCTTTGGATGACAACTGTCGTCTGGCCTTGCTCCCCTCACTCTCCTGAACTCCAGCCCCAGAGACCCTCCTTATGTCCCTCCAACAAGAGGCACCCACTTCTAACTCAGGGCCTTTGCACATGCTATTCCTAGGCATGGACAGATTCTCTGCCTCTTTACATGTGTAATCACCTTCCTTGACCATCTTGTCTAAAGTTGCCCCTCCCCACAACCTCTACTGCCTTAACTTGTTTTCTGTCTTCAGCAGGTTCTCTAACACATGTGTTCACTTGTTGACTTGCTTTCTATCTCCCTCCACAAGAATGTCAACTTCATGAGAGTATGGACTTTGCTTGCCTATCATCACCAGATTCCCCAGTGCCTGCCACATAGTAATACTCCCAAAATGCAGAATGAGTGAATGAGTGAAAAGATGGATAAGCTAGCCTCTGACTCCAGTCTGACCACTTCCGGCCCTCTGTCCACTCCACTGCCAGAGAGACCATCCAAATCAACCATCTCTTATTTGTCAAAAATACATTATGGTCCCCCCACCACCACATTTGCAGAATAAAACCCAAACCCCATGGTGTAGCATGCGAAGCCCTTTACAGTACATTCTGACCCCCCTAGTTTTTCTAGATTCATCTCTCCTCCCTCCATACAGACCGCTCGCCATTCCCAGAATATCCCACTCTTAACCATGTTTCCAGGCCTGTAAGCACATATTTCTAGGCCTGTCCCACCCTGACAGGAATACACAATTCCCCAAATGCTTCCTGAAAACTCCTACACATCCTTCAATACCCCATTCAAAAGACCCCTTTGTGAAGCCTTCCTTGACACTCACTGCTCCCTCAGAGTGCATGGGTTCCCACTGTGCTCTCCAAGCCCTTAGGCTTCTTAGGTCATGACTGGTAGTTCAGGAATTGCTTGTGTCCAGTTCTGTCTTGTCTTAGGCACTGAGTTCCTGAAAGAGGGCAGGCCCTTGTCTTTCCCATCAATGCCCAGCCAAGCATGGGGCTGGACTAGGGATCCTACTGGGGGCTTGTTTGAAAAACCAAAGAAGAAAGCACAGAAGGGCCCTGTGGGTTTGCTAGTCACATCTGACCCTCACTCTTCCCTGAACTTTGTTAAATGCCCTTTGAGTGAGCATGAGACCCCTCACTACCTACAACCTCCATCAGTGGCAGCCCCCAAGCCTTGTCCTCACCCAGACCACTGCCTTCCCAAGGGCTTCTATGTCTTCTACCTGGGACCTGTCCCTAGCTCAGTGACTTTGAAATGGATACAGAAAGAAAACACTATATGTTCCAAAGGCATTCTCCTCTGCCCACCACACACACACTCACCATCATCCACACCACACAGACTCAAAAACATCACCAGTGGGCCCACCACAGTGCCTGGCAAACAGTAGGTGCTCATTAAATGCTGAATGAACAGACAAGAACACACCCTGCACTGCCTCTGCCCCCATCCCCTCCCCATGATTCCCAGACAGACGTCTTGTTTGGTGAGTTAACCACTTCATTCCTCTGCAAGGCACCTACGCCGCCCATCACAGGGCGAGGGCTGGTGCTGACTCTACCTGCCCTCTAACTTCTGTTCTCCTGAGTCCAGGGCAGACGGGAGGATGGAGTCAGAGGCCTCACTGTGCACCACGAAGGCCAGAAGATCAGGCCCCAGCACCACCGCCCCACCATGCTCTCAGCTACCCAGTGGTGACTGGAAGGCAAGCCAGCCTCGGCTCCAGGGTGGCTAAACCCATTATTACCACAGCTCTGGCCACTCCCTTGTGGGCGATGCAGAAACACCTCACCTCGGTGCCCTTCCAAAGAGCAGCAGAGCCAGGTAAACCCTCAGGCCCTGCCTGGAAACAGGAAGTGGGTGTTTCCAGGTGCTCCAGAAGCCCTCAGCCACACCCAACTGGTTTGTCCAGGACAGGCTGGCTCAGATGACCGGGCCACCCACGCCACACTCGGAACGTGTCAGACCATGACCAGGCTTTGACCCGTGCCCCAAGCCAGTGGCGGCCTGCAGCGGTCAGTGACCCATTTCCTTACTCAGACCTAGGAGGGAGGAGGCTGAGCACTAAGAACAGGCCGCTGTGCACACCCATTTTCAGGATTCTGTTGTCAGAGGGAAAGCCATGGCCAATTATCTGAACCAAGCACTCCATGCGCATCACTTCATGTGATCCTCACAGCGGCCCATTATACAGATGTGCAAATAGTGATGGGGAGGGGAAGCGACCACCAACGCCTCCTGGGTTTCCAGGGGGTGGAGGTGACATCACACCTCGGGGCTGTGACCACAGCCAAGCCACCAGTCCTGGTACTCTCCAGGCTCCCTGGAGCAGGGGGGTCAGAGTTGATCAGTTTCAGGCATTCATCACACCTAGTCCTCGGCAGATTGCCTGTGCCCCTGTCTCCCCTCACCCCCAAGATGGACTGTTGTAATAATACAAAGGAATAATTCCTGGTGGTTCAGATGGTAAAGAATCTGCCTGCAATGCTGGAGACCCAGATTCGATCCTTGGGTAGGGAAGATCCCCTGGAGAAGGGAATGGCAACCCGCTCCAGTATTCTTGCCCAGAGAATTCCATGAACAGAGAAGCTTGGCGTGCTGCAGTCCATGGGGTTGCAAACAGTTGGACACGACTGAGCAACTAACACACACATACAGTAATACAAAGAGCACTGGACTGGGAATCCAAGTCCACCATAATCAGTCCCAGTCCTTCCCTGTCTGGGCCTCAGGGTCCCCGGCTGCCCAAGCCCTGAGTTTGGCCTGGCTCAGAAGGTCTCCGGGGCCCTTTCTGACCCCTAATTCACGTGCCTCACAACTTGAGACAGTCTCTCCACGTGGGTCCTAACTGCAAAGACCTTCTGATGACAAGCAGGATGGAGAGGATGTCGGGCCCCCCGTGGCAACCCCAGATCCACTCGTGGGGCTTGGGAGTGCGGAGGTCTCAAATGGCTGAGCCCTCGGGTGGGTGCGGCCATGAGCTGCGAACTAGGGGGGCTACTTAACGAAAAGGAGGCGACCCTTAGCCCTGGAGCCTCCCTGTCCCCGCCGTCGGAGCGGCACATGGGACACCAGGGACGAACGCGCCGGGGGCGGGGATCCTGGGGGCCGGGTTGGGTCCCCATCGCTGGCCGTCCACGGGAGCCTTCTAAGAAAGGACCGGGACCCCCCAGTATTCCTGTGCTCGCGCCCGACCCCCCGTCCCGCGAGTGCACATGCGCCCCGGGGGCGACCCCGCCTACCGCGCCCCCTTCCCACCCCTCCTTTCCCGCTTCCCCCCAGACCACTGACCATAGTGACCGGAGCCGTCGGGCCAGGTCCCGCCCCAGCAAGGAGCGATCCGGTGCGGGAGGGCGCCGCGGGAGCCACTGGCTGGCTCCGCCGTTGGGTCGGGCGGCGGGGGCCTCGAGGGCGTGGGGACGAGCGGAGAATACACCCGACCGCTCCGCAAACCAGAGGTTAGACCTCCACTGTGTCCCAGCAAGACACACGCCTCGCGATTGACGTCTGAAGCGAGCAATCAGAAGCTGGGCCACAGGACGTCACAGAAAGGGGGTGGGACTTCACGCGCCTTCAGCCTATGCTTCAGGGCCCATTTGACAGGGTACCGCCTCCTTTTAAAGACACAGAAACCTCTTAACTAGCAAAGGAGTTAGCCCAACCCAGAAAGACAAGTCTTCGTTTGTGAAGGCTGAAGGACTTTTGACCAAAACTGCAAATTGAAGTCTTCTGAAAGATTGACTGTGCTATTGAAGTGGCTAAGTCACTTCAGACGTGTCCGACTCTTTGCGACCCTATGGACTGTAGCCCGCCAGGTTCCTCTGTCCATGGGATTCTCCAGGCAAGAATACTGGAGTGGGTTGCCATTCCCTTCTCCAGGGGATCTTCCTGACCCAGGGATCGAACCCAGGTCTCCTGCATTGGCAGTCAGATTCTTTGTTGGCCCTCGTTAATTCATAATAAGGTCATATAAGTATAGTTTGCTCAAGATCAGAGGACAGGTTCTTAGCGAACATGTTTTCAATAATATTAAGTTACCTGCCTGCACGTGTAGCTTCTAAATAATATTTTACCCACTTCCAACTCATGAATCAGTAGGTTGCCAGGCCACCCAATTAATGTTTGTTGAATGACTGAATTTCTACGATCGTTGATTCTGTGCCTCTGGAATTGTATGGCTATATATGAGGCACAGACCATGAACCAGGCTTGGTTGACTCACCCTGTATACAAGCTCATTATTGCTGAACATCAAACAAACGAATATGTATCATTCAGAGATTCATTCACTAGTCCCTGACTGCTGGAAGACAGTGCTTGGGGGGTGGGGTGGGGCGGGGAAGGGGCTCCAATGAATTGTATGTGCCACTTCTATAGCTATTAATACTTCCTGGATTGTGTATTAATGCCCCCACCCAACTCTTACACATCTGCCCTTGGTAACAGGCTAGGCTCTCAAGTAGATAACATCTATATCTTCCAAGTGTGTATCACTTACTTGGTGGGGAGTTTGGGATCAACCCAGACTCAAGGAGAAATAACGACAAAAGCTAATTTTTATTGAGCACTCAGTAAAGCGTCTGCTTAAAATGCAGGAGACCCAGGTTCAATCCCTGGGTCGGAAAGATCTCCTGGAGAAGGAAATGGCAACCCACTCCAGTATTCTTGCCTGGAGAATCCCATGGACAGTCCATGGGGTCGCAAAAAGTCGGACATGACTGAGCGACTTCATTTCACTACTATGTATCCAGCACCATCCTAAACTCTCAACCTATATTATCTTAATTTTCTCACAACTAGTCTATGGCGGTAGGTTCTATTATCCCTGTTTTACAGATGAGGAAACTGAGGCATAGAGAAATTAAGCTACTTGCCCAAATTTACCCAACACAAGGTAGGATTCAATCCCGGGCAGCCTGACTCCAGAGCTGGGTTTGAATTTTTTCTGAGGAGCAATGCGCGTGCTTGCAGGGCCTGTGTACCCCCCCATGCCTTTTCTTGGATGTAGAGAGTTTCTGCTCTGTTTTTTTGTTGTTTTTTTTTTTAACAGCTGAAGAAGCCAGAGGTGACAGGCTCAGTGCAAGGCTGATCATCTAGGAAGATGCTCAGCTGGGATGAAGCCCAGATTCTGACTCCATATCCAGTGCTCAGTGGAGTCTGTGTTAGGCCGGCTTCACTTGGTGGAGGAATGATTGAGCCAGGTGCGGCTCCTGGGGGTGTGGCAGGAGACTGCTGAGAGGAGCAGGGAAGGGTCTGTGAGGGCACTGCCTGGGGCCTGGTCTCAGGCTTAACGCTTGTCAAGCCCACATCAGAGTCATTTGGGGCTTCCAGAAGGCGGGTTTCTAGGAGCCCTCATGCTGGATCATAGTAAGCCCTGAGCCCTTGGCCCATCTCCTTCTTTCCCCAGACCACAGCAGCTCCAAACCAAGCTGGCCCTGGCCTATGGAAGGAGCACAGGCAGCCCTGGGCCCAGGCTGGCTCTAGACCCTGCCGCTCACGGCTGTGTAGCCTCAGGTGACTTCCAGGGCCTCTCTAGGCCACTGACTCCTCACTCAGGGAAGGAGGTGAACAACTTAGGCCATTAAAAATAGATGAAAAAATATTTTTAATAGTGAAGCTTTTAAACAAAAATACAATCTTACCCAGAATCTCAGTACTATGTGTAATGGAAAGTTTCCTCAACTGGGTCTTGAATGAGCAGAGAAAGCATAATCTCTTTAGTCTGTAAGTAATCAGACTTCTCTTTTAAGAGTCCTTTGGACAGCAAGGAGATCAAACCAGTTGATCCTAAAGGAAACCAACCCTGAATATTCTTTGGAAGGACTGATGCTGAAACTGAAGCTCCAATACTTTGGCCACCTGATGCAAAGAGCTGACTCATTAAAAAAGACCCTGATGCTGGGAAAGATTGAAGGCAGGAGGAGAAGAGGATGACAGACGGAGATGGTTGGATGGCATCACCAACTCAATGGACATGAGTTTGAGTAAACTCCGGGAGTTGGTGATGGACAGGGAGGCCTGTCATGCTGCAGTCCATGGAGTCACAAAGAGTTGGATATGACTTAGCGACAGAACAACAATAAAATCTGGTTAGAAGCAGGAAAAAAAAAAATCTTCCAAATAGTTCAGCCATTTTCTTTCTTTCTTTCTTTTTTTTTTTTTTTTTAAATATCTACTTACTTATTCTTTGATTTCATTGCAGGATCTTTAGTTGAGGCATGCCAACTCTTCGACTGGGGATTAAATCTGAGCTCCCTGCATTGAGAGTAGAGTCTCAACTACTGAACCACCAGGGAAGTCCCTGGCCAGTTTTCAGTCTGGGCTTGAATTGAAAATGTAAACGGTCCTTCTAGAGGCTGCCCTGTGTTCTTTCTGGAATGAACCTGCTCCACTTCTGCCTTATCTCCTCTCTCCCTCACTTCCCCACTTCCTCAATACATGAGCTTAAGAGGCAGGCTTCAAGTATCCAGAACCCTCCCCGTTTCCCCCACCTTTAAGCCTCTGCTCCTCCTGGAATGTCCTTTTCACAGACTCCATCTGTCACAGTCCCCCATCCCTACCCCGTCCTTCAAATTCGGGCTCCTTCTCCGTGAAGTCTTCCCAGATTTCCAGGCTGGTCATGAATTCCTCTGAATTTTCACCACAGCATCTCTGTCCTGCTATGTCCTTATCCTTTCCAATTGTGAATTGGAGGGAACGGTAGGACATGGTAATTACAAGTGTGAGCAATGGCATCAAGTATATTTGTGTATGACTGCCACAGCATCACTCTTTGTGGAAAGCATGCCTCTCTGTTTCCTCATCTATAAAGTGAGGGTGTCCATACCCATCTCAAAGGGCAGTCGGGAGGACTAAATGAGATGATCATGAAAAGTACTTGACACTGCACTTGGTATCCAGTAAGTGCCCCATATGCATGGCTTTGCCTGGTGCTTACTGGGGCCTGAGTCTTGTTCATCTTTGCCTAAAGGGGACAGGTAGGGATCTGCATGTAGTTTACTGGGGCCTGAGTCTTGTTCATCTTTGCCTAAAGGGGACAGGTAGGGATCTGCATGTAGTAGGAAGGAGCCCCAAGAAGGTTTGTGTCTTTGCCAGAAAGAGGGGTCGTCTGCCCTCTGCCAAGTCGCTCTCCCGAGACTCTGCTGGAGTGTTCTCAGGCAGCCCCTGTCGCAGGAGCTGCTTTTGTGCAGACCCACGTTCTGGTGCGTGTTGTTGTGCTGTTTCATGCACTTGCCCTTCTCTGCTCTGTGAGCTGCAGGCAGGGTGCTCTGCAGGAAGACCAGGACGTCCAGGTTTCCTTGCAGGAAGTCAGCTCCATCCTCCTGGCTGCTCCCTGCCCCCCACCCCTCGCTTGAGAGCCTGCAACTTTGAGCTGGAAAATCTGAGATACAAACATGCATGCTGTTTCGCCGCTGGGGAGGATCGGAAAGAATCGATCTCCCATCCCCTCACCCACCCTCGGGGAACAGAGCTGTGGGCCAGCCCTGGGGTCAGTGGGCTTCCCTTGCCCCCACTCTGAGAGGTGAGGCTGAGAAAAAGGCCTTTCTTGTTAAGAAAATCTCTTTCCAGAAAGAACAATGGGACTTGAGGGAGTTAGGGTATGGGCAGTAGTGCCTGGTTGAATAGAGAGTACTTTCTGGAATTGGGAAAGTGGTGGAATGTCCCAGAACAAGGGGAAGCCAAGCATCCTCCCTCGGAGGAAAGTCCTATGTGCCTGGGGGACGCTGGACCCTGGCCTGGCTGGCCAAGGCTCCTTTTGTCCCTCTCTTCAAGACACCTTGTATGTTTGGGCAAAGACTGACCACCGAACTAAAGACCACTCACTCAACTTTCAGCAACGATTCCTTGTGCATCTACTGTGTGCCGGCACTGACCGTGCACATTGCACAGTCGCTGGCCTCACCCGGCTCCCTCTCTGGGGATGGTGGGGGGTGATTTCCAGCTCTCAGCCCTGAATCTGTTGCCCTAACTACGCAATGTCTACAGGGCTGGGGGAGGACGGGAGGGAGCCCCTCAGAAGACAGATTTCAGTTTCCACCAGCCCTGGAGATGGGACACTCAGTTAATTTTAGGAGGGAAAAAACAAACAAACAAAAAAAATGTGGTGTTTCTTGTACCCGCTAGGCTGCTCGGGCTTTTTAAATGAAAGGCAAGGAAATCTGTTAGAGAAATAACTTTATAAGGCTCAGTTATACAACATAACAGCTCACTTTTCAGTTTAAACATCACCCACAGTCTTAGGAGGCTAGTAGATAGGCAAGTTTTCCAACCAACTGCTCATTTGTGGGTTCCTCCCAGGCCTGGGTTTTGAAAGCTAGTGTTTCTTCAGTTTGGATGGCAAAGGCTCTTATCTCAGACAGCCTTATGAGCTGAGCAGGGAACACGCCCAGTTTCCATAGGAGAAGAAAGGAGTGGGTGTGACTGGCAGAAAGGCCACTGTGGGGTGGGGAGGTGGCAGGAGCTGCCTGTCCCGCCGCATCCTCACATCCCTGGGGCAGAGAGCCTGGCTCCTGAAGGAGGCTGGAATGTGACCTGGCTGTGAGATCTGGGGCAGGTACAGGCCTTCTGTGATGGGCAGCCTCTAAGGGCCCCCGACAGCCCCACCTCCTGTGTTCGTGCCCTTGTGTAATTTCCTCCCTGGAAGGATGGGCTGGACCTAGTGACTTGCTTGTGACAGGGTTCAAGAGCAATGGAGTGTCATTTCTGAGACTAGGTTACCCAAAGACCATAGCTTCTGTCTGGCTCACTCTCTCTTCTCTCTCACTTGCCATGTTATAAACTGCCCTATGGGGAGGCCCATGGGGCAAGGAACTGAGAGAGACCTTCAGCAAACAACCAATGAAAAACTGAAGGCCTCAGTTCAACAGGCTATGAGGAACTTCATCTGCCAACAGCCACGTGAGTGAGCTTGGAAGCTGATTCTCCTCCGGTTGAGCCTTCAGATGAAACCACAGCCCTGGTTGACACCTTATTGAAGCCTTGTGGAGAGATGCTGAGCCAGAGGACCCAGCTAAGCCATACCCAGATCCCCAACCCACAGGAATAATGTGGAAGTAAACATCCAAAAAGAAAAGCTATGACCAACCTAGACAGCATATTAAAAAGCAGAGATATTACTTTGCCAACAAAGGCCCATCTAGTCAAAGTTGTGGTTTTTCCAGTAGTCATGTATGGATGTGAGAGTTGGACTATAAAGAAAGCTGAGTGCTAAAGAATTGATGGTTTTGAACTGTGGTGCTGGAGAAGACTCGTGAGAGTCCCTTGGACTGCAAGGAAATCAAACCAGTCAATCCTAAAGGAAATCAGTCCTGAATATTCATTGGAAGGATTGATGCCAAAACTGAAACTCCAAAGCTATGGCCACCTGATATGAAAAACTGACTCACTGGAGAAGACCCTGATGCTGCGAAAGATTGAAGGCGGGAGGAAAAGGGGATGACCGAGGATGAGATGGTTGGATGGCATCACCGACTCAGTGGACATGAGTTTGAGTAAGCTCCAGGAGTTGGTGATGGACAGGGAGGCCTAGCATGCTGCAGTCCATGGGGTCACAGAGAGTCAGACATGACTGAGCGACTGAACTGAACTGATGCAAGTGCAGGGAAGCAAGAGGACAGGGTGCTGCAGGAACAGTAACTGTGGCCCTGGCCTGGTCTGGGAGAGGGAAGGTTTCTCAGAGGAGGTGAATTTTGACTGAGATCCGAAGGGTGAGTTGGAGGAGGGTTCATTTATCCTTCTATTCCCCGTCTCCTTGTTCGTCTGTTTGTCAGCACTTCGTGGTTTCCTATCCTAGTATTTATCACAGTTCATCACTGCTCACGTGTCTCTGCCTCGAGGAAGCTCCGAGAGGGTGGGGACCGGGTCACATAGTACACCCAGTATGTGGCACAGGGCCTGGCACATAGTAGGTGCTCCAGAAAGCGGCACTGAATGAATGAGCAGGCACAAGCGAAGACCAAGGGACGAAGCCTTAGCGGCAGAGGGAACAGCGTGGGTGCCCATCTGGGAGGGAGCCCGTCAGGCTGGAGTGAAGACAGTGGTGCAGGCCCGCTTGGAGAAGGAGGTCAGGACCAGATCATTTAGGCCTTGAGGCCTCAGGAAGGGGTTTGTCTTAAGGGCAATAGGGAGCCATGGAAGGGACAGGAGGGAGGGTGGGCCCAATCAGACATGTTCCCTAGAGAGACTGGTCTGGCTGCTATGAGGTGAATGGGGTTCAAGAGGGCAGGGATGGAACAGAAGACTTGAAGGTCAGAGACAAGAGGGCCAGAGAAGAGTGGACCATATACAGGGACAGAAGTTGACACGGACAGGACCCGCGGGGACTAGACATGGGGTGGCAGGAGAGAGAAGGTCCAGGGTGATGCCATGCCAGTGCAGCCTGCATTAGACTGAGCAGAGCTCAGTGCCTGAGTGAATCCCCAGGACATGAAAAACAGAGACGTTCAGGCCTCTGTGACCCTGGAAACTCTCTAGGTCCTCGGAGAGCAAAGCTCAGAAGAGCCTGGCCTCGGAGGGGCTGGTAAAAGCTTCTTGAAACTCGAGCCTGTGTTTACAGACGATGGAAGTTGTGTGGGGAGAGTGCCGGCTTCCCCGGTCCAGGTCTCAGGGGTCCCTGAGTTCTGCCAGGCAGAGGTTGAAGAGCGGATAAGCACGGAGCAGCTTCCTGGATCATCCGCTTTCCTCAAAGATTTTGACAGGAAAGAAAACATGATGTTTGGGGGGTGGGGTGGGTATAAAACAAAGCATTATGAAGTAGAAAGCAAATTTACTCACACAAAAATTTCAGATGAAAATGCAAAAGTGTGAAGATATTTGGTTTCCCTCAGGTCCAAATACCAGACCCCTGAAAGTCTGAGTAAACTCTTCTCCACCACTGGAGATATTTGGGCAGGAAGCAGGGGAAGTTCTTGACTTTGAGCATGAAAGATGCTCTACCTTTGATGGCAGCCAGACTTCGGCTCTGTCACCTGATTGCTGTGTGGCCTTGAGTGAGTTACTGTACTTCTCTGAGCCCACATATCAGTTTCAGTTGCCCTCGAAAGACCTGTCACTCCCCAACTTCAGGCAGTTGTTCCTCTCAGACTGGCTTTCCAGCTCTCCCAATTCTCTCCTTTCTGCCGCTTGCTGAAGGAGGATTAAAATTTGTTCATTTCCTAAGTGGCAGCATTTTGCCTAGAATACTTTCTTAAATGAGATCACAGGAAGCAGAAAAAGGAAGTGAATCATTGTAGAAATAAATAACTGTAGGTATACCTACTCTCCCCACCATATCTTATGCAGGCATTGATAGTAAAATCGAAACTGTATAAAGGTCTTAGATTAACTCTTTGTTTAGATCAACTTTTTGAAATCTTTTAAAATGATGTGCTACACTATTTGGTATGAAAGAAAGTTCCCAATAGATATCATGAGATCTTATTTTTAATCAGAACTTCCCATAAATGAGCAAGAAGACATAGACATTTTACTGAAGAGAGTGTAAGTTGGAAAATAAGTATACAAATAGATATTTCACAGCATTAACCAGTGGGATATGCAAATTAAAATCACAGTGAGATACCATGATGTGCCTATTAATTAGAACAACATTAAAAAGAATGATTCCACCAAATATGAAGATATAGAGAAATGGGGCCACTCACTGCTGCCGGGAATGTAAAATGGTACAGCCACCCTGGAAAAGAGTACTATGGTCTCTTACAAAACTAAAATTGTGTTTACAGTTTTAGTTGTAAAATTGTATAGCCACTGTACTCTTGAACATTACATCAGAGAAATGAAAAGCTTTTGTTCATACCAACGTTAAAGTGAAAGTGAAAGTCACTCAGTCGTGTCTGACTCTTTGTGACCCCATGGACTATACATGTTAAAAAGCAGAGACATTACTTTGCCAACAAAGGTTCATCTAGTCAAAGCTATGGTTTTTCCAGTAGTCATGTATGGAGGTGAGAACTGGACTATAAAGAAAGCTGAGCGCCAAAGAATTGATGCTCTTGAACTGTGGTGTCGGAGGAGACTCTTGAGAGTCCCTTGGACTGCAAGGAGATCTAACCAGTTCATCCTAAAGGAAATCAGTCCTGAATATTCAGGAAGGATTGATGCTGAAGCTGAAACTCCAATACTTTGGCCACCTGATGCGAAGTACTGACTCATTTGAAAAGACCCTGATGCTGGGAAAGATTGAAAGCAGGAGGAGAAGGGGATGACAGCGGATGAGATGGTTGGATGGCATCGCTGACTCAATGGACATGAGTTTGAGTAAACTCCGGAAGTTGATGATGGACAGGGAGGCCTGGCATGCTGCAGTCCATGGGGTCACAAAGAGTTGGACACGACTGAGCGACTGAACTGAACTGAACTGGACTACACAGTCCATGGAATTCTCCAGGCCAGAATACTAGAGAGGGTAGTCTTTCTCTCCACCAAGGGATCTTCCCAACCCAGGGATCAAACCTAGGTCTCCTGCATTGCAGGCAGATTCTTTACCAGCTGAGCCACAAGGGAAGCCCACAACAGGTGAATGGTTCAACAAATTGCAGTACATCTGTATCATGTAATATTACTCAGCAGTACAAAGGAACAAACCATTGACGCACAAAACAACTCACTTGACTCTCAAGGGAATTGTGTGAAAACAAAAATTATGAGTGAAAAAAAGTCAATATCAAACAGGTTATATGTTGTAAATTTTCACCTGTATAACACTCTTGAAATGGCAAAATTAAAGATAAAAAACACGGCAGTGGTTGCTAGGTGTTGTGGGACTGAGTGGGGTGGGGAAGAGCTTATGATTATGGCTATAAAAGGGTAGCTGGAAGAATTCTTTTAGTGGGGTTGTTCTGTATCCTGACTGTGGTGATGGCCACAAGAATCTACAGGTGTGATAAACTGCATGCAACTAATTACATGCACATATAATACAATGAAGGCCTGCAAAACTGGGTAAAATTTGAACAAGTTCAATGGGCTGTCTCAGTGACTGTTTCCTGGTTGTTACATTGTGCTCCAGTTATGTAAGTTCAGTTCAATCGCTCAGTCGTGTCCGACTCTTTGCGACCCCATGAATCGCAGCACGCCAGGCCTCCCTGTCCATCACCACCTCCTGGAGTCCACCCAAACTCATGTCCACTGAGTCGGTGATGCCATCCAACCATCTCATCCTCTGTCGTTCCCTTCTGCTCCTGCCCTCAATCTTTCCCAGCATCAGGGTCTTTTCAAATGAGTCAGCTCTTTGCATCAGGTGGCCAAAGTATTGCAGTTTCAGCTTCAGCATCAGTCCTTCCAATGAACACCCAGGACTGATCTCCTTTAGGATGGACTGGTTGTATCTCCTTGCAGTCCAAGGGACTCTCAAGAGTCTTCTCCAGTTATGTAAGACAGTTACCATTGGGGGAAGCTGAATGAATGGTATGCAAATATTTCTGTATTATTTCTTACAACTAAATGTTGTAAGAAATGTCTATTATGCCTCAAAAGGGCTTTTAAAACAAATCTTTTAAAAGAACTTCCCATCCCATAGAGCTGGTGATAATCTATCCAGTCGTTGTGAATAAACTATTAACAGGCAAATACATACACACACACACACACACACACACACACACACACACACACAAGGGCCATCATGTTTTTTTATTCCCTTTCCATTTCATCCATCCCAACTCCATATGTTAAAGGCCAGTGAGGGCTGAAAGGGCTCTGTGGGCCTGTGTGGCTTCACTCACTCCAGAGTGAGTCTCTGCTGGCTCCAAAGAGGTACACACTGTCACTGTCTTGAGTGTGGGTACTGGCTGTCCTGAGGCCCCCTCCTCCGTCATCCCTTGGAACAGCCCACGGTGATGGGCTACAGCATGCTTACAATCTACAATATTGTGGAGAGAGGAGAGAGGGAGAGTTCCCCTGAGAATTCCCTTCTAGGACTCATGAATCCTTGCCTGCTTTAGCAAGTCTCACCCTGGGCCACTGGTGTGGAGACAGCTCATCCTGGATGGTGGCATGGGCCCAGGTATCCATCAGCCCCCATGCGTGGGACATGGATGACCCTGATGGCCAAGTGGTAGCCAAGATCCCTCTGCCCTCTAAATATCCCTCACTCTGGGCTCCTACACAGGCCTTAAACTTCTTTTCTTTTAGAGATTCACTCTTTTGCTTAAGACTTTCTTTCTTTTGTTCATTCATTCACTCAGCGGGTATAAGAATGCATTCATTCAAAACTTATTTCCTGACACCTATTCTGTGCTAGGCTTCACACTGGGTGCTAGAATATGTGGTTAAGACACGGCTTTTCTTTCTGAGAACGTCTCCTTCCGGTGGGGAGGATATAAATTCAAACAATTAAATGATACCTTTAAGGAGGTTAAGTGCGCTTGAGAGCCTTCTACAAGGGGATGGCAACCCAGAGGCGGGCTGTGGGGCAGGGGCAGCTGGGGAGGCTTCGTGGAGGAGGTGAGGCTGGAAGTGGATGGAGGGGAGGGGCAGGGAAAGGGAGTCAGGGCAGAAGGAACCCCCCTCGAAGCATCGAACCGGCTCGCTCAGTGGGAGCCTGGGTGGTTGATTGGTTGGCGAGAGACAAGGCTCCTCCCAGTTCCCAGAGGCCCCTCCCAGATCCCAGCGGAACCAGGAAGAGTCTAACTTCACCCGAGGGAAATGCAACCTTGCCTCAGAGCAAATTAGACCAGCGCTTGGCCATGCAGGTGGATCCTGAGAGGATCTTGTTAAAATGCAGATTCTCTGCCGTTCTCACAAGCTCCCAGGAGATTCCAGGATGCAGGTCCCCGGACCACACTTTGAGTAGTAGAGATCTATACTAGCACACCCCCTTGATTCCACCCGGGAACTTCATTTCACCCAGATCTGAACTTGAGCCATTGGCTCCTGCCCTCCAGCTCATGATTCACACCTTCGTAAGGTAACACCCATCCGTCCCACCAACTCTGGAAAGAGACAGATGTGGGGCCTGCCCCCTGGGCTGTGTGACCTCAGGCAAGCCTTCAACCTCTCTGAGCCTCCATTTCCTCATCTGCACAATAGGATAGCATTTTCACAGGGTGGGTATGAAGGCCGCATGAGCAATGATGAGCTTAGCAAAGTGGATGGCACACAGCAGCGACCAGTACATGCTACTGCTTGTACTTGTTCTTTTTGCTGGCAATGTTGCCAGTTATATTGTTCCGTCTGGAGCCCAGTGGACTTGAGTTAATATCCCAGCTCAACCGCTGAGCGGCTGTGTAACCTTGGACAAGCCACATAACTTCACTGAGCCGCGGCTGCCGCTTCTGTAGAATAGAGTTGGAAAACTGCCGCTTTCTAGCTCATGGGTTGTGGGGAGGACCCCGTGGTCTGCAAGCAGCACCTTGGTCCCACACCAGGAAGTTCTCACCACGTGGAGAGCCAGCAGGAAGCCTAGGTCTCTAGATTTACTCACACATCCCTGCTTGTCCAACATGGAACACCTGCTCTGTGCCAAGTCCCAACTAGGCACAGGGATTTAGGGGTGAGGGAGATGCCACTCTGGGCCTCACATCTCCCCTTGCACAGGGCTGGAGAGCAGCTTGGGGACTCGGGGCTGGGCATCCTGGCAGCTGGCAGCCAGGACAAGCGAGCTTTGGCACCAAAGGGCATAGAAACGGGCAGCATCCTCTGAAGATGCCTAGTAAGAAACAGGGACGTGCTGGTACCAGATGGGCTTGGGTCTGAAGACATTTGAGATTTTTTTAAAAATTTTATTGGAGTATAGTTGCTTTACAATGCTATGTTGGCTTCTACTGTATAGCAAAGTGAATCAGCTGTACATATACATATAGCCGCTCTTTTTTTGATTTCCTTCCCGTTTAGGTCGCCACCAAGCTCTGAGTAGAGTTCCCTGTGCTATACAGTAGGTTCTGAAGACATTTTAGATGTTCCCGTAGTCTGGCCAGCACTTATAGCCTTGAGTACAAGCCTTGAAGTAGCCTGGCCATTCCTGAGCCAAGACAGGGCTGAGCAGAGCCTGAGTCCCCAGGGGGATGAGCTGGGAGTGAAGGCAGAAGTGCCCAGAGCCTTTTCAGCTGGGGCCATGGCGAAGAAGCCTCTTCCACAATTGTCCTGTTACCCCGTCTGGTCAACTTCCTTACCTGAAGAATGGAACTCAGATTGGGACACCAGATTTTTAAGGTTAGATAGAGACCATTCAGAGAATGGAGCCATATTCCAGAAAGCAGAATTGCTGAACTTGGAGAAAGCAGTATGCAGGGGCCAAGAACCCTGTCTTCAGAGACTTGATGAGAGTCCTGTGGTTGAAGCACCTGACAGTCTACTTTGTTCTTAGAGATGCCAAAGGTTAGGATCAGTGAATGTCAAGAAGAGTTGGTTTCCAATTAATTTAATCCATTTTTGAATAAAGTCCCCCTCCCAATTATAAAAGTTAACCATGTTTATTGCAGAAATTTTGGAAAATATACAAAAGTATAAAGCAAAAAAAGAAAAATTAGAATCTTCCCATCCAGGGTTGACCATTTTTAACATGGCAGGACAGAGTTTCTAACTCCTTTTCGACAGTTCAGCGGTCCTCAGGGACCCAACTCCTGCCCAGCAGGTGGACTGGTTCCCCACATGCTGGTGATTCTTGGATTAGAGACAGCATGGAATTCACTTAAATTTTTTGACTTAGAATTGCTGAGCCAAAGGCCATAAACATTTTGTAAGCGTTTTAAGACCCCTTTTCAGATCGCTTTCCAGAGAGTTTATACAAACAGCATTGCAGTGTTGGACAGTCTACCTTACATGCATTACTATACTAGCTGATATTTTTTTGATGAGCAGACGTTATAAGGTGTGGACGTCCCTGGTGGTCCAGTGGTTAAGAACCCACCTGCCAATGTAGGGGACACAGGTTAGATCCCTGGCCCGGGAAGATTCCACGTGCCACAGAGCAACTAAGCCCGTGTGCCACAGCTCCTGAAACTGCATGCCCGAGAGCCTGTGCTTCTCCAGAAAGGAAGCCACCACATTAACAAGCCCTCACAGGAAAACTAGAGAGTAGCCCCTACTGCCACTAGAGAAAGCCTGGAGCAGCAATGAAGACCCCGTGCAGCCAAAAATAAATAAATCTTTACTTAACCACATCCACAAAGACCCTTTGAAAAAAGAAGTTATAATATGCAATTTTATTTTTAGTGAAGTGAAATATCTCTCATGTTTGTAAGCCATTTTTATTTTGTGATGTATTTTTTGTCTATTTGGGGAACAATTGATGTCATTCTTTTTACTTGAGTTCTTTAAATATCAAAAACATTGATCCTTTTTCAAATTTCTCAGCATTTCCTTGACGAATACCCCCACCCCCTCCCCCATTTTTTTTTTCTTAGTCATTTTGCTGTGTCCTAAGGTAGATGCAGCTTTCATTTTTATGTGGTTCAACTATTTTCAGGTATCACTTCTGATTGCTTTGATGCTTCCGGAATTCTTCTGGACTAAAGGTAGATGTGGAGCAGTTTCTTCTTTTTGACGTTGATGTACTCAGTGTTCCTCACCCTGTGATTGGAGACCAGTCTGCACCGGAACCATCTGGGATGATTGTTATAAAAACAGGTTTTGGGGGCATCATGCCAGAATCCATAATTTCTGAGAATAAGCCCTGTTTAGCAAGTATCATAGGTGGTTTTAATGAGTATTGACATTGGAAAACCACGTCTCAAAGGAATTGGAATATACTATAATATCTGGTGGGAAAAAAGACATAACTTGATCTTTCTGCCAAATAGCCAATTTTCTCAGCTGCAGCCATTAGCTAATAGTCCACCTCTTCCTGAATGGTCTGCAGAAAGAATGCTCTCACACTTAAAGAAAATTAAAGCCGGAATTTGATATCAGGTACAAAGAGCTCTCAGTCTTGGAAAATGTCCAAGCCCTCGGGCTCCTGGTGTCTTGGGGTCTCAGGTTCTGGATGTGAAGTCAGATGAAATGACATTTCATAAGGTACCTGAAACCACTGCTTTTTTCCTCCAAATGCTCTTGAAGACCTTTCTCCAGCTAATTTGGAATCCAGGAAGAAAGTGCTTTGAAGGTTCAGGGCCACGGCTGAGAGAGCTTTCTCAAAAGAGAGCCTTTTTTTTTTTTTTTTTTTTTGACAAAAAAGCCCAGCAAGGATAAACTCCCACACACTAGTACATGCCAGCAGCCTAGGAGGCTTAAATGCAGGGCCCAGTCGTCAATTTCATGACCAAGCTCCGCCCAGGGGAGGCTGGGAGCTTCTAGAAGACTCGGATGCCTGCTGCAAACTTCTAGTAGTGACCAAGTCACTGTTACACCAGGCCTCTGTTCTGATGGCCCTCCTTCCCAAAAATCTGAACTTGACTTATGAACACATGCATAACGTGTGCACAGCAAGCCGATGGCAGGGCACAGAAGGCCAACAGCTCTTCACAGAGCCCCAGTGGGCAAACCAGAGGACTGTGCCCTGGGCCCCTAACAGGGTGTTATGTCCAACACGTCCGGGGAGGTCATATGGGGTGGGGATGGCCCTCCCATAATGCCAGGACCCCATCATGCTTGCCCCACTGTATAGATGGGAACTGGAGTCCAGGCGAGGGGCTTGGTGTCCCACATGGAGCAGAGCCCAGCTTAGGCATCTGGGATTTGTCATTCCTCCGAAGCAGCAGTTCCCAAAATGTGGTCCTCAGACCAGCAGCATCAACATCACCGGGGAGCTTGTCATAGAGTGCAGACTCCAAGGCCTGGCCACTCCAGGCCTGCTGGGTCAGAAGCTCTGGGTATGGATCCACACTCGATCCTAAAAAACCTTCCTGTGCTGATTTAAGAATCCCTGGCCTAACATGCGCCCACATGACGTGGGATCCCATTACATGGGATCTCCCACAGCACAGGGAGATTACTGAGATGCTTCACATCTCTTTGGAAAGCGGATGTTGTGGGGAGAGAAAGAAAGCAGAGGAGAGGGGATCATAGTCCCTGTGATGGACGGAGTGTTCCTGTCCCCCCGCATTCCTGTGTTGAAATCCTCAACCCTGTACAATGGTGTTAGGAGGTGGGGCCTCAGGGAGGTGATTAGTTGAGGGTGGAGCCCTCATGGATGGGATTAGTGCCTTTATAAAGGGACCTCGAGGGGCTCCATCCCTCCTTCCACCACCTGAACCAGGAAGTGGGCTCTCACCAGACCAAATCTGCCAGTGCCTTCATCGTTGACTTCCAGCCTCTAGAATCATGAGAAAAACATCTGCTGTTTAAGCCACCCAGCACATAATATTTTTAAAAAGACTTATTTATTTATGGCTGTGCGGGGTCCTCGTTGCTGCTTTCTCTAGTTGCAGCCTTATTTCATAGGCTTTCTCTAGTTGCGGTGAGAGAGGGCTGCTCTCTAGTTGCAGTGTGTGGGCTTCTCATTGCAGCGGTTTCTCTGGTTGGGAGCCTGGGCTCTAGGTGCACAGGCTTCAGTAGCTGTGACTCATGGGTTCTAGAGCGCAGTCTCAGTAGGTGTGGCTCACAGGCTCAGTTGCCCTGCGGCATGTAGGATCTTCTGGGAGCAGGGATTGAACTGGTGTCCCTTGCATTGGAAGGTGGATTCTTAACCCCTGGATCATCACGAAAGCTCTAGCATATGGTATTTTATTGTGGCAGCCAGAATGGACAAAACACTCCCATGTACATCCTCCAGACCAGAGTCCAAACCTCACAGCCCGGACTTTGGGACTCCATGTGGCTCCTCAGCCCACCCACCGTCTCAGACTGCCAGTCAGATTTTTCGTGTTGCAGCCAAATAGGAAGCCCCCGTGCCTTTCCTTCACTTCCTCCAGCCCTCCCCTCACCTCTGTCTTCTGAAATCTGACTCAAGCTCTACCTGGGATGTTCTCTTGGCTCCAAAGGTCCAAGAGTCAGAAACTCAAAATGATGCTTTCTCTGCAGCACCCTCACCCTTTTGGTGTAAACTGCTCTTAAGACCTGACCTGACATCACCTCCTTTCTTATATTCAGCTTCCCTAATTAATTCAGTGGCCAGGTCCTACTCAGGGCCCCACCCCACCCTTCCTCCCTCCGAACCTCCCATCATCTCTCCCAACAGTACCTGGAGAACATCAGTCCTGTGTTGCTTATTGAAGGAATTGCATCATCTCTTCTGAAGCTCCCCCAGGAAAAGTAACTTGCTGACAGGCCACCGTTTGCCGCAGATCAGCTGCTCTGAACTTTCAACATTTACCTGAGTCAGTCAACATCAGCAGATCCCCAGGGGCTGCGGTGGTCACTAGGATGATCTTATTCCTGTGGCTCAATGACACCAAGCCAGTGCATCCAGGCATACCAGGTCTTTCCAACCTTGACCTGAGAACGTCAGACTGGAGCGGGGACTCCCTTAGACAACCTTGAATTCAATCTCACAGGTGGGAAAACCAGCCCCGAGAAGGGCTTTGCCTTGCCCCGGTCTCCCTGAGAGTAGCAGTCATGCCAGGAAGCTCTGGGACCCTTCGATGGGCAGTAGGTACTGGCTTGGTATCCAGCTTTTGGGAGCCAGTGATGAGATGTCTCCCTACAAACTGAGTACCCCCTACCGTGCTTCAGGTCAGGTCAGCTCCCACATGTCCTATGGCTCTGGGCAGCTCCTGTGACTCCTGTGTTCCCAATAATCAAGCATTTATCCAAAGCTCCTTGGTCTCAGACGGATCCACTCACGACAGTGAGAAATGCATTCCTCACTTCCGGTACAGGTCTCCAGCCCGATACCTCCCACCTGGCTGCTGCCTCCAACTCGGGACCTTCCTCCCCCGACTCCCTTGCTTGTCCATGGTCCCGGGCAGGCCTCATTTTGATCGCTGTGCTGTGCTGAGTCACTCAGTCATGTCCGACCCCTTGGACTACAGCCCCTCCAGGTTCCTCCGTCCATGGGGCTTCTCCAGGCAAGAATACCAGAGTGGGTTGCCATGCCCTCATCTTAAAGATCTTCCCCAACCCAGGGATCGAACCCAGGTCTCCCACATTGCAGACGGATTCTTGACCATCTTCCCCACCAGGGAAGCCCAAGAATACTGGAGTGGGTAGCCTGTCCCTTCTCCAGGGGATCTTCCCGACCTGCATTGCAGGCGGATTCTTTACCAGCTGAGCTTCCAGGGAAGCCACACCTTGATCCCTATCAGTCCCCAAATGTGGGGAACAGCGCCCCCTCAGCCCCCCTGGCCTCAGGATCCAATCCTGCTCTCTCACTGCCCCGCCACGGCCGGCTGGCTCCCCCACCCCCACCCCCGCTGAGCCGGGAGCTCTGGTGGGTGAAGAAAAGAGGCCAAGCAGGTAAGGCTTTGGTCATGATGCTGGCAGCCTGGAGGCCCCGGGCTGCCTCAGCATAGGCTGAAGCACTCTGAGGTCTGGGTGCTGGCGAAGAGGCTCCTGGGGGTGGAGTCTTCACTCACTGAATGTTTCCGGAAGGGTCTGAGGTAGCTTCTGCGGCCCTGGGCCTTGGGATTATTTGCCGTCCAGCACACGATGGGTTCTGTGAGCAGTGAGACGAATCTCACCGTCTCCATTTTGTCCAACATGAATTCCTGGAAGGAAAAAGAAATCTCTGGTGCCTGACTGGGCACTGGGCCCTGGACGCCGCTTCCCGGACACCAAACCGCCCTCAAAGGTTGACCTGCACGTCCTCTCACAAGGGCCCCGGCAAGGATGTGGTATCAACGCCAATTGGCAAGGAGCAAACTGGGGTTCAGAGAGGCCAGGTGACTTTTCTGAAACGACACAGCTCAGCAGTGGCAGAGGTGGATGGCTCAGAGTCCAGGTCCTCGTGTGGCTTCCTGAATGGGGTTGCCTGCCTCTTCTCACCACTTCCTCCAAGAAGCCCACCCTGACTGCCCACAGCCTCTCTCTCTCTGAGGGGCACTCATTTCTTAA
The DNA here is from genome assembly GCF_963930625.1 of Muntiacus reevesi. Classification (NCBI taxonomy): domain Eukaryota; kingdom Metazoa; phylum Chordata; class Mammalia; order Artiodactyla; family Cervidae; genus Muntiacus; species Muntiacus reevesi. The sequence goes on along the minus strand of NC_089263.1, from coordinate 55,165,465 downwards.
GGGCCGGGTGACCTTTATTTCCCCCACCTCTAACTCTTTCCTGGGCATAAGAGTGTGACTGTAAGTCTTGACTGATTGATTATTGAGGTAGATCCTTGGGACCCGTTGACATCACTGGGTAATTTCCTCCTTTTTCTTGGGAAGAAGATGAAATTAATACACTGCAAGTGTAAGGGCAAATGTGCCCTTTCTCAAATGTTCATTCATGTCCAGCATGAAGGAGCTACACCCCAGGGGATGCCAAATATGTGGCGTTCAGTGTGAGCTGTGCCACGGAGCAGGGTGGCCCTGATACTACCCATGACATTCTTGTGAGAAGCTCTTTTCAATTAAGATGCAGCCTCACTCATTGTGCACCATCACTGCTGGACAACATAGGCATGGAACCTGGGACTTGGGACAACAACATGGGACTTGCCCGCCACCCGCCGCCCACCAGTCCTGATAAATCCCATGGACAGAAGATCTTGGTGGGCTACAGCCCATTGAGTTGCAGAGTCGGACACAACTGAAGCAACTTAGCAGGCAGTGACAGGTCGCAGAGGCACTAACAATCCTGAATTCAAACTACTCCACTGAACCTGCCATGAATGAGGAAAGCAAGTTACTGCTTAGGATAAAGCCAGCGCTGAAGGGGAAATCGGGGAGGGTGGAAAGTTCGGTCCTTTAAGTGCCACTGAGCCTTGATCACACTGAGTCTGAAACCCACCCAGATATTGAAATTACACATACAACACAAGACATGCTGTTACAAGAGTCAAATAACCTCAAAAAAAAAAAAAATAATAAGGGAAGAACAAAGCTAGAAGGCTCACTTCCCAATTATAAAAAACTTACTACAAAGCTGCAGTGATCCAGACGGTCCAGTATTGGCTAAGGACAGACGTGAGGACCAATGGAATAAGATTAAGAGTCCAGAAATAAACTTTTCACATTTGCAGCCAGTTGATTTTTGACAAGGAGGAGGAGACAATTCAATGAGGAAAGAGTAGTCCTTTCAGCAAATGGTAACAGGACAACTGAATATTCTCATGCAAAATAATGAATTTGGACCCCTATCTGATACCATATACAAAAATTAACTAAAATTACATCACAAACCTAAAACTATAAATATCTTACAAGAAAACTTAGATACAAATCTTCATGACCTTGGATTAGGTAATAGTTTCTTAGATATGATAAGTAAAGCACAAGTAACTAAAATAAAAATACATACATTGGATTTCATCAAAATTGAAATCTTTGTGGTTTAAAGGACATCATCAAAGTGAATAGACGACCAGTAGAATGAGAGAAAATATTTTCAAATAATACATTTGATAAGGAACTTATATTCAGAGTATGTAAAGAATATTTACAACTCAACAATAAAAAGACAAATAATCCAGTTTAAAAAATGGGCAAAGGGTCTGAGTAGACATTTCTCCAAAGAAGATATGCAAATGGACAATAAACACATGTGTGTTCCACATTATTCATCATCAGAGAGATGAAAATCAAAATCACAATGAGATACCACTTTATATGCACTAGGATGGCTAAATTATCAAAGACAGACCATCAAGTGTTAACAAGGATATGAAGAAACTGGACCCCTCATACTTTGATCACAGGATTGTAAAATTACAGAGCCACTTTGGAAAACAGTTTGGCAGTTCCTCAAAATGTTAAACAGAGTTACCACGTGAATCAGAAATTCCACTCCTAAGCATTTACCCAAGATAATTGGAAAAGCTATGTCCACACAAGTCCGTGGCCATGGGGACTTTCTTGGTGTTTCAGTGGCTAAGACTCGTGCTCCCAAGGCAGGGGGCCCAGGTTTGATCCCTGGTCAGGGAACTAGATCCTGCATGCCGCAACTATACAAGATCACACATGTTGCAGTGAAGATCAAAAAATCCCCTGTGCTACAACTAAGACTCAGTGCAGCCAAATAAATAAATATTTTTAAAAGAACACAGGCAATAGAGGCATTAATTATAGGGCTTCCCTGGTGGCTCAAACGGTAATTATTTATAATAGCCGCCAAATGAAAACAACCCGAATGTCCATCAGTTGACTACTGGATAAACAAAAGTGGTCTATCCATACAATGGAATATTATTCAGTCATAAAAGGGAATGATTTATGCTACCATGTGGATGAAACTTGAAGACATTATGCAAAGTGAAAGAAAGCAGATACAAAATGTATTATTTTGGGGGAGTGGTAAAAGGATTCAGGAATGAGATACTACGAATGATGGTGCAGTTCTGACTGTACTGAAAACAGTAAAGTGAGCACTCTGAATGGGTAAATCTTAGGGCACTGGAAGTATATGTCATTGAAGATATTATTAAAACTAAAACAAGGTATGCTGTCATTGGTGGAAGCCAATCTGATGTCCTGACCTCCACTGTTGCAGCATCAGCATTATGACTGATGAGGGTGGGGACCCCCAGTGAGAAGGCAAAGCTCAGCGGACTTGAGAGGAGCCTGAAATTTCAGATGAGGACCCTGCACTGAGGCTGCCTCGGTCACTGAAATGTCCCTCCCTGTGTAAACATATGGCCACATCTGTGAGCATCTTAGTGTGTTGGTTTGCAGGTGTGTCCGTGTATGTTTCATGTGTATTGCAGGGTGTCCTGTGAGACCATATGACTGTCTGTATGGGTGCGTACCCCATGTGTGTTTGTGTGTGTGTGTGTGATATAACAAAGTGGGACTACACATTAAGCCCAGGCAGGGCAGGAGTTGCTTGATAACTCTCTGACCCAGCACCAATAGGTGCTCATTACAAGTTTGTTGAGAGGCTAAAAAAGAACCCAGGACCCCGCCGCACACATGCAGACACCATGCAGCCAGAGAGGGAAGGGCCAACTGGGCAGCTCACCACGGACACACCGGGAGCCGAGGTCCAGGACAGGCTCAGGTCAGAGCCTGCCTGGGGGGCGCAAGTCCTCACCTGGATCAGGTCGAGCTTGGAGAAGAGGCCCAGGCCCCTGGGCACAGCCTGGGCAGAGGAGCAGCACTGCTGGGCCATGTCGTTGATGGCTGCTTGCACGTAGTTGAGCAGCTCATTCTGCAAGAAGGGGAGCAGGCTGGGGGCCCCCTCTTAGAATCCCCTGCCCCCTCTCCCCACCTTGCTCAGGCCAGAGAGGCATCCTGGAGCCAGAAACCACCTTCTCATCTCGGCCTGTGCTCCACACCCAAAGGGGCTGGGATGAGTCCCTCCACTCCCCGGAGTCAGAACATCCTCCCCTGCAAAGAGGGACACAGGACGGATGGCTTTCCAGAGGGTCCTCCTGGCTGGGGAAACCTGAGGTTCACACCCAACAGAGGGGTTTGGTGGGGGGCACCTGGAGGAACCCAGGGCTCCTTACTCGGGGCAGCTCTAGAGTCCCGCACTTCAGGTCTTCAGAGTGGTGATCAGCCATGGCTTCCTTGCTTCCCACCTTAAAGAGAAAGACCCAGAACAGGCTCTGTAAACAGCGGCTGATCCAGCTCCCCCTCAGGGCTCCTTGACTGGGAGTAGAAGCCCATGGACTCCAATGCTCATGTCTTCCAAACTAGTCTCCCACGGGGCCTGAGAAGGTCCCACATTCTCCGACTGCACCCTGCTCACGTGGGGTGCGCCCAGCACTGCCCTATGCCCCAGCCTGGCTTCCCCACCTCCTCCCAGCAAACCCCGAGGCTAGTAGGGCACAGACTCTGGCGTGGGAGGACCCGAGGGGAGTTCAGAGGGTAACTAGTCCACATTCCCCAGCCCAGGAAAGAAAAGCTCAAAGGATTAAACCCAGAAATCTTGTCCCCCGACTTCAGTTTAGTTCAGTTCAGTCACTCAGTCGTTTCTGACTCTTTGTGACCCCATGCACTGCAGCACACCAGGCCTTCTTGTCCATCACCAACTCCTGGAGCTTGCTCAAATTCATGTCTATCAAGTCAGTGGTGCCATCCAACCATCTCATCCTCTGTCATCCCCTTTTCCTCCCACCTTCAATCTTTCCCACCGTCAGGGTCTTTTCCAATGAGTAAGTTCTTCACATCAGGTGGGCAAAGTGTTGGAGTTTCAGCCTCAGCATCCGTCCTTCCAATGAATATTCAGGACTGATTTCCTTTAGGATGGACTGGTTGGATCTCCTTGCAGTTCAAGGAACTCTTAAGAGTCTCCTCCAACACCACAGTTCAAAAGCATCAATTCTTCGGAGCTCAGCTTTCTTTATAGTCCAACTCTCACATCCATACATGACTACTGGAAAAACCATAGCTTCAAGTCCTCTGACTTCAACCCTGACTGATTCTTTCTGAGCATCACTCTTCTCCACGGTGAAATAGATATGAGTAAGAATCACATTATTTAAGAGTGCACATGCCTGAATGGGGCATCCCAGCTGCCTTAACTGCCTGTGGCCTCAGCATCTGCCTCTTCTTAGAGAAGCACTTTGACAGCTAATAGTCAGCAGATCAAAGCAGTCAATCCTAAAGGAAATCAACCCTGAATAGTTATTGAAAGGACTGATGCTGAAGCTGAAGCTCCAGTCGTCTAGCCACCTAATGGGAAGAACTGACTCATTAGAAAAGACCCTGATGCTGCGAAAGACTGAAGGCAGGAGGAGAAGGGGAAGACAGTGGATGAGAGGGATGAATGGCATCAACGACTGGATGGACAAGAACTTGGGCAAACCCCGGGAGATGGGGAAGGACAGGGAAGCCTGGTGTGCTGCAGTCCATGGGGTCACAAAGAGTCAGATGTCACTTGGCAACTGTACAACACCACCAAGCCATGAGGGAGAAGTGGGTAAGCAGTGTGTGTGTGTGTGTGTGTGCGCGCGCGCACGCGAGCACTGGGGGCTGATATTATGGAGGAGACAGCAGCCCCCGGCTTTCGCCCCACCCCCACCCCACCCAGCGGACTGAGCTCACCTCACCGCTGCCGGTGGCTTTCTGGTGGGTGACGCCACGCTCCACCAGCCGCTGCCACTGCTCCTGCTTGCGGTGACACCTCCTCTGTAGCTGGCACAGCCGGATCCTGAGGCACTGCGGTGAGGGTGGCTGGGTCACTTCGGTGCCGCAGACCCTCCCCGGGGGCATCTGCCCTGGACCTGGTCCAGGAACTCAGTGCTCAGGGCCGTCTGAGCGAGGATGGGGGTGGGGAGTGGAAAGTTCGGGGATCAGAAAGTTCTGGGGGGGTCAGAGTCATTCAAAGCACCAGGAGATGTAAGGAAAAGTATGTGTAGGGCTTCTCTGGTGGCACAGGTTGCAAAGAATTTGCCTGCAATGCAGGACACCCAGGTTTGGTCCCTGGGTTGGAAAGATCCCCTGGAGGAGGGCATGGCAACCCACTCCAGTATTTCTTGCCTGGAGAATTCTATGGACACAGGAGCCTGGCGGGCTACAGTCCTTGTGGTCGCAAAGAGTCAGACATGGAAGGAAGGAAGGGAGGGAGAAAGGGAGAAAGAGAAGTCACGTCTGACTCTTTGCAACCCTGTGGACTGTAGCCCACCAAATTCCTCCATCCATGGGGTTTTCCAGGCAAGAATACTGGAGTGGGTTGCCATTTACTTCTCCAGGGGATCTTCCTGACCCTGGGATCGAACCCAGGTCTCCCCCATTGCAGGCAGACGCTTTAACCTCTGAGTCACCAGGGAAGCCCTACTGAGTGACAAACACTTTCCCTTTTCAGGCCGACTGGGGTTTGAATTGCAGCTCAGCTCTTAGAGCCCAGTTTCACTCTCCATAAACAAAACCACCTGTCTGGGCCCTTCCGGCTGCAGGGGCTGCTGGGAGGACCCTGGGTCGGGGACAAAGCTGTGAAGGCCTCTGGGGCACAGGCTGCGCTGGGCACGTTCCCCCCGTGAGGATGCGTTGGAGGACACAGGATATACACGACTCCTCACTTTTCTGAGCCCTAGTTTCCTTACTTTGAAAATGAGGAAAAATAGTCTGCCTGGGACTAAAGTGCAACACTTAGCTCAGAATTAATATCATCAATATTTTAATGCAACGTTTTTGAAAATCAAAACGTTTTGAAATGCAAAAAATAATGTGTTTTGAGCAAAATATTAAAATTTTCAATAAAGTTGGAATCCAGTATTGCACACCCCACTCCCCTCCCCTAGTCTCAGCTCTAGGAAGAGAAGCACCTACCTTGGGGTTGCTGGGGTGAGATTTGAACGAGATAAAACGTGTTAAGTCTTTTCACAGTGTCCCTCCCTCAAAGGAAAAAAAGGTACAAAATGGTGTAGGTTTTCAGTGCTACCACTAGGGGGCAGAGACTGGCTGCAAATTCCAAGCCAGGTCCTTGCAAGAATCAACCAACCCGTCAGCTTCTCTTTTCCTGTTTCCTCCCTCTCCACGTCCCTATCCTCTGTCCTCTTGTGTCCCAGGCCCCAGCTGCAGCACAAAAATTCATCATGTCATGCCTTTGCCAGGGCAGTTTCTTCTGCATGGAATGCCCATCCCTTGGGCTGAAAGTTGAGTTTATTAGAAGATAAACCAAATATGAGAGAGATCACCTCTGGGGGCATTTACTCTGAGACAGTTTCTGTTTGGTGTCTCACAACAGCCCACCAGCTAGGTTGTATTGCCCCCATTTCGCAGTTGAAGAAACTGAGACTCAGAGAGGGTCGTGCCCAGGGTCATGCAGCTAGTCAGAGGCTGAAGGGGAATTTGAACCTCAGTCTGTCTGAATCTAGCACTCCTGACTTTTCTACTATGAAGATTACTTTTTAAGCATGAGCTGAGTTTTCCAGGGGAGACACCCAGCAGAAGCGGAGGGAAAGGGATTCAGAACAAGGCTCTGGAGTGACAGCCCCACCCGGATTCCCAGCAGCCCACCCCTGCTCCAGGCCTTCTTCTGGGGTGCAGAGGGTGGTGGGTGGCTACACCCCAGTTCTCTGCCCAGTGGCATGGGCCAGGCTTCAGACAGCTGTTACCGGGATCAGAGTTCGGTGGCCCTCCTCTAAAGACTCCAGACTCTTGTGGATGGCCTGGTTCATCTCAAAGAAGGCCTCGAGACGCTTCTGGATGTCCTGGCTGACTGCGAAGAGCTTCCCATAGTGCTCCACCATGGCCGCCAACGGGGTTTCCTCCGGCTCCTCCCCTTGGTTATGGCCTACGGAGTGATTATGGCAGTGATGCTCACACGGTTGGTGTGGGGGTGGGGGCTGATGCTTCAGCTGGAGCCCCAGAGTTGAGAAGGCTCCGTCACCCATCTCCTGTCCCTTTAGGAGAAGCCTCAGCATTTGAAAGGCTGCAAGGATTCTGGATTGAGTAGGGATTCTGGATCTCTGTGGAGTGAGGCAGGAGACTCCCCACACCCTGCCCCACCCCCCTGGAGCCCCCAGGAGAAACTGCTGGCTGGGGGAGCCTGCAGGAAGAGGACAGGGGTCGTTGCTGCCCTGAGCAAACAGGCCCCAGCCTTGGTGTTTGCTCCTTCCGGTGGGTTGAACAGGGTTGCATGGCTGAATTAGGAAGACCCCAACCTAGGAGGCTGCCGGCAGCAACCCTGGGCGCTGGGTCCACATCAAGACCTGTGCTCGGCCTGGAGCCCTGCGCCCTTCCTTGGCTCAGCGCTCAAGGCTCTCTGGTGCTTCTCAACCTTCCAATCACACCTCCCAGCAATCCCTGCCAGGCCCCGGCACTCCAGCACACTGGAACTCACCAGCCCCAAACCCACCATGCAGGGCTCCAGCCTACGTTTGTGCTGTTCCCTCTGACTGCAATGCTGGACCCCTTTGCTGAATACCTTTGAGCTCCATGAGTGGCCCCCTCCTCCATGAAGCCTTCCCTGACCTCTAGGGCAGAGTCCTTGGGGCTCCCACAGCTCCAGAGCACTTAGCACAGTGGCTCTGAAATCAGATGGGCCAAAGTCTGAGACCCAGCTCCACCACTTCCTGGCTAGGTGACCTTGGCCAAGTCCCTTAAGGTCTCTGAGCCTAGGTAACACCGTTCCCAGAAGCTCCTACGAGTGTGTGTGCTCAGTTACCCAGCTGTGTCCGACTCTTTGCAACCCCGTGGACTGTAGCCTGCCAGGCTCCTCTGTCCATGGGATTCTCCAGGCAAGAATACTGGATTGCCATTTCCTTCTCCAGGGGATCTTCCTGACCCAGGGATCAAACCTGCGTCTCCTGCATCTCTTTCTTTGACAGGCAGATTTTTTACCACTGAGCCACCTGGGAAGCCCTGGCACCTCATAAGGAGGGGTTAAAAAGATTAGCTGAAGAGCTTTGCACAGAGTAAATATTTCATAAACAATGATAGTTGTTTTATTATTGATGGTGTAAAGATAATAATATGGTAATAATAATACACATGTGTAACTATGACTTCCCTTCGCTTTCCTACCAAGTTTCCGGCACTGATCACAGTGGATTCTGGCACAAACCACAATCAAACGAAACACAGAAACCCATTTCAGAAGTCTGTGTAATTTTAGCTCCAACGAGCAAAACCAAAGACAAATGAGATAATAATAATAGCTGTCATTTCCTGGGTGCTAGCTGAACATCAGGCTCTGTGCCTCTGGGTTGGCCAGAAAGTTCATTCGAGTTTTCCCACAAGATGGTACAGAAAAACCCAAGGGAACTTTTTGGCCAAGCCAGTACCTAATGGTAAAAGATGATCCGTGCTACGGAGCTCTTGCTGTTCCCACTGTACAGAGACCTTGAGAACTTGCACACAGGTCACACGGCTGGTGGCCAGGCTGGCTCGACCACGGTGGCACGGGCCTGTGGGTTCCCACGCAGCAGGTGAGCTCGAAGTTCAGTGGGGTCATGGGTGCCCGGGTCCCGGGCTGGGAGGTGGTCACAGAGAGGACAGGCCTTCTGAGAAAGCTCCATACGTACCCTTGGGGATCTTCTCAAGGACCCTGATGAGATAGTCTTCAAAAAGCTTGTGCTTCTCCACCTTCCTCTTCAGCTTCCTCTGCCTGTAGAGACATTTCAGTGCCGGCGAGTGAGCCAGACAGGAGGACGTGGTGTGGAGACCCCCAGGCCGTGACCCCTGGCAAGGGCCCGTCTCTAGAGCCGTGTGGATCTGGGCTGGACCGGTCACTGTTCCCATCACTTGGGGACGCTGACTTGCGTCTCTCCACTCCCATTTTACTGCTGAGTAAACTGAGTCATAGACAGGTCAAATAGATGCCGGTGGTCAGGCCGTAAGAAAGGAGACCCGGGGGGAAAGCAAGGCTGAGGCTTTCTGATGTGGGGTCTATGGAGCCCCTCCTGTAGGCTGAGCAGGTGGCAGATGGCCTGAGCCCCCACTAGCTGGTGATGTAGCCAGGGGCTTCACCTCTCTGTGCCTGGGTGGGCCATGTGTAACAGGGGTAACCAGACCCTCCCTCACAGGACGGTGGGGACCAGGTCTGGGACGCCCAGCACATCTGAGGTCGGGGCCCCAGCAGCCCCCAGAGGGGAGATGGCCACATGCTACTGCCCAGCCACGCTCGACAGTCAAGGGTATCACCAAGCAAGATGAGTCTCCTGCTCTGGGCCCATTCAAGGCCAGCAGTCAAGGGCAGAGGGCAGAGGGGGACAGGGCCATGGTAGGTATTTCTGAGTGACCGCTGAGTGCCCCAGGGCAAGCCACTCTGCATCTCAGACCCTATTTTCTCATCCACACCATCCTGAAAAATGCAAGAAAGAATGGTCTTCCCTGCTGCAAATACCACGTGGGGTGAGCCTCAGTACTAAACATGATTGGGGTTGGAAGCCCTGTAAGAATATGATGGATGGGTTGGACCTTCTCTCCAAAAACTGACTCACAGAAACATCCTTTTGCACCCAATTCAGGCTTTCATGGGCAGCCTGATATGGAAAGGCCTCTTTGGGCAAGGACCCAGGGCGTCTGCTTGGAGCCAGGGCAGCAGCCTCACACGTTGATTTTGGAAGGGCTGAGCCGACAGGTGCATGGGGATGGCCACCCACAGCCCTGCCTTTGTGCTGGGAGGTTGAGCTTGTGCAGGGCCTGGGACCAGCCAAAGCCTGAAGTCAAAGGGGGAGAGTTAGGTGCCCCCACCTCTTGCTACTCACAATTCAGCCACCCCTCCTGACTTACTCCCAGGCATCCCCGACTCCCTGGCCATTTCCTGGCCCTGAGGAATTTTTCCATTGCTTCCTCAGGCATTTTTGTTCAGTCCCAGCCGCCTAGCCCACCGCAGGTGGCCCTGGGGCCGGGGCCAGGGCACAGCGGGGCTCGGGACAGCTCGTACTTGGCCTGGAGTTGGCAAAGTTCCTGGGACAGCACCCGCAGGTCCCTGTCCTTGTTGCCGGGATCGCGCGGGCCAGCCTCCTGGCCTGCATCCCTGGCCGCCGGCATCGCCGCCACACCACCTCAGGCGACTCTGGACGATGGGGGCCACGTGGGCCAGGCAGGAAGGAGATGGGTGGCCACGACAACAGTCAAGGTGGCAGCTTTCTCTTCCGGTCCTCCTGACAGCCCTCAGAAGTCAGGTTCCAGTTTCACTTCCTAGAAAAGGAAACCGAGGTTCAGAGGGGACCCCTGTGACCAGCTCGAGGATGTACAGCAGGGCTGATTTGGACTCAAGTTTCATTAAATTCAAAGTCTGGGGCCTTTGAGCAGTGCCTCCAACTCTGGAGGGACCAAAGGTGCCATTCTGCAGTGGTATCATTGTCATTGTCACCCCATAATGGGGACTGTCAAGACCCATGGGTGCCAAGATGCCTGGGACTTCCAACAGGTGCTGGCTTCCAAGAGCATTCAGGAAAAGAGTCCAAGGGGGCAGAGCTGGGGCAGGGTCAGAGAGTAGCCCACAGAGGGAAGAGGCACCTTTGTCATCTATCTCTACCCACCCATCCTGCCAACCATTTATGCATTTAACTGACATATACTCTGAGCTTCCATAGAGCTAGACTGAGGTACACACTTGGAATAAGCTCATGGTCAAGCTGGGAAAGTGGCCTAGTTAACAGGCAGTTTCAACACAGCCTTGCAAAGAGTTCCTGGGCTGCTCACCTAAGTCTGGTTTGCTAGTTACAGCTAAAAGAAGACAATCTCCCTAAGTGCCATTCACTGGCCACCTGCTGGGCCAGGCCAGCACACGGGAGGAGCAGGGTGAGAAGGGGAGGGGCTACTTGGTCAGCTTTTCCAGCCCCCAGCGTCAGATATGGGTCCATGAAAGCAGGGAGGAGGAAGGGGCCCAGCTGACTCACTCGACAGCTCCAGGAGCACAAAGCCATCGCCAACCTGTGACGTCACAATGCCGGCTTCCGTTCTCATGACGTTGTCTATTGCAGGATTCACCTGGGGATGGAGTGGAGGGCCTGATTCCCTGAGGTCCTGGGGGCCTTTTTGTCCCTGATTCAGTTCCCCAGGGGAAGGGGTGGAGAGGCGTTGGTGACCTCGGGGTGGTGGTGGGGTGGACTTGGGCTGTTTTTGCCCTTCTTTCAAGACTCATCTTCCTTGATATCCCTACCTTGCAAGCTTCCCAAATCCTACTGGCTTGTCCTGGGACTCCCCTTTTTGCCTCCTTTAGCCTGATTCTGGGTAGCTATAGCTTGGGTACTTTCCTAGGTGGGATAGTCAGGAACCATGGAGGGTTTAGTCCCTCTCTCCCCCACCACCCCCTGCCCCAAGGCTCAGGATGAAGCCTGGCCTGGGGCAGGGTAGGTGAGGGAACAGAAGCACACTTCTGGTCCTAAACCTGATCCTGACCCTGCCCTGCCTAATGCTCGGCCCTGTTACCTGGTGCAGGGCCTCTGTCACTGGAGGGGACCTGGGCATGGTGCCTGCCTCTGATACACCTGTTCCATTCGCTGCCCAGTTATCTGGCCAGGCCTTCCCCACTGGAGGCCCCATTCAATCAGAGCTGGGGCTCTGCCAAGGCCAGCCTGGGAGGGTCTCACTGGGGAGACTGTCAGGAGGGGCTGCAGTGAGGGCAGGTGTGGAGCGAGGGGCTATGTGGGTGCAGAGAGGGTTGGGGTTGAGGGCAGGGTGTGAGGTCGGGTCAGTGGCTGGAGCTGGGCAGGGGCTGGGGCTATGACTGAGGCTGGGGCAGGCTCTGGATCAAAGGTTGAGGATGGGGCAACAGCCAACCCAGAGGAGCTGGGCTCGTTGTTATTCTGGGACAATTCCCCAGCTTGCACTCTTCAGCATCCCCCTCATGACTCTTCATCAGCGGGCAGTGGATTCAGTCTTAGCTGGCAGAGGAGTCCCTGAGCAGGTCCCAAGGGAGCTGTCTATCTGCCCCTCCATGGTTCTGGAGCCCAGAAAGCTTTTGTTGAGACCAAGCAAGAAACAAAGGTGGACCTTGATCTGGCCCTGGGTTCAGATGAAGGGTTGCTGGTGCTGAGGGAGAGATGCTCCGGGGCTGCCTAGAGGGTCAGAGCCAGGCCTGGGGGTGGGGGGTTGTGTGTGGAGGAGGGGTGGAGGAAGTCCCCCAGTTTTGACAATGTCTGAGGAGGTTCTTGGACTTCCCAATTGGTAGTAGTGGCACAGAACCCACCTGCCAATGCAGGAGACATAAGACATGTGGGTTGGATCCCTGGGTTGGGAGGATCTCCTGAAGAAGGGCAAGGCAACCCACTCCAGTATTCTTGCCTGGAGAATCCTATGGAGAGAGGAGCCTGGCAAGCTACATGGGGTCGCAAGGTCACAAATAGACATGACTAAAGCAACTTAGCACGCATGTATGAGGTGGTTCTTGAAGATAAGAATGAATGAGGATGCACATAGAGGTGATTGTAACAAGCGGAGTAAGTCAGAGAAAGACAAATGGCACACATCACTTATGTGTGGAGTTATAAAAAATTTACAAATGACTATTTACCAAACAGAAACAGGCTCTCAAACATAGAAAACAGACTTAGGGTTTACAAAGGGAAAAGGAGGAGGAGAGATAAATTAGGAGTTTGGGATTAACAAATATACACTACTATATATAAAATAATAACCAACAAGGCCCTACTGTCCAGCACAGGGAACTCGACTCAGTTCTTGTGATGACCTCTCCTGGAAGGGAATCTGAAATAGAATAGATACATAAGGATAACTTTTCTTTATACCTGGAACTAACACAGCATTGTAGATCAACTATACTTCAGTTTTAAAAAGGAGAATGAGTGAGGAGAAGTAAGGTTGAAAGGGCATTCCTGGCAGAAGGACCGGCAAAGACAAATGTTCAGAGGCACATTGTAGCAGACAGGGACTGTGAGAACAGTAGGCGGGTTAAAAGCTGAAGGTGAAGGTCAAAGTCGGGATATGTTTGGGGAAGCTGCTAGCAGGAGCCAGAGCATCTCCACCAGGACCTTGGGACACCTGAGACAGAAACTGATGGGGCCTCTCTGGACAAAGAGGACATCCGTGAGAGGCTGTGAAGGCTTGCACAGAATCAGAAGGAAGGCTGAAGAGCCAGGTTCAGAGAGGACCAGGTTCCAGGGCAGCCCTGGGGATCCAGACAGCAGGAACTCAGGGTGATAACCTCCCAAATGAATCCTTCCAACCTCTTTCCTTAGGGAAAGCTTCTCCATCCTCAAGAGGCAAAGTCCTTAGAGAATGTGCCTAATTGGCTGAGCCTGGGTCGTGTGCCCGCCCCTTGGCTTGACTGACAGTCATATCATGGGCTGTGCCTTGGGGGCTGAAGGTTTCCCAGGGCAAATCCTGAGGCTGTTGACTCCAGAAGGGGAAATGGACCCTGGGCAGGGCTCACTGCACGGAGGCCCAGAGAAGATGGAATAAGGAGTTTGGGCTTTATCCTGAAGGCGATAAGCAGCTAGGGGAGAGACACTGAAAGTGAAAAGGGAAAGTGAAACCGCTCAGTCGTGTCTGACTCTTTGCGACCCCATGGACTGTAATCCACCAGGCTCCTCCATCTGTGGGATTTTCCAGGCAAGAATACTGGAGTGGGTTGCCACTTCCTTCTCCAGGAGATCTTCCCAACCCAGGGATTGAACCCCGGTCTACCACATTGTAGGCAGACGCTTTACTGTCTGAGCCAGCAGGGAAGTCCCTGGAGAGATGCTGCCAGCCTGCCACTTCAGAGTCTGCTAACGCGCTCAGAGCGGAGGGGAGGCAGGCAGGCCGGCCGCGGCAACATCTCATGCTTTCAGCACACTTGTAAGCACTTCCCACGTGGGGGATCATTTAACATCTCGTATCCATGAGGTCAAACCTGCTATTTTGCAGATGGGGAAACTGAGGCCCAGAGAGGTTACGTAAGTTGCCACCATTGGGAAATTGCTGAGCTATGAATTCAGGAAGTTGGGATTCTAGAAATGTCTGGGAAGTTGAGTTTTGCTGGGACATGGGGTCCTCCAAGGATACAGAGTGAGGGAGGCGGCCCTGGGGGAGGCTCCATCAGCTCCCCCGGGCGTCAGGCCTTCATTTATTATTAAGGGCACATGACTGACCCTCCTTCTGCTGAAAGAAGCTGCTGGAACAGCCTCGCCAGACCCTCATCTCTTCCCAGGCCCACCCCTCTCTGTACCTCATCTCCCAGCAGCACGGGGCCCTAAACCGCTTGACCCAATATAGCCATAGGCAGGGGGTTTACGCAGGTGGTGAGATCATTCACTTCCCAGTGAGGATTTTATTTTTGGCCTGAAATATCCCACCCGTGAACAAGGCTGGGAGACAGACTTCATGTGGCTCCAGAGATATTTCTCCCTGTCTGGCCATACAGATGGCGCTTCCTCGATGGCTCAGAGGGTAAAGAATTCTCCTGCAATGTAGGAGACAGAGGAGACACAGATCTGATCCCTGGGCTGGGAATATCCCCTGGAGAAGGAGATGGCAACCTGCTCCAGCATTCTTGCCTGGAAAATTCCATGGACAGAGGAGCCTTGGGCGCTACAGTTCAAAGGGCTGCAAAGAGTCAGGCAACGACTATGCAGGGCCACACAGAGCCCTATCAAAAAACAGTCACAATTTCCAGGGCATGACACCTGCTGCTTGGCTCTTGGCCTGGAGTCTCTCTTTGAATTCTCAGCACAATTCTTGCAGAAGGTGAAAGCATGGCTCCATTTTGCAGATGAGAAAACTGAGGATCGATGAGGTGAAGTCACTTGCCAAGGGCACATGGTTCATAACAGGTAGCAGGGCTGGCTGTGTAATCTGTTGGACCTGGGGCAACAGGAAAAAGCTGGGCCCCTTACTCAGAAAATTAAGAGTTTTAAGACAGGGCCAGCAGGCCGTAAAACCAAATTGGGAATCTTAAGAGTGCAGGCCTTGCACAACTGCATTCCTGCTCGGGATTTGGACCCTGGTCTAGAGGGTCCAGAACCTGTTTGTAAACTACCACTTCCTTCCAGACCACTAAGCTGCCCTGAGCCCTCCTCCCCCCACCCCTGCCACTCTCCAGCGAGCTGCAGTGGCCTGGGGAGCTTACCTCGGGGATGAAAGGAACTTCAGAAAAGTGGAGATCCAGGTAAGGGAGGCAGGAAGTGCCGAGGTTCCACTGCTGGGGAGGAGCCCAGGTTCCAGACCTCCCAGGTTAGCCTCTATCTCTTGGGCTTCTGGAGAGAGAAATTCAAGGTCAAGCCGTCTATTATGGACAGCTGGGAGTCCGCTTCAAGGGCAGAGCCACAATTAAATGGCAATAGAATCCCTTTTTGAAAAGCTTTAACAAGGACAGTGGGGCTGGAATTTGACCCCAGGGCTTGAGTCTCACAGCACAGCAGAAGGAAATGGCAGATCAGGCTTCTGCCCAGAATTCCAGCCCCATCTGCTCTGCAGCCCCCAAATGCCTCTCAGCAGGGACAAGGGTGGCCTTCTGCACCCGGAGGTGATGATGCCCAGAATGCAGAGAGTGAGGCTGTGGAGCCAGGCAGTTCGACCAGCTCTGTGACCTTAGGAAAATCACACAACCTCTCTGAGCCTCATTTTCCAGAAATGCAAAGTAGAGATATTAACAACCTAGGATTAAATGAAATAATCCACATAGAACATGTAACAGCATCTCGTTTTGGTAAAAATAGTGCATGCATGTGTGTGTGTGTGTGTGCAAAGAGGAAACTCTAGAAGGATAGGAATAAGTTTTTAGGATCCGATTAATATTTTAGGGACAGAGGATGAGGGCAAACTTTTCTCTAACTCTTTGAGAAAAGCAAGCAACTCTGCCTGACACCTGGTAGGGGTTCCACCAGCCTGCGTTCTCCTTCTCGCTCCTCCCTTCTCGCTCCCTCCAGAAGATCACAGTGGCAGTGATCGCCGGGCATAGGATGCTTGTCTGAAAGTGAGTTTTCACAGAGGGCGGGCCTGAAGCAGCTGAGCCCTGTTGCTGGGGCTGGTGCCAAGGACGGCTCCAGGGAAGGGGCAGGGAGTGTGTGTAGCTGGTGGAGGGCGAGGAGGGGTGACGAGCAGAGGGAGGGATGTTGCAGGGTTAGGGGTGGGGGCGTAGCGAGCGTGAGGCAGACAAGCATAGCGGTTCTGCCAGAATCTTGCTAAGACCCTGCACTGCTTAGACTCCCCACCCCCACTGAGATGGACCCTCAGGTGTGTCCCTAACCCTCCCTCCCACCCCGGCAAACCCAGAGCAGCCCTGGGCTCAGGAAGCCGCGTGGGGGCTGCTCCTCCTCTGAGGTCCCGGCGCCAGTCCTCATCCTTGCTCTGCGCCCCACCAACCCGGCACCCCCACCCCCCAGGAAGGTCTCGGGTACCAGCGGTGGGGCAGCCCTCCTGAGGCTACCGGGCCCTCCTGGGGTGGAGGACGGGGCACTGGCCGGGGTCCCAGGGTCCACCAGGGGGGGCTGGGCCTTTCAATGTCTCTGCCATGACATCTTGGCTCCCTCCACGTCCCACACCTCCCACAGCAGCTCAGAGCTGCCCTCCTGAGAAGAGGTGTGGGAAGGGCCTGCTCCCACCACAAGAGGCGAGGGCTGAGTTCTTTAGTCACTAAATTGTGTCCGGCTCTTTGCGACTGCATGGACTGTAGCGCTCGGGGCTCCCCCATCCGTGGGATTTCCCAGGCAAGAATACTGGAGTGGGTTGCCCTTTTCTTTCTCCAGGGGATCTTTCCTATCCAGGGATTGAACCCGTGTCTCCTGCTTGGCAGGCTCATTCTTTACTACTGGGAAGGCACATTACTGGCAGACACATTCTTTACTTTACCTGGGAAGCCCACTAGGGTCTGAGGGTCGCCCATTAATTATTTCCCCTTGGTCCTAGAACTTGACCTTCCCCAGGAAGAGTCTTCAAGGCAATCTGGGGAAACACTGAGGTATAGGGAACAGAAAGGCCTGGGCTCAACCACAGCTCCTTCATACTCCAGCCTTGTGACATTGGGCAGGTCATTTCCTTGCTCTGAGCTTCAGTAGTGGGGTCATCTTAACGAGGCCCACTGGGTCTGCCTTCAGAACCACTCAGATCCATCCACTGTCCCGCACCGCTCCAAAACCCCATCTCTCCGACATGGACCAGTGCAGTGACCGTCCCTGCTGGGCATCCTACTTCTGTCTCCTGCAGGCCACTCTCCTCCCTGTGGCCAGAGAGGGTTCCTTCAAGTGCAAATCCCCTCTCCCCACTTCCCTGTCTAAAACCAGTGCGTTGCAGATAACTGCTTAACCACCTGCTTCCCAGGGTGCAAAGCCACGACCTGTGGTGCTTGCCAATTTCCATGGTGTAAATACTCCCACCATGGCTGATTTCAAGCTACTAATAGTTTAACAACAAGCAAAAATCCTGAAGATTTAACAGGTGATTGTCAGGAGTGAGCATGAGTTATCTGCAGCACACCACTGCTTATAAACCTTCCAATAATTACAGATGAAGTTTATACCCTGGATGACCAGGTCCCCAGTGATCTGGGCCCCTACCTTGACCATGCTCCCCACATTGGTCTTCCCCTGTTCACCCCAGGGCCTTTTACCTGTGGTTTCCTCTGCTCAGAGCACCGTTTGCCCAGCTCTTTATAATATAAATACTTTCTTCCTCTCGCCCTTTTGGTCTCAGCTCAGATGCACCTCTCAGAGTGGCCTCCCCTGACCATCTCAAACCCTCTTAACTCCAGCTCACCTTTGGTCTCACCTCGTTCTTGTTCTGGGAAAAAATGGAAAACAGAGAAAATGGGGGAAATGGGAAAAAAATGGAATCAGTGGCAGATTTTATTTTCTTGGGCTCCAAAACCACTGCAGAAGGTGACTAAAGCCATGAAATTAAAAAATACTTGCTCCTTGGAAGAAAAGCTATGATAGATCTAGACAGCATATTAAAAAGCATAGACACCACTTTGCCAGCAAAGATCTATATAGTCAAAGCTATGGTTTTTCCTGTAATCATGTACAGATGTGAGAGTTGGACCATAAAGAAGGCTGAACACTGAAAAATTGATGCTTTCAAATTGTGGTGCTGGAGAAGACTCGTGAGAGTCCCTTGGACTGCAAGGAAATCAAACCAGTCAATCCTAAAGGAAATCAACCTTAAATACTCATTGGAAGAACTGATACTGAAGCTGAAGTTCCAATACTTTGGCCACCTAATGCGAAGAGCCAACTCTTTGGACCCTTATTCTGGGAAAGATTGAGGACAGGAGGAGAAGGGGGAGATAGAGGATGAGATGGTTGAGTGGCATCACTGACTCAGTGGTTTGAGCAAGCTCTGGGAGATAGTGAAGGACAGAGAAGGCTGGCATGCTGCCATCTATGGGGTCACAAAGAGTCAGGCATGACTTAGTGAGTGAACAACAACATTCTTGTTCAGTTCTATTTTGGTCTTGTTACTCTGGGTTGTCTCTCTCCTCACTGGAATCTGATGTCCACCAGGGCAAAGAATGGTCCCCCCTGGGATCTTAATGTTTAAAAGAATAGTATCCTTTCCGGTAACTCAGAGGTAAAGAATCTGCTTGCCAATGTAGGAGACTCAGGTTCGATCTTTGGGTCAGGAAGATCCCCTGGAGAAGGGAATGGCAACCCACCCCAGCATTCTTGCCTGGAGAATCCCATGGACAGAGGAGCCTGGCAGGCTACACTCCATGGGGTCCCAAAGAGTTGGACTTAGCGACTGAGCACACACACAGAGGAGAATAGTACCAGACACACAGTAGGTGCTCAATAGACCTATGGGCACAAGCACAGCTTTGGAGACACATCTTTGGGTTTAAGTCATGGCTCCCCCACCAGTCATGTACATAACCATCATGGAGTCACTTAATCTCTCTGGACCTCAGTTTCCCCATCTGTAAATTGGGAACAGCAGTGCCTGTGTGATGGAGCTGTGAGAACCCGGAGTACAGTGTCTGTTATTACCAGGGTCTCAGAAAATGCGACCAGCCTCTTCACTTGCATATACCCAATCCCAGGGACTCAGTCCCTCCCAAAGTCGCCTTGTCCACCTCTGGGCCACTCTGACCGCATCTTCCCTTCCTTACACTGAGTCCAATTATGTCTCCTCATAGTATCTCTCGTTAAGTCCTAGTTCCTCACAGGAAGTCTTGTGTTTTCATAACCACGCTGTGAATGTTGGAGCAGAATGATGTCACATTTCAGCCTGGCACTGAAGACAGATGTGACGTCCCTCAGTGGCTCCTCTCCAGTCGTGTGCTGTCCTGTCTTGCCACGTCACCTGACCTCGCTGAGCCTCAGTTTATTCCTCTGTGAAATGGGGTTAACATAGTACCTACCTCATCCATAGTTGGGATTAAATTAGCTGATTTACACATACACTTGGGCTTCCCTTGTAGCTCAGCTGGCAAAGAATCCACCTGCAATGCGGGAGACCTAGGTTCAATCCCTGGGTTGGGAAGATCCCCTGGAGAAGGGAAAGGCTACCCACTCCAGTATTCTGGCAAATTCTATATAGTCCATGGGGTCACAAGGAGTCAGACCCAACTGAGCGACTTTCACACACACACTTAGCACATAGTAAGTGACCACCCCCCCAACACACACACACACAAAGCCACTGTTACGACTCTTACTCTGCCTGGCGTGGGTCTACTCCCAGAGCCAGAATTTGTGCCGTTTTCAGGTCCACAGCCATTTCCAGTTAAGGCCAGGCCCTTTCTTGAATGCTCTGCAGCCAAGCCGGAAAAAGGGCCCGTTCTTTCTGGGTCACCCACCCCACCTGCTCCCAGCTGTCAGCCACCCCCTCACAGTGGACCAGGGGGAGTCTCAGCACTTCCCAAACTCTCCAGGGGTTACCTGACCCTGGGCATTCATGCCATCATTCAGCTTGGAAGCGAGGCCCCCAGACCCTGGTGATGCCCTGGTCAGGCACCGAAGGGCAGAGCAGGGATCTGAGAGCAAAGGAGCAGTCAGTACAGTGTGGACAGGAGACCAGGGCTTCTTAAACACCCCGGGCTCTGCCCCATGATAAGACTTAGAGAGGACTTTCCCAGCAGGCTGGGCAAGACGGGGCAGAGTCACAGATCCTATACCCAGGCCCCCAGTCCTCCAGGAAGAGGCCCCACGTGCAGGCCAAGCAGATGCAGCCAGACGTCCGCAGGGCCCTTCTCGCGTCAAAGCATAGCTCCCACTGGCTCCAAGCTCATCGGGGTCTCTGGCCCTTTGTGTCCAAAGCCTTTCCCAAGACTTCTACCAATTTTAGGACTTCTGTTCTCCTGCCCCTCAAGGCTCCAGGCTGGCTACCTCCACCCAGACTGGACGCCCACCCCACTGCCCCAGCAGGCTCACTGTCTACAGCACCCACCATTCGCCATTCGGAGCCTGACTGTCCTCCCTGGGAAATGGAGACAGGAGGTTCCCCAGCCACCACTGACCCCATGTGCGGGGCTGTTCCTCTACAATGCCCTCCTCAGCCGTCTCCTTCCTGGGTCCACGACCTTCTCTCTCTGCTATGTGGAGTAGCTCCCCAACTCTGAAGGCCCAGAATGAAGTGGGAGTCACACCCACACCAAACTTTCATCCAAGTATTTCCCAACCAAGACCCTCTTTCTCTGTCTGTCTCTTCTTCCCTCACTTCCTCCATCTCTCCCCCCTTGGTCTTCCCAACACCCCCCTCCCCACCACCATATTTCTTGTTCTAGGCTGTAGAAAGGAGAGAAACTTCCCGAGTTGCTCCTTGCTGTGTGAGAAGACAGCCAACCACCTACAAGCCAGGAAGTGGGCCCTTCCCAGACATTGGGTCTGCCGGCACCTTGATCTCAGTCTTCCCAAACTCCAGAATCCTGGAACCTGTGACAGCCCCGCCCCAAACCTGCAGATGATGCCAGACTTTAAGGGATGTCAGTGCAACGTGGGAACCTGGGTCGCTGACTGAGAAGCAAGCTACCCACTCCCTGGAATGCTGACCTTGGACTGATACAGGAGAGGAATAAAGGCCCAACTTGGCAGCCCCAAAGGAAACCAAACCATCCCTCCATCATCTCCCCCACAGTCCAAGTCCTCAAGCATGGCTTGCCCAGCTCTGCTGGCCCAGCGCCTGCCTTCTCTTCCAGACCACGTCTGCCCTTCCCCACACCCTGGCCAGGCCCATCACCTGTGGTTGCCCGGCTGGCCACCGGCTTCAAGGCCACAAGACTTGGCTCACACCTCGCCCTTGGCCTGGGCTACCCTGCACCCACCTGTGCTCCTAGACACTCTTCACCTGCGGAGACTCAAGGCGGCCTGTTCCTCCTCTGTCGGATGGTCTCCTGACCCCCACGCTATCCCCTTCCCCTCCTTCTTCCCGCCCTACCCCCTCCCCCACTCTTCCTGACTCCTCCCCTCCCCCCTTCACTCTCCCTACTCCCCTTCCTGACCCCTGCTACCTGACCCCCTAGGCTGTGTCTCCCCAGGGCTCAGATGTAGCAGTTCTACATCCCAGCAGCTTCTGGCTCCTAGTGGGGCTCATGGCATTTAGTTTGTGCCTCGAGGATAAAAATAGAAATAGTTACAGTCACTGAGCTTCACACAGCCCTGCCCCGTGTGTGTGTGAGTTGCTCAGTCGTGTCCTACTTTTTTTTTTTTTTTAGTTTTAGGTTTTTTTAAATTAATTAATTAATTTTAATTGGAGGCTAATTACTTTAAAATATTGTAGTGGTTTTTGCCATACATTGACATGAATCAGCCATGGGTGTACACATGTCCCCCATCCTGAACGCCCCTCCCCCCTCCCTCCCCATCCCATCCCTCAGGGTCATCCCAGTGCACCGGCCCTGAGCACCCTGTCTCAGGCATCGAACCTGGACTGGCGATCTAGTCCGTCTATGGTAATATACAGGTTTCAATGCTATTCTCTCAAATCATCCCACCCTCACCTTCTCCCACAGAGCCCAGAAGTCTGTTCTTTATCTCTATGCCACTTTTGCTGTCTCCCATATAGGGTCATCATTACCATCTTTCTAAATTCCATATATCTGCGTTAATATACTATATTGGTGTTTTTCTTTCTGACTTACTTCATTCTGTATAATAGGCTCCAGTTTCATCCACCTCATTAGAGCTGATTCAAATGCATTCTTTTTAATAGCTGAGTAATATTTCATTGTGTATATGTACCACAGCTTTTTTATCCATTTGTCTGCCAGTGGACATCTAGGTTGCTTCCATGTTCTGGCTATTGTAAACAGTGCCTACTCTTTGTGACCTCATGGGCTCTAGCCTGCCAGGCTCCTCTGTCCATGGGATTCTCCAGGCAAGAATACTGGAGTGGGTTGCCTAGCCCTTCTCCAGGGGAGCTTCCTGACCCAGAGGTTGAAACCAGGTCTCCTGAATTGCAGGTGGACTCTTTACTATCTGAGTCACAAGAAAAGCCCAACCCTGCCCTAGATCTTCTCATTTAAGCCTTACCCCAGCCCCATGAAGAAGGAGTTCTTTATGATTCTTGACTTAAAATTGAGAACCTGAGGCCCCGAGGGGGCTAAGCCTCCCAGCAGTTGCAGGGGGGTGGGGAAGGGGAGATAGACCCTCAGCAGACCACCCACATGGCACCTGCTCTAACCTCGCACCAGCCACTCTGCAGAACCTGCCCAAAAGGTGAAGGGACAGACCACCGCCGATCCTGGAGGGTCCAACGCAGCCACGTGCAGACAGGTGGAGTGGGAATGGGGCACAGAGAGAATGAGGTTGCAGAAGGTGTGGGGGGCTGCCCACAGCCTTGGAGAGCCCACCAAGGCGCCCAGGCAGCACGTGTCGGAGGCAGCCTGTTTTGATTCTCCCAGGATCCACGTGCCCCAGGGGGATGCAGCACCCTCACCCCGACAGGCACCTGACGGCCAGGGTCGGGAGCCAGGCCACTGGGCACTGCAGCCTGGAGACTATCTTCGGGCCCCCACAGTCCCCTCTCCCGGGACGCGTGGCACGGCAGACACCTGATCCTGCTATTTAGCGTTGCTGCTAAATAGAGGGCAGGAGGCTCGAGAGAGGGACGAGCCTGAGGGGCCAGCTGGCCAGCTGGGGCCACCCACAGGCCCCGCGTCAACAAGAAGAGGAGCCCAGGGGTTGGCAGACGTCCTCCACCCTCCCTCCCCCGGCACAGCCCTGGCTGCTGGCAGGCGCCGTGTGCACCCAGGTCACACGCTCTTCAGCGGCCAGGAGCGATGACAGTGCAGTTTGGAGGGGACGCTGGCTGACTTGAGTGGCACCAGGAGAACTGGAAAGTAAGTGGTGAAAGGAAAGAACAGAGACAAAGGAGAGTTCTCCTTCCGGCACCTGTAATAACTGAGTCAACTTGGACTCAGACACTTGTTCAAAATCATTGTTGTCCCAACTTTTTTTTTTTAATTTCTGGTTTTGAAAATATTTACATAGGCTCGATTTTGAATTCCAGCTGACTTAGAATTTTTATTCTCGGAGAGCAAAGAGCTGTGGGTGCAGCCACTTAGGGCTACTCCTTCTGGTTTCAGAGGCTCTCAGAGTCTGGAGGGGCCTGGGTTCCTACCAGTTCATGGGGCAGCGCCGTTCTTCTTTCCTCAGGAAAGGTCTGCATGAGGTCACAGAGAACTTTCCAGAAGGGCCAAGACCAGGACCCTGGTGGCTAGGCCTGAGCTCTTTTCAGAGTACTAGCTGCCTTCACCTGACATGTGTACCCGCACACGGGCACCAAGAAAGAGAGGGAGGTCCAGTATATGTTTTTAGGGAAAAAGAGACATTGACAGTTATTTAGTATTTTTGTAAGACTTGCTGCCATCCTCATTAGTATGGTGGTGAGTATCCCCTCCTGTCACGTGGGATTCTGGGGTTTGATCCCCTAGTGGGGAGGCAACACACCCTTTTGGGCTTCCCTGGTGGCTCAGAATTCGCCTGCAATGCAGGAGACGCAGGTTCAATTCCCCGGAGAAGGAAATGGCAACCCACACCAGTATTCTTGCCTGGGAAATCCCATGGACAAAGAAGCCTGGTGGGCTACAGTCCATGGGGTCGCAAAGAGTCAGGTGTGACTGATGCGACTAAAGGTTCATTGGCCAACGGCCCTCACAACTGGCAGATTAAATTCAGCTCTTCACAAAAAGAAGGTAAGTTATGTGTAGTGTCCAGATGATCTAAGCATCATCGGTGTGTGCGTGTGTGTGTGCGTGCGTGTGTGTGTGTGCGTGCGTGTGTGTGTGTGTGTGTGTGTCTGAATGCACCACTAC
Organism: Muntiacus reevesi; assembly: GCF_963930625.1. Classification (NCBI taxonomy): domain Eukaryota; kingdom Metazoa; phylum Chordata; class Mammalia; order Artiodactyla; family Cervidae; genus Muntiacus; species Muntiacus reevesi. The sequence goes on along the minus strand of NC_089263.1, from coordinate 55,141,020 downwards.
CATCAGGGACACCTGGCCCTCGCAGGGCTGAGTCCCCCCTTTCCTGCTGACTGGCAAACCCCAGGCTTCATGGGGATCACTGAGGCTGTTGCTTCTGCTTTGCTCGAACTATGGCTGCAGTTGCCTCTGTTGGTGACCTTCAGGGCCGGTTTATGAGACTGGTTCAACGAGCCTTCCCTATAACAGTCTCAAGGTACTTAAACTCCAAACACCTCGCCCTCTTGATGGCAATTATTCTTGAAATCCAAAGCCATCCTTGGGGAGCAGGGAGAGCCCTGGTCACTCCGAGCAGACCTCTTCCTACCCACACAATCCTCTTCCTCCCACACGCCGTCCCTCCAGTCAGGCTTCTCCACCACTGCACCGTGCACATTTGGGCTCTTAATTCTATGCTGGGAAAGGTGTCCTGAGCACTGTAGGATGTTTGGCAGCATCCCTGACCTCTCCACCAGATGCAGTAGCACCCCCAGCTTCCTCACTTGTGGCTACCAGAAACATCTCCAGGAATTGTCAACTGTTCCCTAGGGGGAAATGTCCCCAGTTAAGAACCACTGTTTTCAACTAACCACCATTCTCTCTGTCTCTCTCAGGAACATTAACACAGTAACATTAACAATAACAACACCTAACATTTGTAAGTCTTTATTCTAAGGAATATACACAGTTGTTGCTCAGTTGCCCAGTCGTATCTGACTCTTTGCGACCCCATGGACTGTAGCACGTCAGGCCTCCCTGTTCCTCACCATCTCCCAAAGTTTGCCGAAGTTCATGCCCATTGCACTGGTGATGCCATCCAGCCATCTCATCCTCTGATGCCCTCTTCTCCTTCTGCCCGCAATCTTTCCACAGCATCAGGGACTTTTCCAATAAGTTGGCTGTTCACATCAGGTGACCAAAATATATACATGTAGTTCCCTCTTAGCCAAGGAGGATACATTCCAAGGCTCTCAGTGGATGCCTGAAACCATGGACAGTGCTGAATCCTGTATATACTGCTTTTTCCTATACATACGTGCATGCATGCATGCTGAGTTGCTTCAGTTGTGTTCGACTCTGCAACACTATGGACCGTAGCCTGCCTTGATCCCCCGTCCATGGAATTCTCCAGGCAAGAATACTGCAGTGGGTTGCCACACCCTCCTTCAGGGGATCTTCCTGACCCAGGGATCAAATCTGTGTCACGTCTCCTGCATTGACAGGTGGGTTGTTTACCACTGGAGCCGCCTGGGAAGCCCACATACATTCCTACGATAAAATAAAAATTTATAAATTAGGAACAGTGAGAGATTAGCAACAATAAGCATTAATAAAATTAAACAATCATAACAATGAAGTGAAGTGAAAGTCGTTCAGTTGTTTCTGATTCTTTGCAACCCCACGGACTATGCAGTTCATGGAATTCTCCAGGCCAGAATTTTGGAGTGGGTAGCCTGTGCCTTCTCCAGGGGACCTTCCTGACCCAGGAATCAAACCGGGGTCTCCTGCTTTGCAGGCGGATTCTTTACCAGCTGAGCCACTTGTGATAAAAGGTATGTGATTGAAGTCCCTCCCTCTCTCTCTCTCTCTCAGAATAACTATTGTACAAATTTAATGCCCTTTTCAATTTAACTAAGTACTTGTCACATGCTGTGGCTGTAACTTTTGCAATTTGAAGTTCGACAGCAAAACTAGCAGCAATTCCTTTATCCTTCATCACAATTTCACAGATTTATCCTCACCCTAGATCTTAGCAACCTTAGTGTACAATTTTTTTTCTCTCCTTATTAATTTGTGTGTTTTCACCTTTTCACTTAAAAGAAGCACTTCACAACTTCTCTTTGGCAGATCCAGATTGCCAGCATCAATGCACCTGCGTTTTGGACTCATTATTAAGTAAAATGGTTACTTAGTGAACACAAGCACCGTGATACCTCAACAGTCAATCTGATAACTGAGATGTACACTAAGTGATCGATGCAGGGATGCGATGGATAAAGAGATGATTCAGGTCCCAAGCAGACAGAGCAGGATGGTGTGAGATTTCATCTTGCTACTCAGAACAGCTTGAAATTTAAAACTTATGAATTGTCTATTTCTGGAATTTTCCATTTAACATTTTCCGACTGCGGTTGACCGAGGGTAACTGAGACCATGAAAAGTGAAACTGACAGTAAGGTGGGGGTGCGTACTATATATAAAATTTAATCTTTGCAGTTTTCCTATGAGGCATAGGTACTATCATTTTTTCTCACACCTATAGATCAGAACGCCAAGGCTCAGAGAGGTTAAGTAAGTTATCCAAGATCACACAGCTAGAAAGTTGTGGAGCTGGCAGATGACTCTGGAGTCTTGGTTCTTAGCCACTTGGCTCTGCAAGGGAGACCTGGGGCAGTCACCCAGTCGCTTGTAAAGCGCTTGTAAAGCGATTCTGTGCTAAGAGTGGCCCCTGCCTGACCTCCTGCAGTGGGAACAAGGAAGCGCAATGACATTGACACCCAAGTTGCCTGTGCTTAAGCCTCCAGTTCCTCAGTGGAACTTGTGGTCTGTTGCAAACCACAACCTCCCCACCCCGAAGCATTTCTGGGAGCCTCCAGGAGGTAACAGGCATTGTAAATGTGGCCAGGGGACGTCCAGCCTGCCTTTTGCCATCTCCCTCTGACGTGGTGGAGTTCCTGCCCCCTTGCCCAGCAACTTGGGTTTTTGTGTCCAGGGCTTGATGTGATTATCAACCTCTATGACCACACCATAAGCTTGGGAGGGAGCTGCGGAGAAGCAGAATGAATTTCTGGAAGCTGTGGTTTCTGCAAAGCCTTGCCCTCTCCAGCCTCATATTCCCTTTTCTCAGAAAACGGATGCTGGTGCAGATGAACCCCGAGGATCTTCTGCTTCAGACATTTCTTCTTCTTCTGATCTTTCAGTTCTCTGTGGGACAGAGGTGGTGTGGGTGGAGGTGTCACCATCACCAGGAGCAGGTGAATCCCAGGAGGGCCTCGGTTCCTCCATCAGGATTGTATGCCTCCCTCTGGGATGGCCATGCAGGTGCCTGGACCCCTGGAGGGACTGCTCAGTGGGGGTGTCTGCATCCCTCCCCAACCCCGGGATGTGGGGACACCCGATCCACTGCCTGCCTCCTCATCAGCCCCAACTCCCTCCCAGAACCCAGGTCCCCCCCTCCTCCCAGCAAGCCCAGAGCCTCCCTGCTGACACCTCTGCAATGTCACATCTCTGGCCACTTTGCATTCCCTGAGGAATAAGGCAAAGGAGAAGCGGTCAGCAGCCCTACAGCCAGCTGCCCTGCAGAGATGCCAGCCTGTGACAGCTGCATTTCTGGAGCGGTCACTTCGTTCCCTGCAAGCTCCACCTCCAGAGTGGCTGACCAGGGACCGAATACAAGAGGTACCTGCCCTCCCTGCTCCATTGCAGTGATGGAGGGAACGGCCCAGCGACCTGGCCTCAGCTCTGTCTGGATGGCGCTGGGCCGGCCAGGAGAGGCTGGACCCAGCGGGAAACGCATTGTCTGACAGCCTGGCTCACCCCCCGGCAGGAGGGCCGGCCGGCTGCAGGCTCGCCCTGGCTGGGAGGTGGGTTGCCTTCCCTCTCACCAAAGGGCAATAGAGAGCTCCCAGCTCCACTCAAAACATGTTTATGTTCATGGAAAACCTGTTCCCGGCAGCTAACAAAGCTCACTCGAGCTCCCAAGGGTGATTCAGGCATGATGAAATCAAGCCCTGGAAGGGGCCAAGGGGCTTGGTCGGCGCAGGGGCCAGCAGCTTCCAGGGTGGATCAGTCCAAGGCCCACTCACTGGTCACCTGAGCCTGCCTGGCCCATGGGAGATGCCCTTCCGCTCTGCACATACAGTCCCTCTGCAGGTGGGGTGGAAGCAGTCCCATGGATGAGCGTCAACTGAGTGCGGGGCCCAGGGTGGGCTGTCTGAGTCCTGGGATCTCGTCTAATCCCCTAAAAGCCATGGGAGAGAAGAATCAGTGTTCTGCTAGCCTCAGAAGATGAAAGTGAGGCTCGGCGAGGTGCCGGGCTGTGGGCAGGTCCCGCAGCAAGCGGGGATTAACCAGCAGTAGTGCCGGTGCTGGAAGCAGGACAGGATGATGATAACTGGGGTTGCACCAGTGGCGTCTCCACAAGGAAGGTACGTCTGCACGTGGCTGACCGAGCATGTCCCCGCCAGGCCCAGGACCACCCTCTGTTAGGACATCCTCCAGTGCCAGACGCTCCCCGGAGAAAGAGCTCACAGATGGATGGGCCTGGGGCTGCAGGGCTTCTGCTGCGGACGGCTGTGCATCCAAAGGCTGAAGCCTGAGTTGAGGTAGATGCTCTTCCTCTGTGTCTCTGGGCAGGGTAGCTCAGTGCAGCCCTCCAAGGAGAGCTGGCCATTTGTACAGTGGCGAGTGAGGTTTACAGCAGGCAGCTTTGAAGCTGGCTGTCTTGCTGGCCTGTCCTGGCCACTCTTGTTTGAGGGTCAGCCATGGATGGTCATGGCTCCAGGAAGCCCCAGGTGGCTGAAAAGAGCCCAGTGTCCCACGATGGAGTCTGTGTCTTGGATCTGCTCATTGTGATGGAAACCCTTACAAGATCCTACTGTTCCTCCCCGACAGGCCCACGGGCTATTAGAGGGAGCAGGGCGGGATCGGGCAGCCCTTCTCCCGTCCCCAGGGGTCCTGCGGGGTGGTGACTCTTCATCCTTGGGGGTGTCACCCCCATATCTAGGGTGTGATGGGCTGTGAGGCTGACCTGCCCCGCTCTCCCACCTGAGGGGTGAGGTCGTACCCTTACTCTGCTCTCTGAAAAGAAAAGTGAAAGTGTTACTCGCTCAGTTGTGTCCAATACTTTGTGACCCCATGGACTGTCAGGCTCCTCTCTCCATGGGATTCTCCAGGCAAGAATACTGGAGTGGGTTGCCATCCCCTTCTCCAGGGGATCGTCTCAACTGAGGGATCGAACCTGGATCCCCTGGATTGCAGGCAGATTCTTCACTGTCTGAGCTACTCTGCTCTCTATTTATAGACAAACGGTCTTCTCTCCAAGAGTCTGCCTTGGCCCGCTGAGCTCGGAGGTTGAGGAGGGTCCCGATTGCTCCAGAGGAAAGGAACTGTCGGTTAGCCACGGCCCGGAGGGCACCGTGCTCATCAGAAGGAAAGGAGGAGGGGCGGGGATTTCTCTCTGCCTTCTCCTCGCCCCCTCCTTCCTTTCTGTAGATGCATCTCCCTCCCTCCCAGGACCTGGGGCCTTCGTCTGCCCTCCCCGCCCCTGCTGTCTGCCTTGGGTCCCCTCCACCCCAGCACTCTGCCCAGGGTGTGGATCTGACTCTTTCCTGTCCCGCTTCATCCCTTGAAACCAAAATAAACTGATATCAAGAGGCAGCCAGGACTAGGGGCCAGCACACCAAGACCTCAGTGGTGCTTATTTTAGCTGGTGATGTGCTGTCACTGGGTCCAAACCGTTCCAAGACTCGGCACTGAGTCCCACATCCCAGCTCAGAGCGCCCTCTCCTTCTTCTCTGGCTCTTCCCCTCTCTCTTTCTGTCCCTCCTGAAAGAGGTATCACTGTCATATGGAGAACATGCTGGGGCTGGCTCCCTCTCTGATGCTTACTAGGTTTGGGGCTCTATGAACTGCCTCCCTCCCCCCAGCTTTACTCATCGAATTCAGATTAAAATAAACATGGAGGGAAGCCTGAGAGGTCTGACGTGTGTGTGTGTGTGTGTGTGTGTGTGTGTGTGTGTGAGTGTCTATGCAGCCATGAGCCAGGATGAACCTGGCAAACGTGATATAGCCTTTCCCAGTTTAGACCCAGGAGCTATGTGGCTTGTGTGTGAGCACATATAGCAATAGTCATTTAATGAGCACCTACTATGCACCAGGCATCATTGTAAGACCTGATCCTCAGTAGTGAACAGAAATATTCCAGATGGGACAGGCAGGCAATAAATAACTAGTGACAAATAAATACAATCATAACTCCGGGGGAGGGTGATAAGTGCTGTGGAGATAAATGAAGCAGGGTAGGGAGCTAGAGAGGGAGGGAGGGGAGGCTCTGTGTGGGATCAGGAGAGAACCCTCCTGGTGCCATCTGTGAGCCCTGGGGTTTTCTCTTGGCAGCCAGGCCTTCTTTCCATTGCCCTTCAAGTTGACCAGTTGTTTGGTTTCTGCCTCTGCATCTGTGCCCCCATGGACTCCTTTCTGTCCCCATAAAAACCTTCCCTCGAGGACTGTTCCACAGGACCATCTATAGGGCCTTGCACAAAGGCTCCAAATAGCCCTGGGGCCAAGACTTTTCAGAGCTTTGTGTGATTTGTTATCTGAGACACATAAATGAAAACCTCAGTGAATTAACAGTATTGCCCTTCAGAATGGATAATGTGAGAAAAGGTGGAAAATGCAAGTGCTGGTGAGGATATGGAGTACCTGGAACTCACGCACACAGCCTGTGGGAGGGTATGGAGTACTTGGAACTCATGCACACAGCCTGTGGGAGGGTATGGAGTACCTGGAACTCACACACACAGCCTGTGGGAGGGTATGGAGTACCTGGAACTCATGCACAGTCAGTACAACAACACCTTTGGAAAACTGGCCATGTTCCTGCAGCTGAACATATACCAATTTTATGACCTAGTGATTCCTGTCCTAGGTGTTGGCCCAGCAGAAATGGGCATGGATAGTCACCAACAGACATGTTCTAGAATGTTCACAGCTACGATATCCATTATAGTCCCAAACTAGGTACCACCCAAAGGACCAACAGCAGCAGAGTGGACCAACTGAGATATATTCAGAGCATGGAAAACCACACAGCAATGGAAAGGAACAATCTGGAACTACATGAAACAATATGGACGGACCTCAGACTACACTGTTCAGTGGGGAAGACACTGGTGTGACTCCACTCGTAGGAAGTTCAAAACAACCTGAGCCACTAGTCGTCAGGAAGAGTGGTCACCCTTGGCAGGAGGTGGCAGAGGGTTGCATTGAAATGGGCAATCTCTTTGATGCATCTCTCTTTGATGTGGGTGCTGGGGTGCCTGTGAATTGATGGGATATATTCTTGTGATAAGTCTGCTTTTCTGTGGTCATATTACACTTTAATCAAATGTTTTAAAAAATCAGTGCTGTTCAGGCCTTGCCTCGGATAAATTAAATTAGAATCTCTGGGGTAGAGGCAGGTATGGCTAAGTTTCATAGGATTCTAATGTGCAGTTTAGCTTGGGAATCAACATGTCAGCCCAACTTCATTCTGGAGCTGACTGACCTATAATGTGAACAGACAGGCCAACCCGGTCTCAGACTCTGTGGACCTTTATCCGTAGCATCAAGCCTCCCACATGGGATGAGTGAAGGACCAGGGGAATAGCAAATATTCACTGATTTATGGTCAAAGCCTTGTGGCACTCGTTGTTTTGCTCCAACATTTGATTTCCTCATTATCTGGGGGATAGGGGCTTCCCTCGTGGCTCAGACAGTAAAGAATCTGCCCACAACAATGCGGGAGACCTGGGTTCAATGCCTGGGTTGAGAATATGCCTGGGAGAAGGGAATGGCTACCACTCCAGTATTTTTGCCTGGAGAATCCCATGGACAGAGGAGCCTGGCAGGCTATAGTCCATGGGATCACAAAGAGTTGGACATGACTAATCGACTAACACTTTCACTTTGGGGAGATAGAGCTACAGCTAAAAGCATCAGCTTTTGCATCAGGCAGACATGCTTCAAATTGCTAAACCACTACTTAGAGATTCTGGACAAACTCCCCAGTCTTTCCAAGCCTCAGTTTTCTCATCTGTGAAATGGGGTAATGATAGCACTTGCTGCAAGAGTTGTGCAAGTGCAGCCAGAAGACGTTGTCATATATGATTCAAAGTCTGGTAGCCCCTCCCATTGCTGTCCACCCTCGATGCATTTTCTATTCCCTGTGATGCTTGACCCACAATTCAGGCTCTTAATTTTCAAAAGCTGAGTGCAGGCACAGGCAACAGGATTTGGAGACCAAGTTTCTCCTGCTTTCTTGACTCTATGATGTTTGTCTGGACTAGGAGGGAGATGCAAGACAGAGGGACACCTGAGAAGGGGCCCTGTCCCTGCGCACAGCCCAGCCCTCCCAGGCAGGCCAGACCTGGGGTCTCTGACATGGAAGGCAGTGGTATCTGTGCCCTACATCTGGCAGGGATTCCAAGGAAGCAGTAGAACTCCAAGGATGCACTCCATGAAACCTACTAGAATTTCTTCCTGCCGAGAAATATCCCCAAACAGTAAAGAGTCCCGGACAGCCCCCTCTTCTCTTGCATCCCTGTCATGGCACATGGCCTGGGGCTGCTATGTGCAAACTGACCTTTTGGGGTCATCAGCCACAGTGGCCTGGGGGAGCGGTCCCAGTGGAGGTGACGCTGGTAGCTGGGAGACAGCCTGCGACTCATCACACCCTCCTGTCCTTAGCCCCAGGTCAGCCTCTAGAACACTGACCCGACTACAGGGCACCCTGAACTCGCTGAGATTAATTTCCAGATGGAATATGCAAAGTGAGCCACACTCTGGGGTCACAAGTCCAATATTCTGCAAGGGAAAGTGGTCTCTGAAATGGAAATTATTTTCCATTTAGAGGAGTGGCCGAGTAACATTTCCAGCGTCCCCGACTCTGTAACCTGAGATCTGAACGCAGACGTGGGCATGTGGGTGCCTGGCATCGTGCATGCTCAGGGCATGTGCCCGCATGTGTGCTGTCTTTGCCACCCGAGGCTAACATTTGGGGCCACTCCATCAAGTCCAGAAGCAGAGAATTTCTTCCCTGGGCCTGGAGGAAGGGCTCCACTGCCCCTGCCCGGGCTTGCCCACAGGCTTACTCATTCGTTTGTTCCCCTGCCCACCCCACAGACTCCAGCAGCTGGATTCCTGCCCTGGGACCCCCAAACATCAGGCTCTGCCACCTGCTACCCGCAAAGACCCCAACAGTGAACCTGCGCATCCTCACTTCCCTCTCGTTCAGCCCTTCTTCCTCCCTGCCTTCCTGCCTGCTCTCGGTCTCCCTCCTTCCCCTCTTCCTTCCCAGCCTCCCTGACTCCCCTCCTTCCTCCTCTCTTCTCTCCATCCTTTCTTCCCACTTTCCCTCTTTTCTGTCTCTTCTCTTCCCTTCTCCTCTCTCCCACATTTCCTTCCTTGCTCTTGCTTGCGGCTTTCTCTCCCAGATCTGTGTCTCTTACTCTCTGCATCTCTCTCCTCTCTCGCTCCCTCCTGGGGAGTTCCAGAAACATACCCATATATGGCCTCCGTGTCAAGGATCAGAAGTGATGACATCACGGGAGAGCCAAGGCTCCGAGATGCTCTCCGAAGTCAAGTCCGTAATTGACGCGGCCTGGAGGAAACCAGGATCGCGGCTTCCTCGGTGCAATCTTTAAACAGGAAATCTGAGATTCATAACATCTTATAGTTTGGCTTGCCATCATTGGTCATGCGATGGGCCCGAAATAAACTCCCTGCTTCAAAGGAGAGCGTTTCAGAACTGCCTGGCAGAGCAGCCAGAAGCCCAGGGCCAGGGCTGAAGGCAAACTCAGGGAGCATGTTCTGAATTAAGACACTCTCAGGAAAAATCCTTTTTCTTACCCCTGAATTTTACCCTTGTTTCAGAGCCTAACAGGTAATGCATGCTTTCAACTTTCTTATGCAGAAAGACTGCTTGTCGGGCTGGGACTTAACTGCTGCGGTGTCTATCCATAGCCTCTTAGAGTCAAAGTATGTTTGTGTGTCTCCCTCTTTCTTCTATTCTCTTGAGTTATTAAAGCAGGCTAGTGACTTTTATTTTGGATTGGGGGCACAGAGAATCAGCCGTTTGCATGTACTTGTCCAATCTTTCGGAGGATTCTTGCTCAGAATATCACTCTGCTGTAATTACTTCTAAAAATGGCAATGCAAAAGGAGTTATCAATGATGCTATTGTTGGTTCTATAGGCCTTGGGCAATGTCTGCATCAGACAAATGACTTTCAGAAATGCTTTCAGGTTGAGGGAAGAGATATTTTCAGGCATGGGGTCGTTAATTTCATGTGCCATTTTTGGAGTGTCTATGGAACATCTATGTATGGGCAGGATTGTGTGTGTGTGTGTGTGGGGGGGGGGGTGATAGCAACCTTGGATGCCACGAGCTGTGTTTGCAATAACTTGGGGTTTAGGAGAGGAAACAGAATCTGCAAACAAAACTAAGATACCACATAAAGAATGAAAAAGGGTGTGTGTGTGTAAACATGAGGACACATTCAAAGAAGTGCTCGCCTTTGAAAAGATGGATGGATGTCTCAGATGGGCGGAGGGTGGGTGGGATAGGGACCTCCAGCTGGAGGATCAGCTCGGGCAAAGGCAGACAAGCTGGGTGGGTCTGGGGAGATAGTAGGGAGAGCCGTGTGGTTATAGCTAAGGGTCAGGAGGTGAGAAGTGGCGATGATGCTGGAAGGGGAAGTCGGGAATGGGGGTAGTGGTGGGAGATACTGCTCCCACCAGGCCAGGCAAGAGGATGGAACATGTTCTGATCATTTTTGAGCAGAGAAGTGGTGGAGAGGATCTGACTTTAGGCAGCTCCTTGCAAAGCCGGAGGAACGAGGAGGCAGGGAGGCAGTGACCCTTAGGTAAGTCATTAAGGCCTGAGTCAGGGCAGAAATTGAGCCCCCAGCACAGGATGGAAGAGTTTGCCTCGACAAAAGCTAAGTTTCCGCACGAGGCAGCAGTTGAGGGAGTTCACAGGCGCCTCGGCAGAGCCGGCGGGGCCAGCGCACCAGGCATAGCCCCTGACCTCTGCGGTCGGAGGCCCGGGGCAGAGCGCGGTGGGGCAGCCAGGGGCGGGCTCCAGTCACTTCTGCAACAGTTGGACAGGTCCCGACAGCTGGTGGCGGGACTGTTTACAGCACAGCCCCCTCCAGGACTGGCGGTTGCCATCACCTGGCAGCCTTCCAGGTTGCATCATCCATTCTTGCACAAACAGCCCAGCCCACGAGGGCCTGGGAGAGGGGAGGGCGTCACCTTCTCCCTCCTCCTTGGGGTGGGGACCGTGTGTGATCCACCCCTGGTGACCTGACAATGAATAAGAGCCATCGATACCCGTGAGCCTTCATTGAGCTCTCACTGTGAGCCAGGTGCTGGCCCAGCGCTTGTAGTAGTTCCTCTCACTGACTCTTTTCCTGGGCATCATGAGTTAGAGACGATGGTGACTCCCATTTCCCAAAGGTGGAAACTGAGGTCCCGAGGGGTTGAGGGTGTCATCTAAAGCCAGAGAGCTAGGAGGTGTTGGAGATGGGACTCAAATCCTGGCCTCTTAGCTGATGGGCCTCCAGTGCCCAAAGCCTAAGCCGTGGTCTCTGAGGTCCCCCAGGGGACCAGCACTGCAGTAAACAGACCCGTCCTGGCACCACTGAACCATCATAAGGTGCTGTACAATGTGGGCAGGCTGGATCCAAAACAGTCTTCCCAGAGGAGGCACAAAAATATCCCTGGACCCGCCCACTGTCCTTCCACTGCTGAGCTGAAGAGGGTCAGGCCGCCTGGAACGGGCAGCTATCACAGGACTTGTTAATAGCTTTACTTCTCATCCTCAGCACCTTCTTTTGAACCAGTTAGTGGTTGGGAGTATAAATGAGTTGTTAAGAGCTTTGTGGCCGAGGAGAACGTTGTGGGGAGGTGATGGTAATACAGAGCCCCTGCTCATGGTCAGTCGCTCAGTCGGGTCTGACTCTGCGACCCTATGGACTCTATAGCCCACCAGGCTCCTCTGTTCATGGGATTTTCCAAACAGAAGGCAGGTGATTCCTAACCTGCCTGAATTTTTTTAAAGAAAGGGCGACAGAAGAGAAGGGTAGAAAAGACAGAAAAAGTAGAGGGAGAAAAAGAAAAAGATTTAAGTAAAGGCAGGAGAACAAAAGCAAGCAAGCAAAGACAAAAAGGAGAGGGATTCTAGCTGATTTTGAAGTGATCTCGAATAAAAGATTTCCAGCCAGCCCTGTACGTGGTTAGGCTGGGTGAGGAGAGAGAGGGCTCTGGGAGGGCACCCCCGCCCCACCTGAGATTTTCTCTTCTGGAGCCTAGAGTTAGAGCCTCCAGAACATTCTACCACCCAGGGGTCAAGATGAGGAAGAGTCCCTGTCCTCCGGGTGCCCAGAATAGGGCTGGGCAAGGCCATACTTGGGTTTCCCAGGTGGTGCTAGTGGTAAAGAACCTGCCCGCCAATGCAGGAGACATGAGACGCGGGTTCGATCCCTGGGTGGGGAAGATCCCCTGGAGGAGGGCGTGGCAACCCACTGCCTGGAGAATTCCGTGGACAGAGGAGCCTGGTGGGCTACAGTCCATAGGGTCGCAAAGGGTAGGACGCGACTGAAGCAACTTAGCCGGCAAGGCCATATTTGGGCTGCGTGCAAGGGCTGGGGCAACAGTGATCAGAGGCTCAGACCTACACTGGGGAACCCGGCCCCTTCGCATCCCCAGCCCAGGCTTCTGGCACAAGGCAAAGCCTGGCACTCGCTGATCCCTGGGCAGAAACCGGGGCGGGGGTCTCGAGTCCTGCGTACGTGCCAGACCTGTATGTGCCGAGCTGCTGCTGTGGGCAAAAGTGAGGAGGTGTGCCAGGAGGGGCATGGGAGGGGGCTAGCCGTGCCAGGACCAGCCCCTTCAGGGCTGGGAGGTAAGAGACACATCCTCCACTTGGGAGGCTGAGCAGAAGGTGACCCCCGGGGCCTGGGGACTCAATAGCATGGGACCCAAAGATACAAAATGGGAACTTGGCGTTCGCTGATGCCTTCCTTAGCTGGTGCTCATGGCCCCGCCTCAGACTGTGGGCCTTTGGGCCCGTGCAGAGTTATGTGCTTCTCCTCGGAAAATGGAGTATTTTCCACCAAAAAAGAGGAAATAGGCTTTTTCCCCCTTGTTCTTTCTTCTTCCGTCTCCCCCTCCCCCTATTTCTCTCCCCCTGTTTTAGGGGTAGCTTCTGCCTGCAGTTTGCAACAATCAATACATAATCTTCTAAAACGTCATCAGGGTCCTAACCCCTGGTGAGCGATTCATCCTGATTCAGGTTGGCGAGCGGTGCTCAGCTTGTTTAGCACAGTGTTGGACTCCTCTGCATATGATGGGCGCAGAGGGCCTGGGGGCGTGGTGGCGTGGGAGCAGATGTAGCTTTGGGCAGGTTCAAATCCCTGTTCGTCACCTCCTCCCTCGGTGACTTGGGCCCGTCGCACCCTATCTCTGGGCCTCAGTTTCCACTCCTGGGCTATGGGTCAGCAGTGGTCAGGTAACCTTCGATAGGATTATTCAGTAACAGGTCAGCTCAGTAACCTCCGACAACCCTCGTGCAGCCTCAGAAATCCAGAGTCCTAGCTCCCGAGGGAAGCCAGGAGTGTGTCTGTCACCAGCATCAAAGGGTCTGAGATCAGAAGAGCTGGGAGGGGCTTTAGAGCTTTAGAGTCTGAACAAAGGCTCAAATCCTAACAGCTGTGAGGCCCCAGACGCCAGCAGCCAGAGGCTTGTCAGCACTGCCTGTTACAAAGGCCCAGCCTGGGGCTCTAACATGGGCCCTCTGGGGGCCAAGCAAGATGGCCCGGATTCCACTCCCCCACACCCCAGGGCCAAGTCAGCCCTCAGCAGAGACTTCCAGACTAACCCCTGCTCACAGCCCTAAGCGTGCAGTGTCAGAGAGTCTGATGAAAACAGGGGCGGGGCGGGGGGGCTCTCTACCACTTACAATCTGGGTCTCCCCATCTGGGCAATGGGAAGAATCCTCCCCCAGTTTAGGGGTCCTGAGAAGTCAAAAGGTGCAGTATGTGAAATTGGCCAGGAAATGATGCAGGGATCCACAGCACCCGCTTTTTTTTTTCTTCAGTTCAGTGTAGTTGATTTACAATGTTTCAGGTATACACCGAAGTGATTCAGTTATACATGTATATTGGGTTGGCCAGAAAGTTCATTAGAGCTTTTCCATAACATCTTACAGAAAAATCCAAATGAACTCTTTGGTTAAACCGATATATGTATTCTGTTTCAGATTCTTTTCATTTATGGGTCGTTACAAGATAATGTTCCCTATACTATACAGAAGGTCCTTGTTGTTCATCTGTTTTATATATAATAGTGTGAGCACCAGCGTTTTCTATGGTTTAGCTTTTAAAGCCTTAGGACCCAGGAAAGGGAGAGATGCTTTAATGTTTTACAAACACGAGTCTCCAGCTGGAAGTGTTTCCTCAGATTTCCCAGGGCCCCTCCGGATCTAGGGCAACAGCAGATCAGAAAGATTAAGCTTCATAAACGTATTGGGCATCGCAGGGAGTGGGGTTGAGAACCCTGGAGGCCAAGAAACAGCCCAGGTCAATTCCTCACTTCCTCATGTGGCTCCAGGCTCACCAAGCAGTCTATGGTTAGGACTGCCTCAGGCTAAGGTCATGGGATGTTTGGGAGGCCCTAGAATAGATAGACAATTATATACCTACATAACATATATGTATATACATTTATAATACAGTAATATATGAAAGTGAAAGTGTTGGTTTCTCAGTTGTGTCCGACTCTTTGAGACCCCATGGACCCACCAGGCTGCTCTGTCCATGGGATTCTCCAAGCAAGAACACTGGATTGGGTTGCCATTCCCTCCTCCAGGGGATCTTCCCGACCTAGGAATCGAACCCAGGTCTTCTGCATTGCAGCTATATTCTATCATCTGAGCCAGGAAAGCCCCCTTTGAATATATATGTATGTGTATGTGTGCATATATATATATATATATATATATATATAGTCTTTCTATATATATAGCCTTCAATTTAACCTGGCCCTTTATTCAAAGCTTACAGTAACAACTAGAGTCTGTTGGTTACATGGGATGAGGACTCGGTGTGAGGTCAGAAGATATAGCCTCTGGTCTCTTTGTCAATTTTGCCCTGCTGTTGCCTCAGTTTCCTCATCTGTAGAATGGGAACAACAACACCCTCATCATAGATCTACCACGTGGCTCAAGAGGACAACATTCAGGAGAGTGTAAATTAACTGCAAGGGGAGGCATTAGGGCTGTGGTTCTCCCAGTGCTCATTGCAGAGTCTGAAACACAGCGCTTTATGTAACAGCTGACTTGGACAGTCCACACTCATACCTAAAACATTTAAGTCGACCCTGCCTGAAACACTCATCCAGCCCTTACTATGTGCCAACCCTATTCCAGGAAATAAGTGCTCACTAGACACCCTCTATTGTTGTTAGTAGGCGGTCACCTCATACATGAATTCAAACCCAGGATTAGAAGGAGTGGGACGGGCTGTGGGTCCTTCCAAAGTTCCCAGGACAGCAGGTTGTGTACGCAGGAAAGGAGGAGGTGGCGGGAGGGGCCCGGGGAGCGAGGGATTTGGAAGTGGTGGGCGGAATCCATCCCGCACCCAGGCTGGGCCTGGGGAGGGCGTGGCGATCTCCTTCCTTCCCAAGCTCTGAGCCTGTTACTCACCCCCCGGGCCGCCCATCAGAGCTCTGCAGGGTCCCGCGGGGCTGCCTGGACTAACGTCCCTCCTGATCACAGCTGAGGGGAAAGCGGCTCACACGGGCACTGCCAACCAGGAAGGCCTTCCGGGTGACAGCGTCGCAGCAGGAATGAGTCAGAGCAGAGAATCACAGCATCTCCGGACCGTGGACTAGTGTTAGCAGGTTTTCCTGGGCCACTGGCCATTTGCTAAGTGGCCTGCCCCATGTTCATACAGGTCACCTGGTTCCATCTGACGGTACCTCTGTAGACCAGATGCTACTGTCTCCATTTTACAGAAGGGCAAAGTGAGGCAGAAGGGGTGGGAGCAACCCGCTTCCCATGATGCAGTCAGCTGGTGGCAGAGCCGGCTTTGAACCCAGGCAGTCCGACATCTGTGGTCATGCTCTCTACCAAAAGCAGGGTCTTCTCATAATAGCTGTGCTTCCAAGGTTTGACCCAATCATTCATTCACCTGCCCGTCTGACATTTACTAAGTACCTACTGCGTACCTGGCCTCAGGTTAGGTCCCGGGGTTATGGCACAAATGTGACACAGCCCTGCTCTCTGGACGCCTCTGGACTCCCCGGGGAGCCAGGCCCACAGTGGGTAGTCAGAGTACTAGGAGAGGAGGGGTGCGCTTGGAGGCAGCTCAGGGCTCCTCAGCCATCAGATCTGGGAGGCTTCCTGCGGGAGAAGTCACAGGAAGGCATCTGGGACAGATAGTGAGTGGACGAGGCCGGGAAGGGAAGGCAGATGAGCGGACAGCTGGAAGTGGCTCATCTGGGCTCTTACCTCTGACTCGGGTCCTCAGCAGGGTGGGAGCTCGGTGCCCTGGAAGATGACTGCCAGGCCCTTTCCTGTCCCCGGCACTCCCAGCCATGCCCCCAGCCCCAATTTCTACTAAGACATCAAGAAGCCACTCTTCCCACCCCAAACAGCCACAATGACCCCACCCCGTCTGTGGGAACCCAGGTCCCTGCCAGCTCCCAGGCAGACCCTGGCTGTCAGGGAGCCTGGATTTGTGGGAAGGGGAAGGAACCGGAGGAAGAAGGACCATTTTTCAAATGCTATTATTTAATCCTCACTTCAGTCTTGCAAGGGCCCATGTTTCTATGCCCATTTTACAGGTGTAGAAACTGAGGCCCAGCTTGGAAGAGCACTGACTGTGGATTGGCCAGGCACTGTGCTGAGTGCTTTACTGTGTTAACACAAGAACCCCCGTCACAGCAACCCTTACCCCCATTTTACAGATGCCACCTGGGAGAGGTGGGGGTTCCCCTGGAGCCAATGTTTGGGGACCCACAAAGGAGAAAAAGAGGGGCCCCTGGAAGCCTCGGTCTCACCTATTCCAAGCTGGCCTTGGATGGGCCACACTCATACACTGCTCCCTCCGCAGGCCTCTAGCTTGACTGGCAGGGCCCACTGCACTCTCACTTTCCCTGGGAAAGGGCTATTTTTATTTCAGTCAGCCTCCCAGAGGGTCCTATGAGACCGCCGGCCTCTTTCCTGGACGCAGGCCCAGAAGGTGGCCCAGTCCCCAAGCCGAGGCCTCAGAAATCAAGCTGAGCAGCATGAAAATGAGGAGAAACTGAGGACAAGAGAGGGGCATCACCCAGGATCTCACCTCCTCACCCTGCCGTCACTCTGCCATGAAATAGGTGCTCTTACTAAGCCCATTGTTCCAAATAGAAAAAGGAGTACGTCAAGGCTGTATATTGTCACCCTGCTTATTTAACTTATATGCAGAGTACATCATGAGAAACGCGGGGCTGGAAGAAGCACAAGTTGGAATCAAAATTGCCAGGAGAAATATCAATATACTCAGATATGCAGATGACACCACCTTTATGGCAGAAAGTGAAGAGGAACTAAAAAGCCTCTTGATGAAAGTGAAAGAGAAGAGTGAAAAAGTTGGCTTAAAGCTCAACATTCAGAAAACTAAGATCATGGCATCGGGTCCCATCACTTCATAGGAAATAGATGGGGAGACAGTGGAAACAGTGTCAGACTTTGTTTTTTTGGGCTCGAAAATCACTGCAGATGGTGATTGCAGCCATGAAATTAAAAAACGCTTACTTCTTGGAAGGAAAGTTATCACCAACCTAGAAAACATATTAAAAAGCAGAGACATTACTTTGCCAACAAAGGTCCATCTGGTCAAGGCTATGGTTTTTCCAGTGGTCATGTATGGATGTGAGAGTTGGACTGTGAAGAAAGCTGAGCGCCGAAAAATTGATGCTTTTGAACTGTGGTGTTGGAGAAGACTCTTGAGAGTCCCTTAGACTGCAAAGAGATCCAACCAGTCCATCCTAAAGGAGATCAGTCCTGGGTGTTCATTGGAAGGACTGATGCTGAAGCTGAAACTCCAATACTTTGGCCACCTCATGCGAAGAGTTGACTCATTGGAAAAGACCCTGATGCTGGGAGGGATTGGGGGCAGGAGGAGAAGGTGACGACAGGAGTTGGTGATGGACAGCGAGGCCTGGTGTGCTGCAGTTCATGGGGTCGCAAAGAGTCGGACATGACTAAGTGACTGAACTGAACTGGACTGAACTGATTAAGCCCATTGTAGGGACACCACCCTTATGGCAGAAAGCGAAGAAGAGCTAAAGAGCCTCTTGATGAAATTGAAAGAGGAGAGTAAAAACATTGGCTTAAAGCTCAACATTCAGAAAACTAAGATCATGGCATCTGGTCCCATCACTTCAGGGCAAATAGATGGGGAAACAGTGGAAGCAGTGGCTGACTTTATTTTTCTGGGCTCCAAAATCACTGCAGATGGTGACTGCAGCCATGAAATTAAAAGATGCTTGCTCCTGGGAAGAGAAGTTATGACCAACCTAGACAGCATATTAAAAAGCAGAGACATTACTTTGCCAGCAAAGGTCCATCTAGTCAAGGCTATGATTTTTCCGGTAGTCGTGTATGGATGTGAGAGTTGGACTATAAAGAAAACTGAGTGCTGAAGAATTGATGCTTTTGAACTATGGTGTTGGAGAAGACTCTTGAGAGTCCCTTGGATTGCAAGGAGATCCAACCAGTCCATCCTAAAGGAAATTAGTCCTGAATATTCATTGGAAGGACTGATGCTGAAGTTGAAGCTGCAATACTTTGGCTGCATGATGCGAAGAACTGGCTCATTGGAAAAGACCCTGATGCTGGGAGGGATTGGGGGCAGGAGGAGAAGGGGACGACAGAGGATGAGATGGTTGGATGGCATCACCAACTCAATGGACATGAGTTTGAGTAAACTCTGAGAATTGGTAATGGACATCTGGGAAACTTCCCCTGCATGGGCCGAGAACCTGACACCATGCCCACTGTGCAGGTGCCAGGCTGGAGGAGGATGGCAGTATTACCCCTGCCTGCTCGGAACGCCATGAGTGCTGCTTACCTGGATCCATGTCCCTGGAATTCCCAGAAGGAGAACAGGATTTGAGGTAGGAAGCTTGGGCTCCAAAGCCCTATGTTCCAGCTGCCTGTCCTCATACAAGCCTTTCGCTTCCCCTTTCTGAATCATAATTGCTTCATCCATCATACTCATGTGTGGGTATCAGGTACAAAGGGGCATCAAGTCCTTTTGGAAGGCTCAAGGATGCCGAAGATTTAGTAAGTTAACTCAACAAAAAACGCTCTTACTTTCTAGGGCTGTTGTCAGGGCAATGCTATGAGATAAATGATAAAAGGCAAAGTCTCTGGATGCTGTCTGACCCATGGGGGTGGAGGATGGGGGGTGGGGAGTCTGGCATTGGCTGCAGAAGAAGGTGGTTCCAGGTGAGCATCACCTGGCTGCCCCCGCCTTCCTAGAAATCTGGTCAGGGAAGGGG
Source organism: Muntiacus reevesi (assembly GCF_963930625.1). Taxonomy (NCBI): domain Eukaryota; kingdom Metazoa; phylum Chordata; class Mammalia; order Artiodactyla; family Cervidae; genus Muntiacus; species Muntiacus reevesi. The sequence goes on along the minus strand of NC_089263.1, from coordinate 55,121,737 downwards.
TGCTCGCTGGAGCTGGGTGCTGTCCAGGTGCCTCTGAACCACCCACACCAGGCTGCAGAGCCAATGGCTATCTTGAGGTGAAGGACTGGAGGGGTCTCCTCCCCACTGCCCGCACCTACCCAGCACAGGTATGGCTCCCACAATGCGGTGAAATGGGCTGTCTCATTCCCATTTTTACTGATAAAGGAGCTGAAGCCCAGAAGGGGAAGTGACTTGACCAAGGTCACAAAGCTAGGAAGTTGCAGAATTGAAACTAGACCTAGAGTTCCTGACTCTCAGATCTGAGATCCTTCCACTCCTACCTGGGTTCCTATTCCCCCTGCTAAGCTCCATACCTATGGAGAATCTGTTGACGTGGCCATAGGGACCCCCAGGGACAGAGAGTTTGGCATAGAGCTGACCAAACATCTCAATGAGTTGCAGAAATTTTAGAACAGGAAGAACCCTTGGAAACCTTCTAGCCAAAACCCTCCTTTTGCAATGAGAAAACTGAGGCCCAGAGAGAGACAGGGATGTGGCTGAGGTCACACAGCACTTGAGCGTCAACTTGGAGACTATAACCCAGGTCTCTGACTCTTAGTCCAGTGCTCTTCCCCCTTGCCACTGGCCTGGAGCAGAGAGATGCCCTCGGGTGGAGGCATCAAAACATGAGGCCAGGCACTGGGCGTCAGCACTTCCGGTCAGGGCAGCACCACAGGCATTGAGTCTCTGCCTTGTTCCAAGGCAGGGGTAGAGCTGGACTCCAGGCCTGGAAAAGCCAAGGAGGGAACTTAGGCACAGGGTGGTGAAGGAGGTGTGGGAAGCAGGGTCTGGCCCAGGCGGCTGTGGGGACCCCCTGGCTGCATGGTGCCAGGATCTAGTCTATCCCGCCATTTGACAGACGGAAAAACCAAGGGCCTAAGAGAGGAAGATGCTCATGGCTGAGCTGGGAAATGAACCCAAGTCTCTTGATTCCCAGTCTTGAACTATTTATACAATAAGCAAAATTGATGTTGTTGCTGCTGCAAAATAATAATAATGGTAGAGGTAGGAGATCAGGTGGAACTTTATAGGGCAACAGTTGTTACTCTTAGGGCTGTGACAGTAATTGTGTGTGTGTGTGTGTGTGTTCAGTCGTTAAATCATGTCTCAGTCTTTGGGACCCCATGGACTGTAGCCTTCCAGGTTCCTCTGTCCATGGGATTTTCCAGGCAAGAATACTGAAGTGGGTTGCCATTTCCTTCTCCAGGGGATCGTCCCGGATCAGGGACTGAACACAGTCTCCTGCATTGGAAGGCAGATTCTTTACCACTGAGCCAGCAGCTAAGCCCTGGTGACAGTTATGAGAAGAATATCTACCGAGGACTCAGCCCGTGTCCTCATCCCCTGCCCCTCCTCCACCCCGGATGGTGCTCCCCTGCCCCACCTGTGCTTTATGACCAGTCATTGTGCCAAGTGATGTTCCCAGTCCCCTGTGGAGCTCTTAGAAGAAGTGTGATACCCAGGACACACACCAGAATCCAGAGATTCTGACGTAATGGGTCTGAGATGGGGCCCAAACACGGTCTTTTACAGAGAACCAATTTTATATACTTTTAAAGTAGATATATTATTGCTGTATAATGTACTCACAGAGAAGCATACAGATCACAGTTGAATGACTTCAAGGATTCAAAGGGAAGCAACCAACAGTAAATCACTTAGATCAAGAAATACAGGGGACTTCCCTGGCAGTCCAGTGGTTAGGACTTCCCCATCCAATGCAGGGGGTGCAGGTTCGATCCCTGGTCAAGGAACTAAGATCCCACATGCCTCAGGGCCAAAAAGTCAAAACATAAAACAGAAGCAAGATTGTAACAAACTCAATAAAGACTTTTAAAATGGTCCTTATCAAAAAAAGTCTTAAAAAAATACCGTGTGACTGGCCCCCTTCATGGGCCCTCTCAGTTAACTCCTAAAGGTAACCACTCTCCCGACATCACCATAGATTAATTTTGCCTGTTCTTGAACTTTATACAAATTGAATGATGTGCGAGTGTTCTTTATTATCTGATTTCTTTTGCTCAGTTTGGTTCATGAGATTCATCCTGTTATTGTGTGTAGCGGTGGTTTGGGTATTTCAATGATGTCTACTATCTGTCACGTGAATATACCACAATGTAGAATGAATGCTAATAGGCATTTGCAGAGTTTCCAGGGTGGTTATAACGAACCGCACTTCTACGGATACTCTTGAACTTTTCTTTTGGTGAACATATGTACACAAGTCTCAGGCATAGAGCCTGGAGTGGGATTTGAGGATCAAAGGAAATATATATGTTCATCATCAGCAAATGCCATCCCATTTTGACACTGCTGCCAGGAGTAGGGAGCATTCTGGTTGCTCCACATGCTCTCTAATCCTCATCATTTCCCGTCTTCTTCTCTTGAGCCATTCTGGTGGGTATATAGCGGTATTCCATTGGAGTCTTAATTTACATTCTCCCCAGATACTTGGGAAGTGAAGTGCCCTTACCTCTGGTGGTTGGCCATGTAGCTGTCTTCTTTGTGAAGTGCCTGGCATAGGCTTTTGAGTACCAGTTAACTAGAGCCACAAGAATCCTCCATAACACAGCACCCCCAGTAAGAATTCATTCTCAGGAATTCCCTGGTGGTCCAGTGGTTAGGACTCCATGATCTTAATGCGGAGGGCAGGGGTTCAATTCCTGGTCAGGGAACCTAGATCCCACAAGTTACGTGGTGCAGCCAAAAGAAGAAAACAAACAACAGAAAGAGTTCATTCTGCTCTTCTGGGTCTGCAGGTCGATGGGCTGATCTAGGCCAGGCCAGGCTGGGCTACTCAGCTTCAGGCTGCAGGCCCACTGGACACAGCTCCTCTATGCAGGCTGGGCTAAGGCTGCCCCAGGTGGGTTCACCCTGGGGCCCAGCTAAAGGGCAATGGCTCCAGGGGGGGGTCCTGGCGATGGCAGAGGAGCGAGTGCACTGCACATGCGCATGTCAACCGGCTGCTTTATCACATCCACCAACATGCACTGGCCAGAGCAAGTTACAAGGCCAAGCCCAGTCTCAGTGGGGAAGGGCAGGGGAGCAATCTGCCTCCGAGGGGAAGAGGAAGGTGAATATTTGCTGAGCAAACCAAATTACAGCCCTGGTATTTTGCATATATTTTTAAAAGACCTTATATGACTCTAATCTTCGATCAAGGCTCAGAACCACTGACCTAGAGTCACACTGCATGTCAGCCAGTCAAAACAAAAGTCAAGCTTAGCTGATTTGACCTCATTTCCTTAAAGCAGTTGACTCAAGCAAAGTCTATTTCTCCTTTAGGCAGTTTTTTTTTTTTTTTTTTTTGAGAAGACAGTCCCTGGAATTAACACGGCAAATGATTTTAACAACAGATTTTTAACTAGAGTTTATGATTCATCTCTAATAATCTCAACTGTAGTATAAGGCAGAGAAGTGGGGAATATGGTGTTGTGGATAATTGGAAGGAAGGAATGTGAGCACAGTTGTGTAAGTGCCGTGACAGCAGGGATTCTGTCTGTTGGTGTCGTTGTTATATCACCAATGCTTAGAAGAGTGCTCAGTAAATAATCTCTCAATTAATGATGCATGCATACATGCATAGATAGGCTGTCTGGGATGGAAAAATAAACCGTGGATGAGTGGATGGTTGGTTGAATACATAGATGTATAGGTGGATGAATGGATAAATGACTGGGTGGGGGACAAACAAATACATCAGAGGTTAAATAGTGGAGAGATGGGTGAATGACTGGATGGTTGGATAGACAGATGAGTGGATGGATAGGAGCATGTATGGTCGGATGGATAGATTATTAGAGGGTTGGACAAATGGATGGAGAGGAGAACGAATGGGAGGGCAAATGGATAAATGAGCAGGTAGTTGGACAGCTAGATCCGTGAGAGAATGAATAATTGGACAGGTGGGTGGTTGGTTGGATGGATAGTCAGGCTGGCAGATTGATGAATAGATGAGTGGATGGATGGATGGATGTATAGATGAATGGGTGATTGGGTAGATCATATGACAAAACGAAAGGATGAAACATGATTGTGTGATTGCTACAAGAAAGCATAGCCTTTCCTGTGCATAAAAACAGCTGCTTTCCAAACTCTTAGTCACCAGGATGGCTTTGGTCTCCTCACAGAGTTTTCTGGCTTGATGCTTGCTCCTCCCTGCTGAGTGTCTTCTGGAGGCGGAGGTAAGGGGTGTAAGAGGATGGCCACGGAGATCAGTGCTCGGGGCAGACCGCGCACCATTGGGCAAGAGGAATACAACCTGTATAGCAGCCTGAGCGAGGACGAGCTGGTCCAGATGGCCATTGAGCAGAGCCTGGCTGACAAGACTCGGGGCCCACCCACCACTGAGACCACTGTGCCCACACGTGTCAACCGCGAACCCGCCCACTTCTATCCATGGACCAGGTGAGCAAGGGGCATCCAGTCGGGTGCAGATCCCAAACACTGTTAACCCAAGACCAAAGTAGCCTGGTCTCTAAGATGTATTTTCACACTGTAATGACTTAACAGTTGTTATCTAAGCCTCCTGAGCTCTGAAGGTGCCAGGCACTGCTGTGGGTACTATATGCACTTTGCCTCATTTTATCCTCTTAAGGACCGTCTAGGAGGCTCTACGCTATATTCCCATTTTACAGATGAGGAAACTGAAGCTCAGGGCTGAGTGACTAGTCCAGGGTCACCCAGCTGGCAGACTGTGTTGCAGACATGGAACTTATCTGGTTCCAAAGCCCATAGCGTAGTCTTGCATCACTGGCTTTATGATTGGATGCAGTGGAACTGAGGTGCTGAATCTGGCCAGAGTTTACAGCCCTATCTGTGCTGTCTCCCTGGAAAAACATGTCTGAGAAGCAGTAATATCTGCCTGGCAAAGCCATCTTGCCTTCTGTTCTGGCTCCCCCATCTCGGTATGACCTCATCATCCCATTAGCCGGGCCATCTACAGCAGCACCAGGTTGCATCAATAGAACTATGATGTGGGCCTCAACTGTAATTTCACAGATGCAATCTGAATTTCCCAAGAGCCGCTCTAAAAAGTAAAGAGAAACAGATGAAACTAATTTGTATCTAAAATATTATCATTTCCAAATGTCATTAATATGAAGCTTATGAATGAGATACTTACATTCCCTTTCATATCAAGTCTCTGGAAGCCAGTGTGTATTTTGCATTCACAGCCCATCTCAATCCAGACTAGCCACATCTCAAGGGCTCACTAGCCATATGTGGCTACATGCTGGACATGTAGCATGTCCAGAGACACATCTAGATATCTAGTACCCACTTCATAGGAGATGAGAAGCAGGGAGGTTACTGGGATCTTAAAATGGCACTGGATCTTATAATGTTTTTAGAAAAGAAGCATATACATTTTAAAAACTGCTTTTGCTCAGCATGGAGTCCAAGTCAAGTGTGTATTTGCAGGAATTTTTTTAAATTTTATTTTTATTATTTTTTTATTTTAACACCAGAAACATTTTGTATTGGGGTATAGCTAATTAACAGCTGGAGTATAGTTGGGATAATTTTATGTGAACAGAGAAGGGACTCAGCCATACATATACATGTGTCCATTCTCCATGGAGGTAGGAAGTGATGTAACAGTTGTGTGGGTGTTTCCTTGAGGCATGGGCCTCACATCTTATTGTTTTCAACAGCCAATTGACTTCCTGTGTGACCTCCAGCAAGTTACTTAACCTCTCTGAACCTCAAACAATAATAGTAATAACAGCAGCAACAATAAACAGACTTTCTGATGCCCAGGACCAGTGGATGGATAGGGATGAAGGTGGGTGATGGTACACCTTGACCCGGTCCCCTGATGAAAGGGTGACTTTGGCCCTTTGGCAGCTAGACCACTTCTGCCAGGCAGGCTGAGCAAAGGTCTGGGATGCCCACCACTCACGTCCCTTCCCTAAAGGGGCAGGCAGGCAACCTCCTCAGATGAAGGCTCCAAGTTACTGAGCTATGCATAAGGAAGTCCCATCCTGGGACCCAATCTGAAATGCAGAAGTCCAAAGCCAAGATCATGGTGGCTCATGTTCTAGAAGCCCTGGTTCCTGTTCTGGCCGGTTCAGCCTAAGTCAGACCACAGGTTCCTCTTTCTCAGGGGGATCAGATAGAGAGCAGAGCATCCTCCCCTCATCCCAGCTGCAGCACAAACCATGCATCCCGGGGCCACCTCTGCAGCCTTCTCCCCAGTGTGGGAACCACCCCCAGGAGCCCTGAGGACCCTTGAAAATATTAGCACTGGGCCCTGACCTCCTCCTTCTTCTAGGGGTAGGAAGCAGAAGCCCATTGTGGGGTGTAAACATTTATCCTGAGAAGAAACCTCTCACGCAGCAGGGCAAGGACTTACGCGAGGCCATGTGGTCCTCACCTAAGACCCAGGCGGAGTCGAGCAGGGCAGGAGGACTCGGCCTGCCTCTCCTCACCCTGGAGGTGACCTGCGGCTGCCTACATTCTGTTCTGCCCTTTCCTCTCTGAAAGCAGGCAGAGTTGCTGGGAAAGCAAGTCCCTTCCATGTGATTTTTAATGAAATTCTCCTCCTCCTGCCCTGCCAGCTCAGCCCACAGGCGTTCACCTGACCCTGAAAGAAGCCACGGAAGGAGGATGTCTCGGGGTCCAGTTTACATGTGACAACGCAGGCGCCCTGCAGGGCCAGGACCCAAACCAAGGTCTGACCCGCCTCGAGTTTCAGACACTTAGCCAGCTGTGCTGACGCTACAGAGGCCTCTCTCTGTTTTCTGTCCCTCCTCCACTTCCAAGTGCTTCTCCCCACTGAGATTCAGGGTCACCCCCGTGTAAGAGACACACGGGCTTGCGCTCACACTCACACACAGCCTGACATCTAAGTCCGATAGAGTCCTTGAACACGTTTACCCCCGAGTATCACCGTGCCCATTAGGTGCACCCACAGCAGGTCTGGAAGGCGGGCATCACACATGCCCTCAGAGGCGCCCCGTGGCCAGCCCCTCTTCATCTTTGAGCAGGCTCCCCGATCAAGCAGGTCGCATTCTTGCTTTCCTGGCTGTTTACTTCACTGCCCCAACAATGACTTACAGCTTCTATCTTTTTATTTCTGCCGTTCACCTGTGAACTCCGTGAAGGCCGGAGCCTCACTCGTCTTTCTTCCTGTGAGGCCCCGAGTCTAGCACACGAGGCCTGATCTGTGGCAACACCGCAGAGCTCTCTGTAGGCAGATGAATGGGTGAATGCAGACCCAAGCGAGGCTGTGGCTGATTAGACCGGAAAGCGAAGTGGGTGTAGAGGGGGTTCGAATCCTTCCTCTGTCACTACTGGCTGTGTGACCTCAGGCAAGTGACTGGACTTTTCTGAGCCCCAGCAGCCTTATCCCTAAAATGGTAATAACAAAACTTGCGTAGGTTCACCTTGCACCTTTTCTTACGAAAAGCAAATCGGATGAGGTAGCCCCCCGCAACATCCTGAACGACTTCCCCCCACTTCCTCCCTACCCTGACTGCTCATCTCATGACAGCCTCCGTTTCCTGGACAAGCTTTTGTGTCCCTGTAGGAAGACATTATCTGGCCTCCTGAGAGTGTCCCCAGCGACCCTGTGTGACCTCCCTGGGGACAGGGAACAGATATTATTCACTTTTGTATCCTCAGTGCCTAGCAAAGAGCCTGGATCACTGCAGATGCCCAGTGAATGTTTTTATACAAATCGGTGTACTTTGAATCCAATAAAATTCTCTAGAAATACAATTTATTGTTACCTGCTTGTGACCGAAATGGCAAATGTGGACATAAAGGTCAACTGGCACTTTGGGATCCTAGAAATGAAAGCCAGCTCAGCATTTCAGAGAAAATATAATACTCCCTCTTAAAGTCATTTTCCAATTTGTTTCTCTTCTATCACAGGGTAAAGGGTTAAACCCTGATCCCTGAACCCAAGGTAAAGGGTTTGGCTTGAATATGTATGAAGATCATTTGCCAAACCTTGGCCCACTGAGGACTCCCTGATTGGAAGACGAACTTCCTATCCAATAAAGAAACAGGGTTCATGCACTCATGAAACAGGGAGTCCAGGGTTACTGATATAAACCAGTTCAAATGGGTCTAGAAGGCTGGGTCTTCCAGTTTTTAAACTTCTGCGTTTTATTTAAGGTTACATTTCTAAGAAGATGAAAGCATGAGGCAGGAACTTGCTTGAGCTGATGTATGCACAGCTGCAAACAATTCAAATAAGCCACTTTTACTGTACAGTTATGATGTTCCAGCTTCATTCTTGGCACTTGGATGTGTGAATCAGGCCTGATCCCTGCTTTCCCTAAGCTTGCAGTCTAATGAGGGCAAGGCTCAGAGGTACATAATGATCGAATAGGATGGATGCAGCAAAGAGGCTTGCTTCAGTGTCAGAGGGACACAGGAAGAGTTGATTTAATTCTTAGTCTAGGAAGTGGGCTTTGCAGGATGAATAGGAGTTCGTCAAACATGCTAGAGGAAGCGAACGTCTTTGAACTTGTGTCCTCATGTGCAAAAAGGAGCCAATTATATCTCCTTCACAAAGTGGTCTAGAGGATGAAATGAAATACTTTGTCCCATGCCCCTATCATAAGACTAGGTATAGAGCAAGCTGTCAATGAATCTTAGCCTTAGCTGAGAAGGCAGAAGTTGCTGCAATTGAATCCACATTCTCCTCTACATGTGAGTACTCCCTGGCCAGCCCAGAAAGGATGAGTTGGCCAGTGGATGGCAGGGGCATGGAGGTAGTGATCCCACGTGAGCTCTTCATCTCTCTAATCATGAGGACAGATGGCTGGTTCTCCAGGAATCTGAGGTCTTGGCCTGTAACCACACACCACCAAGACTGCCATAGAGGGTATTACCCTTTCAAAGGTTTCTTTTCACTTGTTTTGTTATATTCATTGAAATTTATCAAGCATCTACTGTGTGCTTCGCTGGGAGCTCAAACAGTAAAGAATCTGCCTGCCATGCAGGAGACTCAGGTTCGATCCCTGGGTCAGGAAGGTCCTCTGGAGAAGGGAATGTCTACCCACACCAGTATTCTTGCCTGGAGAATCCCATGGACAGAGGAGATTGGCGGGCTACAGTCCGTGGGGCTGCGAAGAGTCAGACACGACGGAGCGACTAACGCTTGACTGTGGGCCAGACCTTGTACCCATGACACCTGTGATGGACATAGGGTTTGTGTAAGGCCCAGATGAGGGAGCAGGTATCGGACGCTGCTTGGTAGGGTGGGAGGCACAGCAAAGAGTCTTGTTGTCATCTCCCTCCGCTATGAAGATGCCTGCTTGCCATCTGCGTTCACCCAGGTCCAGACCAAATTAACACTCTTCCTGGGACTGGCCTGGGCATCTTGTTAACTCCAACAGGACTAGCTGAGAAGTTAGGGGACTTTGTCATCACTGCCTGGCTCCCCACTCTCACCGAGCCTGACCCGTGTCTGAAGCCAGGATCAGGATGAGCTGGATTCCAGGACAGGGACGTGGTGACGGTGACACACCCCCAACCCCGACCTGCCCGCCCACACAGAGGACAGGGGACCCTTCCTGGGCCCCTTCCAGGTCATGACCTGCGCCCACATCCTGCCAGGTCCCTCTCACCTCGGATTACTCAGCCCTGGTGGTTTTCTCTGCTGGGAATTTCCCTGCTTCGGACCTGAGGGGAAGTGGGGCTGGCAGGCTTGATCAGAAAGAACACGGAACCCAGTCGGGGGCCCAGCGCGCTTTCCAGCTCTTAGCACTCACCCTGTCTGCCCCTCCAGCCCAGTTAACGCCTGATTTCAGAGCCCCCAGAGTGAGCCCTCTGGCCTCTCCCAGCCCCTCCCCTGTAGCCTAGTGGGGTGGGTGTCTTGGCCCCCCAAACTGTAGATCTCTGAACATCTTGAGGATCACATCAATGATCTGCACCGCTCGGGCCTAGTGCAGAGCGTAGGACCAGCAGGAGCTGGGAAGTTCTCATTGAAACAAACCTGGTCTGTCTGCTTCCTCCTCCACCAGTGGGAGCAATCTGCCCTCTGACTCCATCCAGGGAGGATGGAAAGGAGGTGCTGCCCGGAGACTTCATGAGGGAAAGTCACCATCACCACCTCACTGTCCCTTTCTTGGTGTTACTTTCATGCCATCAGTGAAATGTCCTCATTTCCGGGTGGGAGTGGGCTGTTATCAACGCTTTTTACCTGGCTAAAAAGAGTCTAATAGCAAAAAGTGATGAGGCCACACATGGACCCATGATGAGGGTGCCTGGGTCCCCAGGACCATGCCGATGTAGAAGCCCAGGGCGTTGTCACGACCCTCGGGTTGGGACTGCCGCTGTGCCCAGAAGTCTCCCTTTTCCAGGGCCAGGAATAAAAAATACACCTGCCAATGCAGGAGACTTGAGCTCAATCCCTGGGTCGGGAAGATTCCCTGGAGGCGGAAAAGGTAACAGACACCAGTATTCCTGCCTGGAGAATCCCCATGGACAGAGGAGCCCAGAGGGCTACAGTCCACAGGGTTGCAAAGAGTCAGACATGACTGAGCAACTGATCACATATACACGCAGCAAGTGCAGCAATGATGCTGAACCAGCAGCTCTTGGGGCTGGGGGAGGGGATCCTGGCAGGGCCAGGCTCTGAGCCCCCCTCCCCAGGACGTGGCCTTAGATGTGTATGACCTCCTGAGTTTCCATGTGAGTTCACTGCAGGGAAAGCTGCACCACCACCACAGCAGCGATGGGACCCCTGGTCTGGTCCCGCCTCCTCATTTTGCAAAACAGGAAACAGGCACAGAGGGGTGGGGGCTTCTTCCCAGTTGCAGGGCCTGTCAGTGTGGTGGACTGAGGGCCGCAGAGGGGATGGAGGGGTGGGAGAGACCAAGCCTCTGGGGAACACAGCCCATATCAGAGCTCCGCGAACAGGCAGGCGGTGACTTTGCAGCTGCGTGTGGCCCTGGGGCAGATTCTCACTTCTCAGAGCCTCAGCCTCCACGTCTAGACAAGGCAGTGGCATTGGCATCCACTCTAGCCTTCGTGGCATCACACTCGGCCTCGAGGTGCTCAGGAGCAGGTGGGGGAGAAGGAAGGTGGGAAGTGATGACCGTGGTGCAGTGATGAACCACGTGGGACAGGTGCTGGTGTCCTGCCCGTCTCTCTGCTCCTCACCCTTCCCTGTGTCCCCACCTGGCTGAGGGTGTCCACAAAATCTGCAGGGCCTCGCGGTCACAGTTCCAGCACCTCTGTGGCCCA